>NC_143024.1:25255000-25568333 GCF_057628025.1 Oncorhynchus mykiss
AAATACAGGGGCATTGTATTGTTTCAAACTGATTGCTTTGTGGAGAGAGGAGACCAGTACACATAACAGGCCTATAACAAGACGTATCCCTGGAACAGACATGAATACCAACTAGAATACCAGTCCCTTCGTGGACTCTTTCCATCGAAATCCATTGGCCACAACAATCCTGTTTATTTTCATTTTCCATTTCCCCAACAAGGCAGAGTAGGCAACCGTTCCAATGTTCTGCCTGTGGTTCTGGCTGTGCTGACTAACGTCCATATCTGGGTCCTCTCTGTCGAATCACCTCAATATCCCTGGCTGCCTGGCTGTTAGGCTGTGTGACTGTCCTGTCCTGTTCTGCCAGACAGAGAGAGAGAGAGGCCAGGGATAGGCCCATCTGCAGCCTCTGATAACATTATACCCTCTCAGATGAACATGGAGATATCAGCATCTGGACCGTCTCCGAGAGGCTGTATCTAGCCACAGAGCCAGGCAGCGGTACATCTATCACTCCATGCACCACTGTAAACTACAGAGAGCCCAGAGAACAGCACATCACACTCACTGAAATGAGGTGAATCCAGCTCTACCTGCTTATCACCTTCTAACCATCCTGACAAAACGACCTCTTAGAGACAGAGCTATAAACTCAACAAGCACCAACCCGTCTTCAAGGTCGCTGGTGCTTGGCTGTTTTCTTAGCTCCGGCCACACATCTCAGAGACTAACAATCTCTCCCTTTAAAAAAGGAGAGTTCCACTGTGAGCCAGAGATCCTTTCTTCCCATCGGAGCCAGAGATCCTTTCTTCCCTCTGCGCAGGTGGTCCGCACCGCTTTGTTTTCTCATCCAAAGGACTGCATGAATTGATGATCTTATGAATCTGTAAAAAGCCCTGCAAATCATCTCGGTAAATCTCCCCGCAGCAACATTTAGCACCTCACTGGAGTCTCTCCCTCTCCGGCCCCTCTCCCCTCTCTTTCTTCTGGAACGCTTGGGGGTCTTTAAGTGTGTCGAACTTTTCGAGGATTGTTTTTCATGTCCTGGTAATTAATTGCCCCTAATTAATGGTGGTTTACGGTTTACTAACGAAGCGGAACAAAGCTCACTCCTGACACTAAAGCTGTTGTCTCAGGCTGAGAGAGCTGGGTGTGATTCCTGCGATTAAGAGCGATGTTACTGTAGAGAGATTCCAGTGGTGTGTGTCAACAATAGTACTGAGCGATTAGTGCTTTTTGAGGTCGGTTTGGTTTCGGTTCCATAATTTAAAAAATATGACGGTTTTCGATTTCGGTTTTGATTATTTGGGTTGATTGCTATAACACAGGATCTAACAATTAATACACGTCCCATGATTATTATCACTTACTAACCATCATTTATTCACATTACTTTACTAAAATATGTCTGTGGTTGTGTATATTACATTTGTCTTATTTGATTACTTTATTATCAATTAGCTGTTAATAAAAATATTTTTTTTAAACTGACATTTCGATTAATTGGCTCAGCACTAGTCAACAATTATCTGGCCTCCCTCCAGAACCATATTGCTCAATCTTGTGTATTTGATCTAGTGGCAGCAGTTATCCTTTTCACTGAATCTAGCAATCAACAGACATGCTTGTTGTTGAAAGAGCATATGGGACAGCTCAGATAAACAAAGCATCACTGTTGGTAACAGCTAATAATGACAAGCCCACTGAGAAACTTTCTTCTGCAACTCCCCCACTTCACACACATTAGGAGCCAAACAACTCATTATCGCCATTATCGTAATTAGCTGGCCTGAATAAGGAACATAATCAGTCTGGAAAATCAATGTTTCTGTCACGCCCTGACCGTAGAGAGCGTTTTATGTCTCTGTTTTGATCAGGTTGTGATTTGGGTGGGCAGTCTATGTTCTATGTTCTATGATTTTCTATTTCTATGTGTTTGGCCGAGTGTGGTTCTCAATCAGAGGCAGCTGTCTATCGTTGTCTCTGATTGAGAACCATACTTAGGTACCCTTTTCCCCCACCTGTTTTGTGGGAAGTTAACTTTGACTTTGTTCAGGGCACATAGCCCAAAGCTTCACGGTTTGGTTTTTGTTCTTCGTTTTGTCGGTGTCATTTTTGATTAAATAGAAAATGTACGCTTACCATGCTGCACCTTGGTCCAGTCCTTCAGCCAGCCGTGACAGTTTCATCCAAGTCCTAAAAAACTCCTTCCTTCAAGACAAAAAACAACCGCAGCCAACAGGCATATTCACAGTAGATATGAGTCTGCACTGAGACGGGGGAATTGGGAGACATTCTAAGATGGTGACCTCATCGCAGACCTTTTCAAACGTGTTGTGTTGATCTAAAAACGTTAGTCTGATTTCCCTTCAAGAATGACTGAACACGCCGATTGGCACGTGTTTTTCTGTTGCTCATTAGAAAAATGAGATTTCAGTCTTGGAGTTGTTTCCTGTCCGATTCCGCTTTTGGTTAATGATGTTTGTCCCCCATGAGACACTGTAGACACAGAAGCCTATTTCACTTCTCTAAAAATCCCCAGAATGAATCTAAGAGAACACAAGAGATCTTCATTTTTATGTTTTTTCAGAGGATGTTTTCATTGTGCAATTTTACATCTAACTAAGGTGTTCTGTGCAGTATTTCTCAAGTAAAAACATGTGAGACGGGTTGTCTCATGTAAACAAAGTCAGAGCTGCTGGGCAGGTCTGTCTCACTGTCTCTGCTATTGGATAGAAAGCGATCACCACAGCTGTTCACCCCATGTCAGTGAGAAAACAGACATTGTCAAACCAAAACCCAACCTTCATTTACATGTTGTGACGCACCAATGCTCTGTTTTAGACGAGACGCCATTATGACCAAAATTATCCTATTTACACTTTGTAGTCATTTTTGACATTAGAATAACTGTTTCTGATTCATATCAGGGACACATAGGCCGTTTTAAAAAGCAACAAATATCTTTGAAAGGCAATCGCTCTTTAAGAGAGAGAGAAAGACTGGACATTTCCAGGGCTCATCAAGATGTCCCATTATTAAAAATGAGAATTCCTGGTAAATGGCAAGCTGCTGAATGGCTGTGTGTGTGTCTGTGTGTGTATTTTACGGAGGGGATTCAGGGGGGTTTCTGAGGAGGTCATTTCAAGAGGAAATCTCAGTAATTTGAAGAGGGGGGGTGGGGGGGTTAATACTGAAAGCTGAGTACTACTGTGCTGTTCTACACACTATGTTAGTGGGAGCATAGCGACCTGAGAGAATGACAGACAGTGTATATCATTGTGTGTGTATGTATAGAATGAGCTTATCGATCATGACCTCTTCTCTGCGTAGTCTTGTGTTCACCTACACAGCACCCACCCCTCTCTACATGGCCATCGTGTCCCTCTCCCACTCCTCTTTCCACTCTGCCGCCTTGGATCTCTGTACATGGCCATCGTGTCTCTCTCCCACTCCTCTTTCCACTCTGCCGCCTTGGATCTCTGTACATGGCCATCGTGTCTCTCTCCCACTCCTCTTTCCACTCTGCCGCCTTGGATCTCTGTACATGGCCATCGTGTCTCTCTCCCACTCCTCTTTCCACTCTGCCGCCTTGGATCTCTGTACATTGCCATCGTGTCTCTCTCCCACTCCTCTTTCCACTCTGCCACCTTGGATCTCTGTACATGGCCATCGTGTCTCTCTCCCACTCCTCTTTCCACTCTGCCACCTTGGATCTCTGTACATTGCCATCGTGTCTCTCTCCCACTCCTCTTTCCACTCTGCCACCTTGGATCTCTGTACATTGCCTGTGGTCACACCTCTGTTCTTAATCTCTCCCTTGAATTTCTTCTCCTCCTCTTTCTTCTTCTCTTCCTCCAGCTTTCTAGCGGCTAGATGTTCTTTACCATTTGGACATCAGATTTGCCACCAATGCTTCTTATAGGACACATCACTGCACTCTATACTCTTCTGTAAACTGGTCATCTCTGTATACCCGTCGCAAGACACACTGGTTGATGCTTATTTATAAAACCCTCTTAGGCCTCACTTCCCCCTATCTGAGATATCTACTGCAGCCCTCATCCTACACATACAACACCCATTCTTCCAGTCACATTCTGTTAAAGGTCCCCAAAGCACACACATCCCTGGGTCACTCCTCTTCTCAGTTCACTGCAGCTAGCAACTGGAACGAGCTGCAACAAACGCTCAAACTGGACAGTTTTATCTCCATCTCTTCATTCAAAGACTCAATTATGGACACTCTTACTGACAGTTGTGGCTGCTTTGCATCTCTACCGACCTGCCCTTTGTGCTGCTGTCTGTGCCCAATAATGTTTATACCCTGTTTTGTGCTGCTACCATGTTGCTGCCATGCTATGTTGTCATGTGTTGCTGCCATGCTATGTTGTCATCTTAGGTCTCTCTTTATGTGGTGTGTTGTCTCTCTTGTCGTGATGTGTGTTTTGTCCTATATTTTTATTTAATTTATTTTTAATCCCAGCAGGAGGCTTTTTTGCCTTTTGGTAGGCTGTCATTGTAAATAAGAATTTATTCTTAACTGACTTGCCTAGTAAAATAAAGGTTAAAATAAAAAGGCTCTGCACAGACAGATTCATCTCCCTTGTCTCCACCCTTCCATCTTCAACTCCAAATCCTGCAATCATTCACTCATTTGTTGGACTCCTCTCTCCGTCTCTCACCCCGGCTCTCAGCCGGTCCGCTCCACTGGTCTGTGACGTACGCCCAGGGCTCCTTCCCTCCTTTCCCAGCTTCCCTCTTTCCCAGGCCCAGCAATATACACCCTCCTCTTTCTCCTCTCTATCCTCTCTTCTCCAATCACCCTCTCTGCTCAGCAAAAAACACCTCCAACAGAGCCAGACTCCAGGGGGACTGGTCTGCGTGTCATGCCCTGCTGAGGAAGCCTGACCTGGGCTAATCTCTGTGTCTCTCATCCCCCTGACCCTGGAGGAACCCCTCATATAGCCCATTCAGAATCTGTACTCAAGACTCTACTCATCATGAGCTAACGATGGAGACAGTATTTTCCCCATTGCACTGTTGTGCCTTACACTCCAATGTAAGATGGTTAGCCACTCATCGCAGGTGATTTGAAGTGTGTGCGTGTGTGTGTGTCTGTGTGTGTGTGTGTGTGTGTGTCTGTGTGTGTGTGTGTGTGTGTGTGTCTGTGTGTGTGTCTGTGTGGGAGTGCTTCTGTCTGTCTCTCTCTTCATCCTCATCAAACAATGGGAGGTATGTATTAGCTCCGGCGCTCCTAGCAGCGCCCAAGTTCCAACACTCCAATTTGAGATGGGTGGCCTTTCAGTTCAATCAGCTCCTATCATCCAATCAAGGCTGGCAAGGGCTCTAACGCCGTCTGAGTGGGTATAATCCCTGTGGTTACAGTGTTAGCAGGGGCCCTCCATCCAGCCGTGTTAGTGCCAGGCCATCCAGGAGTCACGGAGACAGGTGTCAGCAGGGTGGAACAGGGTGTTAAACAAGCGCGGGGGGTGAAGGGGAGGGGGGCGGTGTTTACCCAGAGTCATGGCAACAGTGTCCTCAGTAGGAAGGAATGTTAACCTTTGTGACTTCCCCTTCTTCAAGATCTATATCCTGTTTCTCTTTAGCCCTGTTTCTCTCTCTTCCTCTCTCTCGCTCTCTTTCCCTCTCCCTCTCCCTAGTTCTCTCATTGTCCCTGTTTCTTGCTATTGTTGAATTCAATTCCGAGGTCCTTCACATAAGAGTGTGACGCACAAAGAACACACAGCAGTAGCACCGATACTACACCGAGTGCCAAGCGATGGTGAAGTGGGAATCGATGCTCTGATTTCACAGTCTCAACAGCAAAACAAACAGATAGACAGCGGTAAGGAACATAAAGAGCCCCGGCCCAAGAGACAGAAGGTCAGAACATACAGAGAGACATGAGAAAAAGCTGTCGCAGTTTACTGACCAAGGAGCTGAGAAGAGCAGGCACTCGGCGGGAGATTAAACAACAGATTGATTGACAGCCTGAGAGAGCCAGACAATAAGGATGTCCTTGCCATCTCCTCTTCACCATAACATCTTCCCAGAGAAGTTGGTGGAAAGCCAATTACTCAGACATAGACATGTCATAAGGACAGCTTAATCACTGTTATTATTAGCATGTTTAGCACTCTCTGAGGAGAGGTCAATTATTCTAAATGAACTTCCACTTTAAACAATCAAGTCAATATATATTTTTTCCTGATTTTTGTTTATTTATTGGACTTAACAATAAACAAATAAATTAGATATCTGACTAAAATCATCAACATGGTTGCCTTCTGCATTTCCGATTCCAGTGTTCACAATATATTCATAACATGTCAACTTCTCACTGAGGACAGATCAGCTACTGTAAGTAGTAAACAGGAAGTGAACTATGGCATGTGACTGACGGCCAAGTCTGATAGAGGCCAAGTTATCTCAATACTCTCAAAGTGGCTTCCTCTCTTCCTCTCCTTCCCTCCCTCTGCAGTCTGCACTGACATTGATGAGCTAGACATTCCTGATGGGCTTCTACCATGTTGCTTTCACATATCCTGTGTTTTCTGATCAGTGTGCAGAGGAAGAGAGAAAAGACTAAGAGAGGAATATACTTAAGACTTGAGATATTGCCCATATTTCCATAGCTCCATTGTTATGGATGAGACGGTGGGCTAGTTGGAAATGAGAGAATCATTGCAGTAAAATGCATCACCTGCACTAAACAGTCAGCTAGGAAATCTTCAATCCATGAGTAATGGAACCATAAAACCAAAGGAGGGAAGAATAAAACTGGCCCACGTTACGCTCCGTAACTCACGCTCTCTCGATTTCTCTCGTTCACCGTTGTGACTTTGTGAAAAGCGACACACTCAAATGTGTTTATGAGTTGATCCCTTCAGTGTTCCGTAGTGCAGAAGACAGAGCTTCTGTGTTGACAGCAGATAGCCTTTAAACTAAATCAGCTGATCAAACTGCTGTGATACTGCCGTGCCAGGCTGAATACAAAACAAACCTGAGGATCGCCCCAATCATGTTGACTTGACGGGCACGCCAGCACCGTATGCCAACGTATGATTTTCCCCTCGTGTAGTCCCACTAGAGAGGAATCGTGAAATAAGGATGTACTAAAAAGAAATTCCAACATTGGCATCACTCAAGATCTTTATTGTGGCACGCGTGCGAGAAGTGGAGGACGCCCCACTATTTTAATTCAATTGTCAACAACTTTTTTTTATTTGGAGTAGAATTATCCTCAAAGGTTTGGATTAAAGGATCAAAATCTTGGCCTCCGCTGAAGACTTCTTCGACGCATTAAGAACAAAGTGGTGCGCTGAACTAGTGATTCCGGCGTAATCTAGAAGAAAGCACAAGTGAATCCTACTCTGACATGATGCAAACTATGCCTGACAAGCATTAAAAAAAATGACTCAGGCTGACGCTCTGTCTTGCGTAATCACTCATCTTCTTGCATTAGACAGTAACCTGATCAAACTGTGTCAGCTGTCCTCTGAAGTCGCAGTGTGTGTGTACATGCCTGCTTCCCTGTATGTTAGTGTGTTTAAGGCAGAATAAGACGGTGACTCACACCGACATTGATTTATACTCGGTGCATGTGGATGTGTACGTGTGCACACCGACAATAATTGGTATTCAAATCTTCTCCCCCCCCCCGAGTCCATCCTATTGCTGCCGTTTTTTCAACCGCCAGGGCCTTTAGCAGATCCATGGCCCAGATGCATGATGACAAGGGTCTCAAACGGATGGCTCTCATTGCACGCAGTCACATAAACAAATGGAGGTGATTAAATGCCCAGAGGTGATAGGAGCAGCAGTAACAACAGACTGGCTGGGGTGCAGTGTGGTGGTAGTGGTGCTGGTAGCACCAGATGTGGAATACGCAGTATTAGGAGCTCTGCAGTATGGCAACTGCTCGGCCTCCGACTGCAAGGCACTACAGAAGGTAGTGCGTACGGCTCAGTACATCACTGGGGCCAAGCTTCCTGCCATCCAGGACCTCTATACCAGGCGGTGTCAGAGGAAGGGCCTAAAATGTGTTAATGACTCCAGCCACCCTAGTCATATACTGTTCGGGAAGTTGGGAAGTTAAAGCTTGGTCGCAAATGGGTCTTCCAAATGGACAATGACCTCAAGCATACTTCCAAAGTTGTGGCAAAAAGGTTTAAGGACAACAAAGTCAAGGTATTGGAGTGGCCATCATAAAGCCCTGACCTCCATCCTAAATAAAATTTGTGGGCAGAACTGAAAAAGTGTGTGCGAGCAAGGAGGTCTACAAACCTGACTCAGTTACACCAGCTCTGTCAGGAGGAATGGGCCAAAATTCACCCAACGTATTGTGGGAAGCTTGTGGAAGGCTACCCGAAACGACCCAAGTTAAACAATTTAAAGGCAATGCTACCAAATACTAATTGAGTGTATGTAAACTTCTGACCCACTGGGAATGTGAAAGAAATAAAAGCTGAAATAAATAATTTTCTCTACTATTATTCTGACATTTCACATTCTTAAAATAAAGTGGTGATCCTAACTGACATAAGACAGGAAATATTTACTGGGATTAAATGTCAGGAGTTGTGAAAAATTGTAAACTTCCGACTTCAACTGTATATATGATCTCAATTACCTGGACTAACCAGAGCCCCCGCACATTGACTCTGTACCGGTACCCCCTGCATATAGCCAAGCCATTGATCTTTTTACTGCTGCTCCTTAATTATTTGTTACTTTTATTTCTTATTTTTGTAGGTATTTTTCTTAAAACTGCATTGTTGGTTAAGGGTTTGTAAGTAAGCATTTCACTGTAACTGTGAGAAATAAAATGTGATTTGATTTGCTCTGGCAGTTTGGCCTGCAGCTGTAGTGGATCACCCACACACACACACACACACACACACACACCAGAACCCAGATACAGAGCTCTCAGTGTGTGCGTGTCCCTCAGGCTTGCCCAGCAGACACGCGCTGTGAAGTCCTCCTTGCCTCTGCTTTGCTTTTTTTCCCCTCTCTCCCCCACCCCCCTAATTCTCTCCATCGCTTTCTGTCCCTCTCTTTCTCTTCCTCTTAGGTAGCCATCTCTGGCTGCCTCCCTGTCTTTATATCACTCGTCTCTCCATCCATCCAATCAATCCGTCCATCTCTCTCTCTCTGCCATTGTCAGAGGGCCTCACTTTTTCTCCCTTCCCCTCGTCTCCATTCCTCCACCTCCCGTCTAAATTAGTTTTCCTGATTTCCATCCTGATTTGCATGATGAAGGGGTGTTGAAAACCAGCCATCACTCCAGCTCCATCTCCTCACTGCAGCTCTGCCTCTCCTCCTTTCCCCCCAACCCCCTCTTTCTTTCGCTCTCCTCCATCTCCCTACCCCATTCCAGCTCCCCATAAACTCGACCACGTTACATGTCATGATTCCTTACTCCCCTCGGCTGACTCCCCACCCCCCCAGCCCTGTCACTGGCTTGATTAATGACAGTGATCACCAACCAGACCCCAGCCAAGGCAGCCTGCAACTCTGACAAAACCCTGCACAGTAAACAGCACAAACACCTTGCTCTCTTACTCCAGTAAAGGATACATGCACATACAGTAACACACTCATGCATATAACATCATTCTCTCTCTCCCTCTCTTGGCTATAGAGCAGCAGCTGTGGAATACACACATAGGGGTAACATAGGAAAGACTCATGTTTCTCCAACAGTAGACATAATCGGCAGGCACAGCACCGCTCTGTGACAATACACACAGTATGGAAGCAAGATCTTAACCCATTCACTGCCTTGCTAGAAGCATAATCAATATTACTGAATATAATGACATCAGCCTACACTACAGTGTAATATAACTTAGTAATAGCTCATGGGTATCATATGGGAACCTATAAAACAACACTATCCACACAACCCACTTCTAATTCCTGTGTTAGAATCATGAGAATTGTAACTCATTCTAATAAACATTGATGCAAGCTGAGCTAAAGCAATTCCTCTCGGATACAAACAGATGGCGAAACCAAAGCCATGCAGTAAAAAGAGCAAGTTGTCTTGGAGATTTCACATTAATCCATATCTCCAGTGTGCAGCACATGCACTTCTCATGGGATGGTGAGCATGAAATGGGCTGTCCCTATGGGAACAGAAGGGAACAGGTTGGGACTATCCCTAGGCACACAGACATACAAGGGGGAGAGGACAATAGTAGCCTCCAGCACTGCCTAAGGGTGCCTGATCATTCTGCAATACAACATTTATAGATATCAGACCAGCTGATAAGGTGTTGAGAACTCAAAAGTTCCAGAACACATGATGTGGAGAATGTCAGGAAATCAGTAGTAATCTATCAGAGGAACACATGGGATACTGGGATACTGGGCTAGCACACTGCGACTGTCTGTTCCCAGAACCCAGGCAAGCAAAATGACTGAGGACGCTGTCATCAATGACTGACTGGACAGAGAATGTGTGGTAGTAGTGGGCTTCTCTGCTCTGCTGCGGTATTTGTCATGAGCAGGCATGTGGCTGAATCGATATTCACACTGTGCGGTTACATAGCCTATGCGCATGACGTGCACCGTCGTATATCTAGCGACACCCCAGTATGTGTATCCCAACTATGTTCTGTCGATACAAATGATGAAGTGGAAGACGTATAGGTTATGGAGTATGATGGCGACGCAATGTACAATTCAATATCATATCAGAACACTGGCCAGAAGGTACGATGGTGGCAATATATGTTTACTTTTGGTTTTCAATATGGGGTCGTAACAATGCATGTTTGCATATAATACAACCTGTCCAAACACAGAAACTAAACCGTGCTACCATGTAGCATCAATATATCGATGTGTAGGTTAAACATCAACGATGTGTGTTCAATGAGATACTGACCACATCGGGCTTAGAAAGCTTCACAGAAGACCGCAGGAGGCGCGTAATCACACATACACATACACAATCACCACTGTCCCAGGCAGGCAGCGCGCAGTCCTATCCACTGACAAAATATCCCATTTACAGGACGAAAAGGCGTTCAGGTTGTCACGCACTCCTTTTAACTTGAATAGTCAACAAAAGGTCAGGGCAAGTTCCTACAGAAAGTATGATGTCTTTCTTTACGAGCAGATAGCCCATTCTTTATATCATTCCCAAATAGAAAATGTTCTTACCTGTCCCCACAAGAGATAGCAAAGTGATGACAGACAAGGGAACGGAGTAGTTCCACACGGCCGTAAATGCCATCTTTGATAGTCCCGCTGATCTCTTTTTGGTATTCCTCTTCCTTGGAGAAATCAAAGTGACGTGAACCCGCAGGTTCACCCGCGAATAAAGCCTGGAGTGTGTCTGGTTCTGTTTAACAACATTTGCGGGGGGTTTTTACATACAAAAAAAAGTGCTTACAACTAGACACATACGCCCACTTTTTTTCTCGTTGACGTGACTAAACGACTGTGGTTCGGACAGTTTTTCTTGGTTACTTAAAGATGTAAATATATTTTAAAGAAGGGGAGAGGGCGGTACTCGGAACTGTTCTCTGACCAATAAGAAGCAAGGAGCAGGTGGAGGATTGTAATATCAAGATGAGGGTGGGTTCAGAAAACATACTACAAACTATCAATCAATGTAGGTAGGCAGGCTACTATAAACCTGATTGATAACAAACATTAATAGCCTACCAAATAAAAGGTATTTACAAAACATGCATAGTTAAGCCAACATTTATAATTATAAGACTGTTTGATATTCAATGAGATGCATTTACAAATATATTATATATAAAATCAAACAGGCAGTCCATTTGAACTTCTGGCTGTAAGTGCGAGACCTATATGTATACATATACACAGTATGTTATTATAACATTCAAAACATACTAGGCTGAAGATTAAAATGATGTGCTACATGGCCTTATACATGGAGGCTATATAACTTATTGTCGAGCAAATAAATTTATTAGACCTATTGGATATTGGAGTAGCCTAGGAGTAAACAAAAAACGTGTGTTTGTTTGTGTTCTAAATGTAAAGTGAAATCATCAGTGTAGTGTAGATGAGAGCACTAGCCTAAATAACAGGTATATTTGAGCAAACTACCGCTTGGAATAGCGCTAATGGAATGAAACCAACAAAACTCTCCGGCGGTTTCAAATCCTTGTTCTAGACAGAGCTTGGGGGCGCTAACGGCTGAATAAGAAGCACCGGAGACTCAGTTTACCGTCATGCTGTGGTTGCACTGCACCCCAAATTGA
This sequence comes from Oncorhynchus mykiss, assembly GCF_057628025.1. Taxonomy (NCBI): domain Eukaryota; kingdom Metazoa; phylum Chordata; class Actinopteri; order Salmoniformes; family Salmonidae; genus Oncorhynchus; species Oncorhynchus mykiss. The sequence goes on from NC_143024.1 coordinate 25,267,237, forward strand.
GTTTTCCAGTCAGAGCGTGGCACCAAACGGGCCCATTATGAAAATTGTATTTTCTTTTGAATATACCTCAGTGAATATTTTATTATACGTGAATGATTATGTTTTAAAGTAAGTGTTTGGCGACACCTTTGGATGGGTAAAGTGCATAGCATGTCAGAACAGCTCGTAACATGAGCCTATAATTAACATGTATTTGTTAATTTATGTATTAATTCAGCCTGAAAATTATAATATATTTGAAGCAGGGCACATTCTCATTTTCAGCTTTGAAAATTACTCGATGGAAATGCTGTAGCCCTAAGCCTGAACGTTCCTCTAAAATTGCTAGATAAAAAGTGGCCTGTCTCAGTCTCCATAATAGGTCCATCTGTATAAATGATTCTGCCCGGTAGTCGTGGGTAGCCTGACATGATTGTAGGCTACGGATTTACCCTTCTGTACTTCTCCCGCTCAACCACACTTCCGTTCCTTCTGTCTTTTGATTTCTACTTGTCCCACGCCGAGGTATGTTCGCTTTCATCATGTTGTTTTGGCTAGGATAATATCCGCCCCCCGCGTCCCGTTTCATTTCCCCCTGTCACTTTCTCTCCGAGTGTTTGTTCCCCAGTTGTCAGCGGCGGCTCCCCGGCACCAGATGGGGCATTGTTGGAGAGTAATGATGGGGGAACACCTGCCTCTCCAGCGAAAACCTAACGTTCATTTCAACCCATACATACATACATGCAATTTAACAGAATATTGAGCGGGCCCTAGTTGCTATATTATTCAAGAGAACTATACATGCTCTAGTCATTCCAATGGACATGTCCACTGAGACAGGCTTCCATAGACCGGTATGCTGCTGCTGCTGCTGTCTGTCTTGCTGAGACATGTTGCACTCCTGTTCGCAGCAAAGTAGCATCAGCTAGTCACCCAACTATAGGCTAATGTAATAACCATTGTGTGGTTATGGGTATACTTATCACTCACTATATTGTGCATGGATATTCTTAGGAAACAGAATCAATGATGATAAATACTTGGTGTAAGGTAATAACAACGATTCCTAACAATTATTCCTATATGATATGTGAGGTAAAAGTGTAGCTGGTCATCTTTTTGTAAGCCTACTCCAATCCTACGACCTTTAGCTACTGACATGAGGTCAGAAGCCAGACCCTATGCCAGTGTCTAAGGGCAGCCCTCAACTTTACCCGGTGACATTAGAAGGGAAATCTGATTCTAGGTCAGTGCCTAGGGGCCAGAGCTATCCAAACACAACCATGGAGGCAGAAAGCCCTCATGCGACGGACCTCACTGTCGTCTAGTAGTCCTTGGGCCATCCTGTTGAACCAGCAACATCCATGAATGCGTATGCTTTTTACCCATAAATGCCTCAAAGGCCAAAATAAAACGCTGTTCACTGGCATTTCAAATGAAGAGCGCTTCAAATTTCCAAACTGTATTTTGATGAAGCATGACTGTTTTATGGACTTTTGGCTACACCGTTTTGACCTCAGCCTTTACACCTAGCAGCTAGGACACACAAATGGCCTGTAAAAAGCCAGACGGTGGCCGGAGACTTGAATAATCAGTTTAATAACATTATCCTCGCTGTGCTCTGAAGCGCGTGGACAGTTCCTTTTAACGGAGTGTCATGTTAAACCACAGCATCTCCTTCCTGTTACGGCAGCCTACCTTCAACCAGCCACACATAGTCCAGGCTTCATTAAATACATAGTTATGAGAAGAGCCGTTATAGTGATAAGTGGTGATGGAAATAAGTTAAGGTTAGAAGGCAACAGAGGAGAAAATGAAAGAATGAAGTTGTAGCCTGGCTGGGAGAGGGAGAGTTATTAATGGTGCTGTAGGATGCAGTGGGGAATGAACCATGAGTAACCACATACATAGCCTCACTTAAAACAATGGGTAGATGACTCAAGGTTGTCTGTCGGTCTTCTGTTATTGACTGGGCATATCATATGCAGGCTCTCTCTCCGTGGTTAGATGGTGTGTGTGAGGTGCAGTAAAGATCAGCTGTAGAGGAAGGCCTTGCAGAATGGATAGGAAGTGGAGGGAACTGAGGATACAGAGAGGATAGGAGGTCAAGAGGCCATTGGATTTACTGTATGTGTGTCCAAGCTTGTACCAGCATCCAGCTTTCACAGCATTGTCAATACTCCTCCCTCTCTTGATATGTCCTACATTTTAATCAATGATAAAAGACACTGGGCAATTCCTATTAGAATTTCTCAAATCAACTTTATATCATGACTATTATAAGTACAGGAAATACAGCAAATAGATAGCTCTGAGTGTAATGTTTGAAAGTGCTTCAGTTGTCATTGGAATATAGAGATGCAAAATAATCTACAAGTGTACATCTTGTCTGTATACTTTGAAGTGCGTCACCACTAGTATGCTACATAAGGTTATACATTTCCTTGGAAAAAAATCCAGACCAATATTCTACACCACGTAATAGCATTGAGGGGAAAAGGCACATTTGTGATACAGCAGTCACATTACACTTGCAACGTAAGAGACATTCCTTTCTGTGAGCCCAAGGCTGCAAAAGTGGTGGTGGTGGTGAGCAGTTTAACTCAAGGTAACCTCCTTGTGAAAAATGTCTGCAGCTGCTTAGGGTTCCCACAGTATCTAAGACTCCTCCCCCTCACCTTGCCTCAGATAAGAACGTGAATCTCAATTTTGCAGGTTGCGAGATCAATAAAGAGAAAATTGCACACCTTTTGTTCAAGAACACTTCAGCCAACCCCGCTGGAAGCAAACCACCCCAGTAAAACAATAATTTGTCTCCCTCCTCTTACACGCAGCCAGCCTTTGATAATAGCTTCGATTTTACTCTGCATCCATAACCCAGGCACCTCTCCTCCCACCTCAACATCTTCCCTCCTTCCTATTCCTCACTCCCTTTCACCATCTTTCTCCATTTGTTCCCCTACTTCTCCTCTCCATCTCTTGGCGCGGTCACACCAGTGGTTGTTTGTCTCCACTGGTAGAGGCCAGAGACTCCACACTGGCTGTGTAGATGGGCTTCTTCTGAGAGTGGTCATCACTGGAGGTAGAGAGAGGAGGAGGAGAGAAAGAGTGAGTTGCACAATTATGGTTAAATGGACTGCCCAGAGAACCACAGAGGAGAGTAGATAGAGAGTTGCACCATTATGTGTAAATGGACTGCCCAGAGACCCACAGAGGAGAGAAAGATAGAGAGTTGCACCATTATGTGTAAATGGACTGCCCAGAGAACCACAGAGGAGAGAAAGACAAGTAAAAGAGAACAAATAGACTGCCAACCAGTAATCTACAGAATATACTGTAGGTCAAACACACAGATGTAAAGAGCAACCTAACCTCAATAGCTTTCATATATAAGACAGATTACCTATTACAGAAAACATGTACTGTACTCATGTTGTAATCACTCTGATATGAGGTTGGTCAACAGAAGTTGTGGGTCACAATGTGTCTGATTACTGTGTATTTATTGTGATTTTAACAGTACATACTATATGATCATAGTATCCTTTACATGTTTTGCAAGAGTCTGGTGAAGACACACCCACATGAAAAAAATACTATAGTATGCATTGTAGTGATTTTGCGGACTACAGTCTGCAAAATACTACAGTGACTACTGTAGTACTTAGTGTAGTATATACAGTCAACTCTATCTACAGTATAAATACAGTAGTAAATTAAAACGTGTAGTATATACTACAGTAATTAATGTAGTGTTTTTATGGACTGCAGTATATAATGTAGTATTTACTGTAGTGTTTTTGCAGACATTACTGTAGTGTTCACTATACTGTTTGTTTTATTATCTTTGACATAGAAGTGGAGGCTTTCTCTTAGAAGAAACCTACTAGAGAAATTCTAAGAGCACATTTTCCATAACCTGTAAGCAGGTAGGACTGGGGTCTGAACGTCAGCTCTTTTCTCTAACCTGTAAGCAGGTAGGACTGGGGTCTGAACGTCAGCTCTTTTCTCTAACCTGTAAGCAGGTAGGACTGGGGTCTGAACGTCAGCTCTTTTCTCTAACCTGTAAGCAGGTAGGACTGGGGTCTGAACGTCAGCTCTTTTCTCTAACCTGTAAGCAGGTAGGACTGGGGTCTGAACGTCAGCTCTTTTCTCTAACCTGTAAGCAGGTAGGACTGGGGTCTGAACGTCAGCTCTTTTCTCTAACCTGTAAGCAGGTAGGACTGGGGTCTGAACGTCAGCTCTTTTCTCTAACCTGTAAGCAGGTAGGACTGGGGTCTGAACGTCAGCTCTTTTCTCTAACCTGTAAGCAGGTAGGACTGGGGTCTGAACGTCAGCTCTTTTCTCTAACCTGTAAGCAGGTAGGACTGGGGTCTGAACGTCAGCTCTTTTCTCTAACCTGTAAGTAGGTAGGACTGGGGTCTGAACGTCAGCTCTTTTCTCTAACCTGTAAGTAGGTAGGACTGGGGTCTGAACGTCAGCTCTTTTCTCTGACCTGTAAGTAGGTAGGACTGGGGTCTGAACGTCAGCTCTTTTCTCTAACCTGTAAGTAGGTATGACTGGGGTCTGAACGTCAGCTCTTTTCTCTAACCTGTAAGCAGGTAGGACTGGGGTCTGAACGTCAGCTCTTTTCTCTAACCTGTAAGCAGGTAGGACTGGGGTCTGAACGTCAGCTCTTTTCTCTAACCTGTAAGCAGGTAGGACTGGGGTCTGAACGTCAGCTCTTTTCTCTAACCTGTAAGCAGGTAGGACTGGGGTCTGAACGTCAGCTCTTTTCTCTAACCTGTAAGTAGGTAGGACTGGGGTCTGAACGTCAGCTCTTTTCTCTAACCTGTAAGTAGGTAGGACTGGGGTCTGAACGTCAGCTCTTTTCTCTAACCTGTAAGTAGGTAGGACTGGGGTCTGAACGTCAGCTCTTTTCTCTAACCTGTAAGCAGGTAGGACTGGGGTCTGAACGTCAGCTCTTTTCTCTAACCTGTAAGCAGGTAGGACTGGGGTCTGAACGTCAGCTCTTTTCTCTAACCTGTAAGCAGGTAGGACTGGGGTCTGAACGTCAGCTCTTTTCTCTAACCTGTAAGTAGGTAGGACTGGGGTCTGAACGTCAGCTCTTTTCTCTAACCTGTAAGCAGGTAGGACTGGGGTCTGAACGTCAGCTCTTTTCTCTAACCTGTAAGCAGGTAGGACTGGGGTCTGAACGTCAGCTCTTTTCTCTAACCTGTAAGCAGGTAGGACTGGGGTCTGAACGTCAGCTCTTTTCTCTAACCTGTAAGTAGGTAGGACTGGGGTCTGAACGTCAGCTCTTTTCTCTAACCTGTAAGCAGATAGGACTGGGGTCTGAACGTCAGCTCTTTTCTCTAACCTGTAAGTAGGTAGGACTGGGGTCTGAACGTCAGCTCTTTTCTCTAACCTGTAAGCAGGTAGGACTGGGGTCTGAACGTCAGCTCTTTTCTCTAACCTGTAAGCAGGTAGGACTGGGGTCTGAACGTCAGCTCTTTTCTCTAACCTGTAAGCAGGTAGGACTGGGGTCTGAACGTCAGCTCTTTTCTCTAACCTGTAAGTAGGTAGGACTGGGGTCTGAACGTCAGCTCTTTTCTCTAACCTGTAAGCAGGTAGGACTGGGGTCTGAACGTCAGCTCTTTTCTCTAACCTGTAAGTAGGTAGGACTGGGGTCTGAACGTCAGCTCTTTTCTCTAACCTGTAAGTAGGTAGGACTGGGGTCTGAACGTCAGCTCTTTTCTCTAACCTGTAAGCAGGTAGGACTGGGGTCTGAACGTCAGCTCTTTTCTCTAACCTGTAAGCAGGTAGGACTGGGGTCTGAACGTCAGCTCTTTTCTCTAACCTGTAAGTAGGTAGGACTGGGGTCTGAACGTCAGCTCTTTTCTCTAACCTGTAAGCAGGTAGGACTGGGGTCTGAACGTCAGCTCTTTTCTCTAACCTGTAAGCAGGTAGGACTGGGGTCTGAACGTCAGCTCTTTTCTCTAACCTGTAAGCAGGTAGGACTGGGGTCTGAACGTCAGCTCTTTTCTCTAACCTGTAAGCAGGTAGGACTGGGGTCTGAACGTCAGCTCTTTTCTCTAACCTGTAAGCAGGTAGGACTGGGGTCTGAACGTCAGCTCTTTTCTCTAACCTGTAAGCAGGTAGGACTGGGGTCTGAACGTCAGCTCTTTTCTCTAACCTGTAAGTAGGTAGGACTGGGGTCTGAACGTCAGCTCTTTTCTCTAACCTGTAAGTAGGTAGGACTGGGGTCTGAACGTCAGCTCTTTTCTCTAACCTGTAAGTAGGTAGGACTGGGGTCTGAACGTCAGCTCTTTTCTCTAACCTGTAAGCAGGTAGGACTGGGGTCTGAACGTCAGCTCTTTTCTCTAACCTGTAAGCAGGTAGGACTGGGGTCTGAACGTCAGCTCTTTTCTCTAACCTGTAAGCAGGTAGGACTGGGGTCTGAACGTCAGCTCTTTTCTCTAACCTGTAAGCAGGTAGGACTGGGGTCTGAACGTCAGCTCTTTTCTCTAACCTGTAAGCAGGTAGGACTGGGGTCTGAACGTCAGCTCTTTTCTCTAACCTGTAAGCAGGTAGGACTGGGGTCTGAACGTCAGCTCTTTTCTCTAACCTGTAAGCAGGTAGGACTGGGGTCTGAACGTCAGCTCTTTTCTCTAACCTGTAAGTAGGTAGGACTGGGGTCTGAACGTCAGCTCTTTTCTCTAACCTGTAAGCAGGTAGGACTGGGGTCTGAACGTCAGCTCTTTTCTCTAACCTGTAAGCAGGTAGGACTGGGGTCTGAACGTCAGCTCTTTTCTCTAACCTGTAAGCAGGTAGGACTGGGGTCTGAACGTCAGCTCTTTTCTCTGACCTGTAAGCAGGTAGGACTGGGGTCTGAACGTCAGCTCTTTTCTCTAACCTGTAAGCAGGTAGGACTGGGGTCTGAACGTCAGCTCTTTTCTCTAACCTGTAAGCAGGTAGGACTGGGGTCTGAACGTCAGCTCTTTTCTCTAACCTGTAAGCAGGTAGGACTGGGGTCTGAACGTCAGCTCTTTTCTCTAACCTGTAAGCAGGTAGGACTGGGGTCTGAACGTCAGCTCTTTTCTCTAACCTGTAAGTAGGTAGGACTGGGGTCTGAACGTCAGCTCTTTTCTCTAACCTGTAAGCAGGTAGGACTGGGGTCTGAACGTCAGCTCTTTTCTCTGACCTGTATGGAACACAATATATGGTCTATACTTGGCATGTAGATAGATGTCTTACTTATAGATGGCACAAATTGGGATAGGGGAATGGGCAGAGTATATGCAAATAAAAATACTGTAGTATTTACTTTAGTTTAAAAAGTGTAGTGTTTTTGCAGACATTACTGTAGTATTTACTATAGTATTCTGCAACATTCTATAGCAAGTACTACACATGATAGAGGGATACTACAGTGTGTAGTATAGTTTTCTACAGTATACCACATAATTCTACAGTAAGTACTGTAGTATTCTATAGTAAACTGTAGTATTTTTTCATGTGGGCAGGGAAGAGATCAGGGAGGAAGTCAGCGACTGGGTCTAGCTGGTCACCGCTACTGGGACAGCGGTCTACAAGAACACTAACACACACAGTAAATCCACCTTAGCCTTGGTACTATCGTAAGAGTCAGAGTGAAATATAAGGCAATAGATATAATATATTGGCCTGGCTATAACCTGGGATAAATGGAAGAGGAGAGGGAATGAGATAAAAGAAAGGAGGGGCACCACACACACACACACAGGGAGAGGGAGAGAGAGAGGTGAGGAGGGCACTGTGCCACAGAGCTCAGCACTCACATGGGTCCCTTGGTGCTCTTGGCCTGCTTGGCCCTGCGGACCAGGAAGACGGTGATAGACAGGATGAGCACCAGGAGAACCGCCCCCGCCACGGAGGTCATCAACACCAGGTTGGTGGAGTCGTACCAGGCTTGGTTGAGACGGCCGTTGGTGGCTGCAGGCCGGAGAGTCAGACACACTACAGGCTTTAATACCAGATGATTCACAGACAGTTTATTTTGTTAGCCTAGCTCCATACTGTCCATTTCGTAGTGTATCCAACTCTACTGGATAAAATGGTTATAATCTGACCCTGCTGGTCATCTATGAACGTTTGAATGTCTTGAAAAACAATCTGGCCTTAATGGCCACATGCATCTCCACCCGGTACAGCCAGAAGAGCCTGATTCCTCTCTAGGTTTCTTCCTAGCCTCTGTGCTGCTTCATCTGCATAGCTTGCTCTCTGCGGTTTTAGGCTGGGTGTCTGTAAAGCACTGTGACAACTGCTGATGTAAAAGGGCTGTATTAAATACATTTGATTGATTAAAAATAGTGTAAAATGAAGTGCAAATGATTGTTCACTACGATTATTCACTTCCACTTCATACTGAAGCAGTGTCTTCACTGTTATAATTGACATGCATCCAGTTTGATTGGCGCAACTGACTTGGAGGCTAGATAATTGAAACGATTGTAATCTCAAGGATTATAATTGACTCTATATTGGCGATATGATCGTGTGGAAAAACCCGTGACCATTAATGCAGCGTAATCATCTCGCAGGTCGCTGATAAAAATGAACAATGATCAGTATGATAAATTGGATTAGCTGTAACTTAATGAGTCCTCTTCTTCAGTGACATATTTAGTGTCCTAAGACACGTCCTCCGCAGTGGCCAGTTGCTCTCCTCCATCACATAGCCTAAGACCCTCGCCTTCACGGGAGCTCCTCCTCCCCATAAGTGCCTTGGCCCTAACATCTGTGTTCCTCGCCCTCCCTCCTCTTATTCCTGCTTGCTAACCCCTACACTTACTGTCCCTCTTCATAACACCAACCCCTGTAGTCCCTGCCTTCCTGACCCCTACCTACCTGGCAGCACAGTGATGGAGATGGTGCTGCTCTTCTTCAGGCTGGACAGGGTGGGGTGCTCAGCCATGCAGGTGTAGTCTCCACCATCCTCCATCCTCACATTCTTCAGCCTCAGCTTGGAGGAGGGCACGATCCAGTCCTCTCCCTGATAGAGGGAAGGATGGTGGATGAGAGAGAGAGAGGAGAGAGAGAGAGGGGTGCGAATGGAGGAGAAAGCGAGCGAACGAGTCAAGAAAATGATTCTCAGTGGAGTTACAGTATGCGTGTCCCTGTGACAGAAGCAATAAACTCCCAGACAAGGTGTATTTACCTGAACAAATGGAATAAATTCCACATAAACTCAATTCACTGACCTAGATGAAGCAATCAGCAAAGAATAGCACGGCAACACTGTTAACAACACATAATGAGAAAACGGGAGGCACTGTGGACACAGAACTAGCTGCCTCGCTATTATTAAGAGGGAGAGTTAGACACAGTAGGGGAGAAATAATAGGAGAAACAGAATAGAAACAAACCAAAAAAAGACACTACACCTTGCAAATGATTTGGTTCCTGGGATCTCACATTTTCCTGCCAAGAAAGTCAATTTCAATTTGAATGAGGGGCTGAATTAAGAGGATTTCCAGGAAAGGCCAGGTTTGGCCAAAACAGCATTCTGCATGGAAATCCACTGGCTCAGATGCATCCAGTCTCTTGCCTGCCTCCTATGGACATTACTGGAGACCGGGACTGTGCAGTCAGTCAGCAGCTGCCCATCAAATGGCCCATACTGTTTGTTTCTCTGCCCCTATAATTCCTCCCATCCCCATCCTTGAATATTTTCTACCCCAAATCCAAATGTATAAAGAGTTATGCAAATAGTTATGAATGTGTGGACAGACTGGTTCAAAAGGTAGATGGGGGATATTTGAGAGTGGATTCTTTCTAAAGACATTCAAATTCAGCAAAATGTATTAAAATGAGGACTAACTTGATTTTAAAGGCGTGAAATTGCATCAGGTCTGAAATAGTGGACCACAATGTGCTGAAGTAGTGATACCTTATTTTACCACTAGGGAGCAGCAAATCAATTCACCAAGGTCTTATTGTTGCCTGCATGGCCATTCGGGAGTCTTAATTCCCCTGGGTATTTGGTTTGTGGCTTTGGTAACAGCAAGTTGAATAATTCAACAATGATTAACTGAACATTGAAAAATCATTAGGATTCTATCAACAGATTGGCTTTCAGGTTGCCACTTGTCTAGACCTCATTAAACTATTAATCCTCTGTAAGTGGGCAGGCTGCTCTACAGAAAGACGGGGCCCCAAACCAGGGAATAACAATGAATACTGAGCACCTCTTATGGTGCTGAGAGTGAAAGAGGAGCGGGACAGAGATCGAGCGATAGAAGGCCAGATCCTGACAGGCCCAAACTCACATATTTCTGCCAGAAGTATTGTGGTGCCTCAGAGGCTGTGGTGGAGCACTCCACCTCTACGTCTTCGCCTAGTGTCACAAGCAGGTTTTCCTTGATGAACTTCCGGCTGGAGGAGGACACATCGTACACAGACAGCTCACGTATGTCTGAACAGGGAATCAGAAACACAGCAGAGACGTAGAATAAAAGAAGAATGCATGCATGATGGTTTTAAGAGGTTTGAGTGCGTGTGTGCAGCTGTGCACGGTGTACAAGCATGCATAAACATGAGTCAACAGAGCCATATCCCTGAGTATACTGCAGTATCGTGCCTCAAATCCTCTACAAATTGCCCATGAGGAGGGAACAATCAGATAATGGTAATTGCCTTCATCTTCCTAAGTCCTCACAATGGTGCACTGTGGAGTGTGACGGTTCATTTTCTCCCACTCTACGTCAACGGAACCATCTCCATGGGCCTTGGGCTCTCTCCTTCTGTCCACACAAATAATTCCCCATTATCGATTGCTCCACGGGCAAAGAAGCCTATCAAAAGACATGACGGACGATTTGATCGCCCCTGTAGCGCAAGGGAAAATAGGCCTCACGCTATGACCACCCTTTCATGTGCCTTGTACAGTACAATGTGTCTCTTCTTCTGGTTATTTGTATTTCTATCTATCCCCTGTGAATTTCCGTTTCTGGAACATTGTTTTTGAAAACAAGGAGAATGGATATACTGTACGGTGGAGTGGATAGCAGGCGCTCCTCCTGGAGAGCTACTACTGGGTGTGCAGGGGTTTGTTCCAGCACACCACAGAATTTAGCTAATCAAGGTTCTGGGGAGCAGCTGATACAAGTCAGGTGTATTAAAGCAGGGTTGTATTAAAAGCCTGCATGCCCAGCAGCTCTCCAGAAGGTTTGGTCTTTCCTGCGGTGCAGACTTATTGGCCATTTAAAAAAATATTTAAAAAATAAACAGCTGTTACAGACAAGCATGTGACTAATATTGCCCACCCTATACTCACATTCGACGGTGATAGCCAGGGGCTGGGAGGAGTTGTCGGGTGCCGTGGCGTTGTCTGCGACACAGCGGTAGAGTCCTTGGTGGAAGTAGCTGACGATGCCGCGGATGGACAGAAGCAGTTGGCTCGCCTCACGCCTCAAGATAACACCAGGGATACATCGGCGGTACATGGACTCCTCCTCCAGTCGATACCACTTATTCATGTACTGATGAAGAGTAGGAGAGAGAGGAACAGTGAGCGAAAAACAGAGATGTACCTCATCTGCAAACAGCAGTGATATGGAGGACTGGCAGTGATATGAGTAGTAGTGAGAATGATTACCTTCTTGGTCTGCAAACATTGGTCATTTTATATACAACAAAATGATAAAGCTGAGCCCTGTTGACATAATTAAACATACTGCACTACTGAAGTCGAGTTCAAGTCATGTTTCGATAAGTGTAGAACCTCAACACGCTTTCCTTCACATAGTACAGCAACAGAATTGGCAATCATATAACCCAATTAGAAGTAAGGTCAGAGGTAGAAGTAGCCTGTGTCCTGACCTTGGAAAACTTCTCAAAGTGGACTTGGCTGGTGTTGAGCTCCGAGTCAGAAAGCAGACATTCCAGGGTGACTTCATCGTTCTCCAGAACAGGCTTGTCTGGTCCCTGTATGACCAGAGCCGCTAGACAGGACAGAGGAAGACAACAAGGATCAAATCAACACCATCATCATACATACACTTTAGCTGTCGATGCTGGTTTATTGTTTAGCTAATCTTGTCCCATGGCTGGTAGTAGACAAGATTATTGTTTAGCCCACCTATTGCTAGAGTCATTCCAGTGTTTTTTTTTGTTGAGAAGTATTTTGATACACTTCAGTGGATGGGCTGGTGCACCTAACATTAGGCCACATATAGGGCATTAGACTGGGCTGGTGCACCTAACATTAGGCCACATATAGGGCATTAGACTGGGCTGGTGCCCCTAACATTAGGCCACATATAGGGCATTAGACTGGGCGGGTGCACCTAACATTAGGCCACATATAGGCCACATATAGGGCATTAGACTGGGCTGGTACACCTAACATTAAGCCACATATAGGGCATTAGACTGGGCTGGTGCCCCTAACATTAGGCTACATATAGAGCATTAGACTGGGCTGGTGCACCTAACATTAGGCCACATATAGGGCATTAGACTGGGCTGGTGCACCTAACATTAGGCCACATATAGGGCATTAGACTGGGCTGGTGCACCTAACATTAGGCCACATATAGGGCATTAGACTGGGCTGGTGCACCTAACATTAGGCCACATATAGGGCATTAGACTGGGCTGGTGCCCCTAACATTAGGCTACATATAGGGCATTAGACTGGGCTGGTGCACCTAACATTAGGCCACATATAGGGCATTAGACTGGGCTGGTGCACCTAACATTAGGCCACATATAGGCCACATATAGGGCATTAGACTGGGCTGGTGCACCTAACATTAGACCACATATAGGGCATTAGACTGGGCTGGTGCCCCTAACATTAGGCCACATATAGGGCATTAGACTGGGCTGGTGCACCTAACATTAGGCCACATATAGGGCATTAGACTGGGCTGGTGCACCTAACATTAGGCCACATATAGGGCATTAGACCGGGCTGGTGCACCTAACATTAGGCCACATATAGGGCATTAGACTGGGCTGGTGCACCTAACATTAGGCCACATATAGGGCATTAGACCGGGCTGGTGCACCTAACATTAGGCCACATATAGGGCATTAGACCGGGCTGGTGCACCTAACATTAGGCCACATATAGGGCATTAGACTGGGCTGGTGCACCTAACATTAGGCCACATATAGGGCATTAGACCGGGCTGGTGCACCTAACATTAGGCCACATATAGGGCATTAGACCGGGCTGGTGCACCTAACATTAGGCCACATATAGGACATTAGACCGGGCTGGTGCACCTAACATTAGGCCACATATAGGGCATTAGACCGGGCTGGTGCACCTAGCATTAGGCCACATATAGGGCATTAGACTGGGCTGGTGCACCTAACATTAGGCCACATATAGGGCATTAGACTGGGCTGGTGCACCTAACATTAGGCCACATATAGGGCATTAGACCAGGCTGGTGCACCTAACATTAGGCCACATATAGGGCATTTGACTGGGGTGGTGCACCTAACATTAGGCCACATATAGGGCATTTGACTGGGGTGGTGCACCTAACATTAGGCCACATATAGGGCATTTGACTGGGGTGGTGCACCTAACATTAGGCCACATATAGGGCATTAGACTGGGCTGGTGCACCTAACATTAGGCCACATATAGACTGGGCTGTTGCAGCAGCTTACTGTTTGAGTGACAAATACATTGTTTTAATTTTTATACAAGCTCTTCCTTTTCCTCCTCTTTGTCTGACTCAGACCGGACTGGCATTTAGCCAAATACAGTCATATGAACAACAGGTTTGTCTACTTGACTAGGAGATGTAATAGTCCAGCAGGAGGTCCCCTGCTGGACAAAGCGTTTTAGTGCAAAAACACAGACCAACCACGCACTTGCATTACTTGTCAGAGGAGCTGAACAACACGTTGAAAGCACACCATTTCACGGGGATGACTGTGGCATTATCGATCCACACCATGGTAAATGTTGAAGAAAAGCAATTGGAAACATGTTTTCGATAGTGACAAAAAAAATAAACAGTGACTTAAATTGCTTTTCTCCACAAGCGCTGAGTCTCCAAGGTAAATCAAAACCCTTGGAGATAGATAGAGGCGCAGAGATTAATTTGATTTGTCACACTTTCAATTTCGTATTCAGATAATTGGCTTTTCAGGGGAGTTCCGCTCTCAATTAATAATTGAATCATTACACAGGCACACAAAGAGACGATATATATATATATATATATATATATATATATATATATATATATATATATATATATATACACACACACACACACACACACATCTGCGTCACCTGATTTTACGCAGCACTTGAGATCGTTTCAGCGCGACCGAAAACAAAATCATCTCTTTCCCATAATATACTAATAAACCAACCATGATAACACACCATGTGCAGATAATGAGTGCAAGTTAAATCCGAGTATAAGCCCTTATGTGATGCCAACCCAGTGGTGGAAAAAGTACCCAATTGTCATACTTGAGTTAAAGTAAAGATACCTTCATAGAAAATGACTCAAGTAAAAGTGAAAGTCACCCAGTAAAATACTACTTGAATAAAAGTCTAAAAGTATTTGGTTTTAAATCTACTTCAGTATCAAAAGTAAATGGAATTGCTAAAATATACTTAAGTATGAAAAGTAAAAGTAAAACACTCATAATTTATAAAAGATACATTTGTATTTAGTACGTCCGCCAGAGCTGAGGTAGAGGGATGACAGGAATGTTCTCTTGATAAGTGCGTGAATTGGACAGTTTCTGTCCTGTTAAGCATTCAAAATGTAAAATACTTTTGGGTGTCAGGGAAAATGTAAGGAGTAAAAAATACATACTTTTATTTAGGAATGTAGTGGAGTAAAAGTTGTCTGAAATATAAATAGTGAAGTACTGATACTCAAAAAACGATTTAAGTAGCACTTTAAAGTATTTTTACTTAAGTACTTTACACCACATTTGTCAAGAAAACTAATTTGAAGAACAATGTTGAAGAGTTCACGTTTGCAGTTGAATTAAAACAAATAAGACTACATAAAATGTAAGTGTAACGAGTAGAATAAAATGAAATTCACTCAGTTAAAGTAAATAAAAGTATATTTACCAATACTGCTGTGAGCATGTGCAATTACTAAAATCGCAAAGAGTATAAAACCTCTCATGTTTGTTATTGGATTCTGGGTATTGATGAGTATTCCCACTCTGCTTCACTGTCTGTATCCAAATACTGCAAGCCCCTCTGAATGTGGAAAGGAACGTCTGGAACTGTACTTATTGATACTGGGGAGGCGTGGCTTCCAGGGTTGTCTTTCTTTCAAAGTTTGGAAACAAGCTTTACACACGTGTAGATATATATATATATATATACACACACACCTCTTTCTTTCCACGTGCCGAATGTTTTTCTGAAAGTGTTTATTTATGTTTGGTTTTAAATAACTGTTCTCCGCTGTTGTAGATATTAAGTAAAAACAAGACGTGTGTACATTGATAACAATGGGAGTATACGCTCCAATTACCAATCACTTGTTAGTGCGTCACTTGTCTCCGTGCACTCAGGATGTTGATGTAGTTTCACGCAGCTCAGTGCTATACGAGTTCATTGAAAAGTCCCTACCCTAACCACAACCATAGCACTTTACCTAACATTTTAAAATTCTACTTTAATGGGGTAGGGATGTCCCAAAGATCCCGGATAGCACTGATCGTGTCATTCATGGCTTTTGTCACACGAGAGCTTTTGCCATCTAGAAGTCAATTATCTGTCCTTAACCAAACCTGTCCCTACTTCCGAAAATGGTTCCGTGTACACTTAATTACATATGACAAGTGGAAGGACGCTCTTTAAGCATGTGGACTGTTCTGCGTCGCCTGATTTTACGCAGCACTTGAGATCGTTTCAGCGCGACCAAATAAACACTTGCAAAACCGAGAGCAAAATCATCCATTTCCAATAGGTACTGCGAAATGCTGATGTAGAGTTTCGAGGAAGAGTTAGCACACTTGAAACATAGCCTTTTCATGGAGACATGTTGATTAGTCAAACTCCAAGAACGCCCGTCTCATACCTTTTTCATTTTTCTGTTTCTGGCAAACCAATTCTGGCATTTCTGTAGTGTCATCACTAGTGGCTTGTCATGCTATATGTCTGATACAATTATCTGGGAGACCTTATACAAGCCTTGCCTGTTGTTGGGAATCCCAGCTGACCTTGGTTTTAGTATCAGTTTACACCAGTTAGTAAACATCTGAGACACTCAGAAGCACATCTTGGAGTGAAATGATCATTACATAAGGCCCAATAGATGTTGTTCTTGAAAAACCCCGAAAGACTGAGGCAATCATTACTGAAAACAGGTCTATGTGGAAAAACAGATGGATGTATAAAATATATTTTGACAGGGAGTCATGCTGACACCATGGTCTCTTTTACAGATGAGCCCTGTATACCTACGAACTATATACATCAATATACACAAATATTCACATCAATACACAATCATAGAAAATAGAAAACCAACACAATCTCCAGTAAAAAGGTCCTCAAATCAGCCTTTTGAACTTCCCTAGAGGCTACAGAATACCAAAGAAGGGAAGTTGGCCAAACAGAAGTTTCAATAGTTTCAGTGTCTGAAAAGAAAGACCCTAGGCAACAGTAGCATTTGAACATGGTGGGAGGAAACACAGATGTGTAGATCTGTGTTTCCCAACCCTTTTCAGTAACTGGACCCCCACCTGAATTGTGCTATGCCCAGACTACCCCTGAAGCACAGGAGGTTGGTGGCACCTTCATTTGGGAGGATACACTCATGATAATGGCTGGAGCGGAATAGTATCAAATACATCAAACAAATTATTTTCATGCGTTTGATGCCATTCCATTTACTTCATCCCGGCCATTATTATGAGCCGTTCTCCCTCATGTGCATTTTACCAGTAGGCCTATGATCTCATGAGTCTTCTCAAGTACCCCCTGTGGATAGGCCAAGTACTCCCATGGGGTCCTAGTACCACTGATTGGAAACCACTGACCTAGAGAAGGGGTGTCAAAATCATTCCATGGAGGGCCTAGTGTCTGCAGGTTTTTGGTTTTTCCTTTGAATTAAACCTGAAATAACCATGTGTGGGGAGTTCCTTACCAATTAGTGACCGCAATTCATAAATCAAGGACAAGGGAGCAGCAAAAACCCGCAGACACTCGGACCTCCGTGGAATGAGTTTGACACCTGTAGCTTAGACAGACTAGTTTCAGTGCCCGTGTTTCTGCTGCTATGCTTCTAAATGTCCACTAGGTGGAGATCTGAAGCAATAGAAAACAGGTCAACAAACCATATGTCTCTGAGAAATGATCCTGATAAAAACAATACTTTGTATAAGAGCTCATCTTCCAACAGTGAAGATATTGATCCTGAATAAAATCACTAAACCACTTTAACATATCAGTGGTTATGAAGTTTAGTACAGTGTGGTTTATGGAAATGTGTATTTTTTATGTACATGAATGATCTAATCTGAGATCAAAGGCACAATGAGCTAAATAGATAGATAAACTGATATACACACGTTTATACAGGCCTACAATATCAGATTCTATTATTACAAAATATAAATTACATAATGATGCTAAATACAACATATCTTCACTTATTTTTTATTTAACTAGGCAAGTCAGTTAAGAACACATTTTTATTTACAATGACGGCCTACCCCGACCAAACCCCCCCCCCTAACCCGGACGACACTGGGCCAATTGTGCGCTGCCCTATGGGACAATGTCTTACAGTGTCATACATTTGAGATGATGCTATCTGTGGATTTTGCCAAACCAGTAAAAATAAACACAAAAATAATCAAAAGCTCTCAAATAATCATCTTTAGTAGCCTAATCATGGTACTTGGCTTTTTGACAAACAGAAAATTGGACTCCCAAAATGTGAAAATTAGTGCATCTTTTAAAGTGGAAATTCAATCTCAAATAAGTAATATAGCCCATTGATAGAGAGTTTATTGTTCACTGTGGAATTAACTTTCTTCTCACCTCCCTTCACCACCATGCATTTACATGTTTTATTCCCTCGATGAGTCTCAAGCTTTATGCCTCTTCTCACCTCTCCCTTAGCCTTTGATCCAACGATGTACTGCATCAAGCTTCCATCTACCATCTCTCTCACCCCTCCCCCCCAGTGTCCCCCAGGCCCTCCTCGTCTACCCCTTCTGTAGAGTAGTGCACTACAGTTTGGTGTCGGTTTCTGGAGGGAGCGTCCCCAAAAAGCAGACCACAGTCCTCACAGGTGTACAGCTGAGACCTTCCTTCACTGCTACTGCCCGGTTCTGCTCTCCTGGAGGGGATCTTCACACTGCTAGACTGGAACTGGAGCTCTTTGTCTGAGGTTACAGTCAGACCTGACCCTGGAGGAGCAAGGAGAGACCCAGGGGAAAGGATTTTTGTCGGGGCAGGAGTAATGCTGGAGGTCACATCAGTATGGGGGTTGTTGCATAACCTGTTTGGATTGGCACTGGGGCGTCCCACAGCAGCTGAGCTGCCTAGACTCTGTCTCCCCCTATGGGACCCACCGGCTCCTCCACCCCCTCCCATATCCGACACCATCCCATGGACAGTGCGCTGGTGGAAGCGGATGCCGGAGCGGTTGGAGAAGCCCTTCCCACAGAGGCTGCACACAAACGGCCGTTCCCCGGTGTGGATCCTTGTGTGGATCTTCAGTGCCCCCGACTGGGTGAAGCACTTCTCACACTGGGTGCAGCGGTAGGGCTTCTCACCTGTGTGGGTCCTTTGGTGGGCCCGGACCCCGGCCAGGTGGGGGAAGCCCCTCCCACAGTAGGTGCAGGCATAGGGTCTCTCCCCAGTGTGGATGCGACGGTGGATCTTCAACGCTCCCGACTGGCTGAAATTCTTGCCGCAGTCAGGGCATGAGTAGGGTCGGGCGCCGGTGTGTACGTTGAGGTGGATGCGGAGGTTGGAGTGGGAGTTAAAGGCGCGCCCGCACTCAGTGCACAGGAAGCCGCCAGCCTTGTGAGCGTGCTGGGTGCGCTGGTGCTGTAGCAGCTGAGAGGGTCGGGGGAAGGAGGCTGGACAGTGCATGCATGGGTGTAGGGTAGGGGACACTATGGTCACCCCTCCAACATGGTTCTGGGGGGGTGTGTGGCCCTGATGTTCGCGGAAGAGCTGGGAGCAGGAGGGGAAGGAATGCTGGCAGGACAGGCAGGGGAAGGTGCCAGGTGACAGGCCAGGGTGGGCGTGGTGGTGGGGCAGGCAGGTGGTAAGTGGGCAGTGGTGGTGGTAGTAGGTGTGTGTCTGGGAGAAGGGAAAGTCTGCTGCCCCCTGTTGGTGGTGCTGTAGCTGGGTGCAGGTCTGGAAGCCCCGGCGGCAGCAGAAACAAGGGAAGGTGGGGATTTGGGGCAGGGGACTTGGTGAAGAAGTACCCTGGGTAGTGAGAGTGGTAGGGGCTGGGCTGGGGCTCTGGGTGCTGGTCTCCTTGGCCTGACTCTGGGGCTGACTGAGCTCTGGGCTGTAGGTGCTGTTGGGCTTTATGGTCTGGAAGGAAGAAGATGAGGAAGAGTAGGGGCAGCCAGGGCAAGTGCAGGTATGGTGCTGAGCTGTGTACAAGTCGGGGGAAAGACAAAAGCAAGAAAATACATTTATTATAAACCCAGGGTACTTCTTCACCAAGTCCCCTGCCCCAGTCCCCTGCCATTGCCTACGAAAACGAAATCTGTTTCCTTAGTATTCCCTGTCATTTCCTATTACTCCACAATGTTCTCCACTCACTTTGTCCACTGATGTCTCTGGCCTCTCTAATTCTCTCTGCCTGGGCCTGGACCTGTCTGGGCTGGGCTGAGCCTGGGCCTGCTGGTGGGGTGTCTTTAAGCCCCAGAGCCCCCCCAGACACCATCAGGTCTCCAATGAACTGGTGCATCTCCAACCAGGAGCATGGGTCATGCTGGGTGGAAAATGAAGAGGAAGGATAGGTGTCAATTGTAAATAGCAATGTGATTGCTTATACTACAACATAATACTTCATTTGTGACTTACATATAGATTAGCAATAGTTTTAACATCGGTTTAACAAACATTTAAACTGTATTATATATATTTTTACAATAATTACAATTTTAATCCGACTGCTTTTTTGTTCCTTTTTTATTATGGATATACCTACAAATAGGCTACACAATAATATTTCCACTTCTTCAAAAATATGCATTTTATTGACAGGCCTATATACTCACGCTCACAGCGAACTTGTCTTTGTCCATGTAGAATAATGTGTAGTTTTACGAATTTTTTGCCGTCTGTTCCGTTTCATCAGCCTACATTGCTCGTAGCAAGAGAAAGAAATTTGCGGTACGTAACCGAACCGTTTTCCGATCGAGAATGAAGGGGATATCTGTTGTAGACTGTTGTGTTCTTACACCAGCCACATTTACGCCAGCCTACTACTGTTATCATCTTCGCCGGATTTGACAGACAAATTATTTCCGGGCCTTCTTACCATGTGACAATATTTGTAGTCTTTTCTTCAGCCGAGCTCTTTGCTGTACGCATTTGCACTATCCAACTGTCTCGAGGATGTAGACCTATATAATTACAGACCTACCTAGCTAAACCCAAATGCACAGTTTATTAACATTTCAAAATGAAACACTGGAATTATGGATTACAACACTTCGGTTAAATGTTAGATTCTGTTACACTAAGATTTTATATAATTGTGTTTAAAATTAGATAAACAAACACTTACCATAGTGCCTTCCCGCTTCCTCTCCAGGACTCAAGTAAGAGTTCTGTTTTGGTCAATGAAAGAAGGCTTTAATAGAAAACCCCTCCATACCATTCCAATATGTTGATCTTTATTTGTATCCTTTAAGATCCCAATTTCAGAACAGAATATTTTAAACTCTACAAAACACTGCAACCATTCAGTTGAATTTGGGGTAAGACATTCAACGTGATAGAAAAAGATATACATGTCAATTTAACATTATAATTGGACAGCACATACATTTTCTTGCATATTTTACCCATCATGGAACTCAAATCAAACAAAAACCGAGCTGTTGAGAAACATTTCTCAGAAAGTTGACAGTACATTAAATCCTGGCTCCCAAACACTCCCCATCAATACCTGAATAAGAAACCTTGGCGACTGAAGTCCCATACAGCAGCTTATATAGAATAGAAACGACAAAAATTACAATGACATTCAAGTGAAGACTAACTAGACAACCTATAACAAAAAACCCAAATAAGTTATATTGGTATAGTCAAATAGATATGGAGTGTTTGGAAATGTGTGCGGTAACACTGGAAGAAGAGCATGATCCTATTGCCAACATACGCAACTACTGTAACATAGAAAACAATAGCCACTATTTACCCTAATCTCAATCTCTTGCCTCACAGTAAGCAGCTAACAACAAGGATTGTTAGCTAGCTCACTAAACACTAGCAGGTACATTAAACATAGACATAGTAAGTCTTCAATAGCTAAGAAAAAATGATTGGAATACAGGAAAGCAACCAAATCCAGAGGGCAAATTCATGTAGAGGCATGGTTTATCAAAATCACCACTAATCCACAAAATGTGTTGCTATTATAATTTAATAACAAGCCTAGTATGAATTGTTTTACATTAGGCTTGGTTGTTGTCCTCTGTTCCTCGGGCCATTAAAAGGCAGCCTAATTAACATTGTTGTCAGCAATCCCATTTTTCACTCTGTCTAAAGTACTGCCCTTATAATAAACAGTCACGTAGGGCTCTAGGCTTTTCCCTTGTCCTTAGTGACCTTCGTCTTTTACATGGTGGTGAGGAGGGAGGAGAGGGGATGGGAGAGGGGGGGAGCTGTGCCTCTGGGTTATGGGCTGTGGGTTCATCAACAGGGGCATCAGTCTTCTCCGTTCCATCCTCCTCCCCTTTCCTCTCCTCGGTTCCATCCTTCTCCTTCGATCCATCCTTATCCACTTTCCTCTCCTTCGATCCATCCTTATCCGCTTTCCTCTCCTCCGATCCAGCCTTATCCACTTTCCTCTGCTCCGATCCATCCTTCTGCTCTTTCCTCTCCTCCGATCCATCCTTATCTGCTTTCCTCTCCTCGGTTCCATCCTTCTCCTTCGATCCATCCTTATCCGCTTTCCTCTCCTCCGATCCATCCTTATCTGCTTTCCTCTCCTCTGTTGCTCCATCCTTCTCACCACCCTCAAGCTCCTCCTCTACACGGTCTCCTTCCATGTTCCTCTCCTCTGTTGCGCCATCCTTCTCGCCACCATCAAGCTCCTCCTCTACACGGTCTCCTTCCATGTTCCTCTCCTCTGCTTTCTCCGCCACATCACAACTGGCTGGGTTCCCTCCATTCAACCTCAAGTCGAGCACACAGCCTGGGGTACCCCCATCCCATCTCAAGTCCAGCCCCACGTCTGGCTCCATCTTCCTCTTCAATGCTGTCAGCGGGCTGGACCAACAGAAGTCTGTGCTCTGTGTTCCACTGTCAGGCTCTAGAGACAGTGGTTCCTGCTTTATATGGACTAAGCCCCGAAGCATTTTGGAGTGCAAAGAGCTGACTGACTCGATTTTCAGCTGATTCACTGGATCCACTTTGGCAGTGTTCTTCAAAGGTTCTGTCTGTTTGACGGTCAGGAGCCGCAGTGTTGACGGGACTCCCGGCTTTGGTGACTTCTTCATTTGAGACTGAGCTGTTCCATCATCTCTGCTGTCATTTTGCCTGTCTTCATCTCTTCTCCCTTCTCTATTTCCCCCCTTCTGAGACATAGCCTCCATTTTAGAATCCTCCCCTGGCTCCTTCTTACTCTGAAAGACTATCCCCTTTTTATCACCTGTTAAACTTGTGAATACTTCTTCCTCAGTCTCCTCTGCAAACCCAGGGTCTCTCGGTTCAGTCTTGACTACAAGGTTAGCAGGAGGAGTGGAGCAAGTCGACTTGTTAGACAGATCAAGAGGTAGTAAATTAGCAGGCTCCTGTTCGTAGTAAGCTGTCTTTAAGGCCAGATCCAGCGGGGCATCAGAGGAGTAGCGCCGGTTTGCCTCTGCTATGAGGCTCAGGCCCGGCTCAGAGGTGAAGCTGGACTGGCACAGCATCGGAGGAGGGGCTCCTGGATTTGGTGCTGGGTTGAATACCTTCCACTGGGGCTGTGTGCCTGAGAGGGCTGGAAGCTGGGGGGTGGAGGATGGACCAGAGAGTCCAGAGGCCAGAGGGGTGTTGGCAGGGACAAACATGACCAAGGACACCCCAGGAGGCGGCTGTTTGTCCAGGCTGAGCTTCCACAGCCCCTTGGTGGGTTGGTCAGGGCTCCCCACACGGACAGCAGTGGTGTTAGGGATTCCCATTGTGACTCCGGCAGGGGCAGAGCCTGGCATTCTCACTGGGGTAGAAGCAGGGACTCGCATAGCGACTCTGGCAGGGGCAGAGCCTGGCATTCTCACTGGGGTAGAAAGTGGTGCTGACGCTTGCCTCTCTGGTTTCTTCACAGGAGCAGAGACAGGGAGATAACTTGGAGCGAGCTGGGCTAGCGGTTTGGAAGGAGCAGCAGGGGCGTCCTTCCGTGGTTTCTTTGGAGCCATCTGCAAAGAGCGAGTTACAACAGTGAACAGAGAGCTACTTGTACCCTTCTCTATCCAATCCAATTTAAATCAAAATAATCTGAAAATACTTTTCTTCCAAAGAGCCATATACAGTGACAAACATACAGTGCCTTGCGAAAGTATTCGGCCCCCTTGAACTTTGCGACCTTTTGCCACATTTCAGGCTTCAAACATAAAGATATAAAACTGTATTTTTTTGTGAAGAATCAACAACAAGTGGGACACAATCATGAAGTGGAACAACATTTATTGGATATTTCAAACTTTTTTAACAAATCAAAAACTGAAAAATTGGGCGTGCAAAATTATTCAGCCCCCTTAAGTTAATACTTTGCAGCGCCACCTTTGGCTGCGATTACAGCTGTAAGTCGCTTGGGGTATGTCTCTATCAGTTTTGCACATCGAGAGACTGACATTTTTTCCCATTCCTCCTTGCAAAACAGCTCGAGCTCAGTGAGGTTGGATGGAGAGCATTTGTGAACAGCAGTTTTCAGTTCTTTCCACAGATTCTCGATTGGATTCAGGTCTGGACTTTGACTTGGCCATTCTAACACCTGGATATGTTTATTTTTGAACCATTCCATTGTAGATTTTGCTTTATGTTTTGGATCATTGTCTTGTTGGAAGACAAATCTCCGTCCCAGTCTCAGGTCTTTTGCAGACTCCATCAGGTTTTCTTCCAGAATGGTCCTGTATTTGGTCCTCATCCATCTTCCCATCAATTTTAACCATCTTCCCTGTCCCTGCTGAAGAAAAGCAGGCCCAAACCATGATGCTGCCACCACCATGTTTGACAGTGGGGATGGTGTGTTCTGCTGTGTTGCTTTTACGCCAAACATAACGTTTTGCATTGTTGCCAAAAAGTTCAATTTTGGTTTCATCTGACCAGAGCACCTTCTTCCACATGTTTGGTGTGTCTCCCAGGTGGCTTGTGGCAAACACTTTTTATGGATATCTTTAAGAAATGGCTTTCTTCTTGCCACTCTTCCATAAAGGCCAGATTTGTGCAATATACGACTGATTGTTGTCCTATGGACAGAGTCTCCCACCTCAGCTGTAGATCTCTGCAGTTCATCCAGAGTGATCATGGGCCTCTTGGCTGCATCTCTGATCAGTCTTCTCCTTGTATGAGCTGAAAGTTTAGAGGGACGGCCAGGTCTTGGTAGATTTGCAGTGGTCTGATACTCCTTCCATTTCAATATTAGCGCTTGCACAGTGCTCCTTGGAATGTTTAAAGCTTGGGAAATATTTTTGTATCCAAATCCGGCTTTAAACTTCTTCACAACAGTATCTCGGACCTGCCTGGTGTGTTCCTTGTTCTTCATGATGCTCTCTGCGCTTTTAACGGACCTCTGAGACTATCACAGTGCAGGTGCATTTATACGGAGACTTGATTACACACAGGTGGATTGTATTTATCATCATTAGTCATTTAGGTCAACATTGGATAATTCAGAGATCCTCACTGAACTTCTGGAGAGAGTTTGCTGCACTGAAAGTAAAGGGGCTGAATAATTTTGCACTCCCAATTTTTCAGTTTTTGATTTGTTAAAAAGTTTGAAATATCCAATAAATGTCGTTCCACTTCATGATTGTGTCCCACTTGTTGTTGATTCTTCACAAAAAAATACAGTTTTATATCTTTATGTTTGAAGCCTGAAATGTGGCAAAAGGTCGCAAAGTTCAAGGGGGCCGAATACTTTCGCAAGGCACTGTATATCAGTATATTTCAACAGTCCTTAGGGGGGTAACCCATACTCACCACAGGAGGGGGTTTGCGTCCACAGTCCTTGAGGTGGCTCTCGTAACCCTGCTGGTGAGGGAAGCCCAGGCCACAGTTCTTACACAGACAGGGCCTCGACCCTGCGTGGCCCCCCATGTGTGACATCAGCATCAAGGCCGAGCGGAAGCCCTTGCCGCACTCGGAGCAGGTCATCACCCTCTGGTGGGCCCCGGCGTGATTCTTCAGCTCGTCAGCCGTGGAGAAGGCCTGGCCACACTCCATACAGCGGATCTCATCCCCCTTGGTCCCCTGCTGGCCCCAGCAGCCCGTCTCCCTCTTGTGCCTCTGGAAGTCGTTGTGGCTCTGAAAGACGCCCAGGCATGCCACACAGTGGAGCCGCTCCGGCTCACACTCGTGCTTACGGTAGAGCCTGGCCAGGCGGAAATGTGCACGGCACTGGATGCAGGTGTAAGGCAGCAGGCCCAGGTGGGAGAAGCTGTGCTTGAGGAGGGCATTCTTGCGGCTGAAGTTCATGGGGCAGTCGGTGCAGCGATAGCTGCGGACACAGCCCCGCTCCTTGTGGCGGCGGAGAGAGCGGCGGAGGCGGAAGCGGCGGCAGCACTGCAGACACACGTGGTCCGCCAGCTCGCGCTTGTGCTCCTCCAGGTGCTCCTCACACTTGGTCAGGCAGGTGAAGATGCGCTTGCATGCGTCACACTCATAGAACTCCTTCTCAAAGTGGGACTTGGCTAGGTGGTCCTTCAAACCCTGCTCAGAATCGAAGCCCTTCAGGCAAACACGGCAGCGGAGCTGTACGGGTGGGACTGAGGTCTGGGGCTGCGCGTGCGTCCGCAGGTGGGAGCGGTAGTTGGCCAGCTGACAGAAGCGCTTACCACACTCGGCACAGCAGTAGGGGCGTGCCCCTGTGTGCAGGTTCATGTGCTCCTGGAGCTGGAAGCTGGAGGAAAGGACGAGGTCACAGACGCTACAGCGGTGTTCACCTGAACCTCCAGGCTCTGCTTCTGAAAGGCAGAGGGAGAAGGGTGTTAAAGGTACAGCAGTCAAAACGTTTTTCAGGAAATTGATGATATTTGGATGAAATCAGATCAAAGTAGGATACCTAAAGTATAAAAAATGACTGTTGCTTCTACATTGATAAAGTTTGATCATAAAGTTACTGGTCCCCTCCCCAATGTCAAACACCAGGATTAATATGACGGTCATATTCTCTTACCTCGTTTAAATAAGTACCGCCTTGTAACCAACAATTGCATAAGGGTGTTCGCAGAGGGGCGTGGTTTACATAACTAGGTAGCTAGTCTACTGGCTGGGGCCAAAATTTGACTGCACTGTGTCAGCAAATACAGTATAATTAGAGGTTCCCCCTATTCATCTAAGGCTAAGATACTTAGAGGTTTCTGCTTTCATCTGTGTCGTGTGTTAGCTAGTAGCTGGCTAGCCAGGTCTTCAGACAGCATGAAACAAAAGCAGTGGAAGGGTTGCCAAGAACTCAGACGCAGTTGTCATGTCATTACATCATTAGACACGCCAAATGGAAGATTCATACAAACTTCTTGACATTGATAGCAGAGGTGTGGACTCGAGTCACATGCTGTACAGCTAGCTATAGGATCGGATGCAGCGCAAACATGCAGCTCCAAAAATGTTTGGTGATTAATAATATTAACTGTTTACTTTGCAAGCTCACCAGCTTCAAGCAACTAGCATAAGTCTACTGATCTCTTGGTATGTCAAATTTGCTTGAAATGAATAATTTACTTGTATTTGGAATTTGTTGTTAAAATTAATAATTACATAATCAAAATATGTTAGAGACAAAATAATGAAGTAAAGGGCTGTCTGGTAGCCTCAATAGACAAAGACTTGTAGTTGAACAAGTCATTACATGTACAGATGTTGTTTTTTACTTGACGTGCGACTCGACTAGCTCTTAAAATGCACGACTTGGACTTGACCCAACCCGTTCTACTTCGGACTCAACTTGAGAACCGGACCTCAAGACTTGCAACCCGAATAATAATGACTTGGTCCCACCTCCGACTGACAGTCATGATATATGAACATTGTCTGGTAGTCAATATACAGAGTGTACAAAACATTAGGAACATCATCCTAATATTGAGTTGCACCCCTTTTGCCCTCAGAACAGCCTCCACTCGCCAGGGCCTGGACTCTACAAGGTGTCGAAAGCGTTCCACAGGGATGCTGGCCCATGTTGACTCCAATGCTTCCCACAGTTGTGTCAAGGTGGCTGGATGTCCTTTGGGTAGTGGACCATTCTTGATACACAGGGGAAACTGTTGAGCGTGACAACCTCAGCAGCGCTACAGTTCTTGACACAAACTGATGTGCCTGGCACCTATTACTATATCCCATTGTAAAGGCACTTCTTTTGTCTCGCCCATTCAACCTCTGAATGGCACACACACAAAATCCATGTCTCAATTGGCCAGTGAGACCAGTGGAGGAAAAACGCATAATTATCAGCTTCCATTCAGTCAGCGTGTAGAACTGCTTCGCCAGGCCAAATATATACACATTCACTTTTTTCTTGAAACAATATCTCGTCGCCTATTGAAACTTGGACTTTACTCGTAACATTACTATCCTTTACTTGCGTTGAAAATTATGTCAGAACTATGTCAAAATGTCCTTGACTGCCTGGTAGGGGAGAGTGGGGGAACTTGTTGGAAAGTTGCACGCTCACTATTAGTATGGGGAGACCATGGGAAATTGTAACAGCCTTTATATCTATTGTAGACAGGCTTGCACAGTGAGGAACCTATTGGACCTTCAGTGTGTTACAGGCTTTTGATGCTGAAAGGACAGCAACCGTAATACCAGCACATGTAGGAGTGCACTTTTTGTAAAACACAAAAGGGCCAGTAGTGTAGTGGAGGCTATACACAGGTATAAACCCTATACCCACTTTTCTTTCAGTGGGCATTGCCTACACTCACTTCTTAATCCCCACTGATACGCATCAAAGTAGTGTAGTGGAGGTGTACGACTTAACAATTATGCAGTACAATAAAGAAATCATGCAAAGTAGCCTACACAATCGCAAAGCATGTTAAATATATCCACATGCACGCCACTCACAGCCTAGTTTCAGCGGAATATCAGGCAGCAAGAGCGAGCAGCTCTCAACTGGTTGTCGCATGGAGCAGCTCACAGAAGAATGACATCGGTAGCCGGTAGGGTTGGTAGGAAAGAAAGTTAAACATATCTACCAATAAATAAAGTGGGAAATGGGTATGCAAACAAGGTATTGAAAATGTTTGGTCCGAGGTCTTGGCCAGTAAGCTATTAGAGATGAAACTGGCTCTCATGAGGACTGCCACAGGACAGGAAGAACCAGAGTTAACTCTGCTAAAGAGGATAAGTTAATTTTATTTTTGATTATATTTCACCTTTATTGTTACCAGGTAGGCCAGTTGAGAACAAGTTCTCATTTACAACTGTGACCTGGCCAAGATAAAGCAAAGCAGTGCAACAAAAACAACAGAGTTACACATGGGATAAACAAACATACAGTCAATAACACAATAGAAAGATCTGTATACAGTGTGTGCATATGAAGTAAGGTGGTAAGGCAATAAATAGGCCAATAGTGGCGAAGTAAGTACAATTTAGCATTTTACACTGGAGTGATATATGTGCAGATGAGGATGTGCAGGTAGAAATACTGGTGTTCAAAATAGCAGAAAAACAAAAACAAATATGGGGATGAGGTAGGTAGTTGGTTGGATGGGCTATTTACAGATGGGCTGTGTAGAGCTGCAGCGATCGGTAAGCTGCTCTGACAGCGGACGCTTAAAGTTAGTGAGGGAGATATGTCTCCAGCTTCAGTGATTTTTGCAGTTCGTATCAGTCATTGGCAGCATAGAACTGGAAGGAAAGGCGGTCAAAGGCGGTGTTGCCTTTGGGTATGACCAGTGAAATATACCTGCTGGAGCACGTGCTACGGGTGGGTGTTGCTATGGTGACCAGTGAGCTGAGATAAGGCAGAGCATACAGGTCGCAGTGGTGGGTAGTATATGGGGCTTTGGTGACAAATTGGATGGCACTGTGATACACTGCATTCAATTTGCTGAGTAGAGTGTTGGAGGCTATTTTGTAAATGACATCGCCAAAGTCAAGGATCGGTAGGATAGTCAGTATTACGAGGGTGTTTGGCAGCATGAGTGAAGGAAGCTTTGTGCGAAATAGGAAGCCGATTCTAGATTTCATTTTGGAGATGCATAATATGAGTCTGGAAGGAGAGTTTACAGTCTAGCAAGACACCTAGGTTTTTATAGTTGTCCAAATATTCTAAGTCAGAACCGTCCAGAGTAGTGAAGCTAGTCGGGCGGGCGGGTAGCGATCGGTTGAAGAGGATGCATTTTGTTTTACTAGCATTTAAGAGCAGTTGGAGGCCACGGAAGGAGTGTTGTATGGCGTTGAAACCAGAGTTACCAGCCCCAGTAAATGCTTCACAGAGTTCAAGTAACAGACACATTTCAACTTTAACTGTTCAGAGGAGACTGCGTGACTCAGGCCTTCATGGTCAAATTGTTGCAAAGAAACCACTCCTAAAGGACATCAATAATAATTGCTGGGGCCAAGAAACACGAGCAATGAACATTAGATCGGTGGAAATCTGTCCTTTGGTCTGAAGAGTCCAAAGGTGAGATTTTTGCTTCCAACCAATGAGCGGCAGGGTAGCCTAGTGGTTAGAGCGTTGGACTAGTAACCGAAAGGTTGCAAGTTCGAATCCCCTAGCTGACAAGGTACAAATCTGTCCCCTGAACATGCCATCATGTTGTGGGGGTGCTTTGCTGCAAGAGGGACTGGTGCACCTCACAAAATAGCATCATGAGGCAGGACAATTATGTGGATATATTTTAGTAACGTCTCAAGACATCAGTCAGGAAGTTAAAGCTTGGTCACAAATGGGTCTTACAAATGGACATTGACCCCAAGCATACTTCCAAAGTTGTGGCAAAATGGCTTGAGGACAACAAAGTCAAATTCACCCAACTTATTGTGCTTGTGGAAGGCTACCCGAAATGTTTGACCCAAGTTAAACCATTTAAAGGCAATGCTACCAAATACTAATTGAGTGTATGTAAACTTCTGACCCACTGGGAATGTGATGAAAGAAATGAAAGCTGAAATAAATCATTCTCTCTAGCATTATTCTGACATTTCAAATTCTTAAAATAAAGTGGTGATCCTAACTGACCTAAGACAGGAAATTGTTACTAAGATTAAATGTCAGGAATTGTGAAAAACTGAGTTGAAATGTATTTGGCTAAGGTGTATGTAAACTTCAGACTTCAACTGTATATTAAACACACACACACACACTACTGTTCAAAAGTTTGGGGTCAGTTAGAAATGTCCTTGTTTTTGAAAGAGAAGCACATTTTTGTCCATTAAAATAACATCAAATTGATATGAAATACAGTGTAGACATGGTTAATGTTGTAAATGACTATTGTAGCTGGAAACGGCTGATTTTTAATGGAATATCTACATAGGCGTACAGAGGCCCATAATCAGCAACCATCACACCTGCGTTCCAATGGCACATTGTGTTAGCTAATCCAAGTTTATCATTTTAAAAGGCTAATTGATCAATAGAAAACACTTGTGCAATTATGTTAGTACAGCTGAAAACTGTTGTGCTGATTTAATAAGCAATACAACTGGCCTTCTTTATACTAGTTGAGTATCTGGAGCATCAGCATTTGTGGGTTCGATTACAGGCTCAAAATGGCCAGAAACAATGACTTTCTTCTGAAACTCGTAAGTCTATTCTTATTCTGAGAAATTAAGGCTATTCCATGCGAGAAAATGTCAAGAAACTGAAGATCTCGTACAACACTGTACTTCTTCCCTTCATAGAACAGCGCAAACTGGCTCTAACCGAAATAGAAAGAGGAGTGGGAGGCCCCGGTGCACAACTGAGCAAGAGGACAAGTTCATTAGAGTGTCTAGTTTGAGAAACGCCTCACAAGTCCTCAAATGGCAGCTTCTTTAAATAGTACCCGCAAAACCCCAGTCTCAACGTCAACAGTGAAGAGGCGACTCTAGGATGCTGGCCTTCTACACAGAGTTCCTCTGTCCAGTGTCTGTGTTCTTTTGCCTATCTTTTATTTTTATTGGCCAGTCAGATATAGCTTTTTCTTTGCAACTCTGCCTAGCAGGCCAGCATCCCAGAGTCGCCTCTTCACTGTTGACATTGAGACTGGTGTTTTGCAGGTACTATTTAATGAAGCTGCCAGTTGAGCTAACACAACGCGGCATTGGAACACAGGAGTGATGGTTGCTGATAATGGGCCTCTGTACACCTATGTAGATATTCCTTTTTTTACATTTTTAAATCAACCGTTTCCAGCTACAATAGTCATTTACAAAATTAACAAATGTCTACACTGTATTTCTGATCAATTTGATGTTATTTTAATGAACACATTTTTTTGTTGCTTTTCTTTCAAAAACAAGGAAACGGTAGTATAGTGTGTGTGTGTATATATATATATAAATAAATAAAAAACACACACACACACACACACACAAATGCCCTTGAAAAGTATTCAGACCAAGACTTTTCACATTGTTACGTCACAGCTTTATCCTAAAATTGATTTAATTGTTTTTTCCCCTCATCAATCTACACACAACACCCCATAATGACAGACAAAAACAGGCTTAAACATTTGCTAATTTATTTAAAAAAAACACATTTCCCATAAGTATTCAGACTCTTTACTTCGTACTTTGTTGAAGCACTTTTAGCAGTGATTACAGCAGAGTCTTCTTGGGTATGACGCTACAAGCTTGGCACACATATTTCGGGAGTTTCTACCATTATTCTCTGCAGATCCTCTCAAGCTCTGTCAGGTTGGATGGGGAGCCTTCCTGCACAACTATTTTCAGGTCTCTCCAGAGATGTTTGATTGTGTTCAATTCCGGGCTCTGGCTGGGCCACTCAAGGACATTCAGAGACTTGTTCCCGCAACCACTCCTGCGTTGTCTTGACTGTGTGCTTAGGGTCATTGTCCTGTTGGAAGGTGAACCTTTGCCCCAGTCTGAGGTGCTGGAGCAGGTTTTCACTATGCTTCACCGTAGGGTTTCCTCCAAACGTGACACATGGCATTCAGGCCAAAGAGTTCAATCTTGGTTTCATCAGACCAGAGAATCATGTTTCTCATGGTCTGAGAGTCTTTAGGTGGCTTTTGGCAATCTACAAGCGGGAGTGCCTTCTACTGAAGAGTTGCTTCCGTCTGACCTCTCTACCATAAAGACCTGATTGGTGGAGACCTGCAGAGATGTTTGTCCTTCTGGAAGGTTCTCCCATCTCCACAGAGGAACTCTGGAGCTCTGTCAGAGTGACCACCGGGTTCTTGGTCACGGAGGCCCTTCTCCCATGATTGCTCAGTTCGGCCTGGCGGCCAGCTCTAGGAAGAGTCTTGGTGGTTCCAAACTTCTTCCATTTAGGAATGATGGAGGCCACTGTGTTCTTGGGGACCTTCAATGCTGCAGAATGTTCTTGGTACCCTTCCCCAGATCTGTGCCTCGACACAATCCTGTCTGGGAGCTCTATGGACAATTCCTTTGACCTGATGGCTTGGTTTTTGCGCTGACATGCACTGTCAACTGTGGGACCTTATATAGACAGGTGTGTGCCTTTCCAAATCATGTCCAATTAATTTAAATTTACCACAGGTCGACTCCAATCATCTTGTAGAAACAGCTCAAGGATTTACAATGGAAACAGGATGCACCTGAGCTCAATTGAGTTTTACGAATGCATTGTACACAGTGCCTTCAAAGAGTATTCACACCCCTCAACTTTTTCCACATTTTGTTACGTTACAGCCTGAATTAAAAATGTATTAAATGTTGATTTTGTGTCACTGATCTACACACGGTACCCCATAATGTCAAAGTGGAATTATGCTTTTATAAATCTTTACAAATTAATAGAAAATGAAAACCTGAAATGTCTTGAGTCAATCAGTATTCAACCCTTTTGTTATGGCAAGTTCAGGAGTAAATATGTGCTTAACAAGTCACATAATAAGTTGCATGGACTCACTGTGTGTAATAAGTGTTTAACATGATTTTTAAAAAGACTGCCCCATCTCTGTAAGGCCCCTCAGTCGAGTTGTGAATTTCAAGCACAGATTCAACCACAAAGACCAGGTAGGTTTAACAATGATATGCATCAGTAGATTAAAACAACTAACTTCCCGGGGATCTGTGACTGGTGATGATAGTTTGAGCATGTTGGAGTTATTAATTACATTTTGGATGGTGTATCAATACACCCAGTAACTACAAAGATAAAGGCGCCCTTACTAACTCAGTCGCCAGAGAGGAAGGAAACCGCTCAGGGATTTCACCATGAGGCCAATGGTGATTTTAAAACAGTTAAGAGGTTAATGGCTGTGATAGGAGAAAACTGAGGACGTATCAACAACGTTGTAGTACTCCACAATACTAACATAAAGTCATGGATTACAGGCAACATCCGCAATGAGCTAAAGGCTAGGGCTTTCAAGGAGATGGACTCTAACCCGGAACCCGGAAGCTTATAAGAAATCCCGCTATACCCTCCGAAGAACCATAAACAGGCAAAGTGTCAATACAGGACTAAGATCGAATCGTACTACACCGGCTCTGATGCTCATCGGATGTGGCAGGGCTTGCAAACCATTAGAATACAAAAGGGAAGAACAGCCGAGAGCTGCCCAGTGACACGAGCCTACCAGACGAGCTAAACTACTTCTATGCTCGCTTCGGGGCAAATAACACTGAAACATGCATGAGAGCGTCAGCTGTTCCAGAAGACTGTGTGATCATGCTCTCTGCAGCCGATGTGAGTAAGACCTTAAGACTGGTCAACATTCACAAGGCCGCAGAGCCAGACTGATTACCAGGGCATGCGAGCATGCGCTGACCAACTGGCAAGTGTCTTCACTGACATTTTCAACCTCTCCCTGTCCGAGTCTGTAATACAAACATGTTTTAAGCAGACATCAGGGTGCCTGTGCCCAAAAACACTAAAGTAACCTGCCTAAATGACTACCGACCCGTAGCACTCCCATCTGTAGCCATGAAGTGCTTTGAAAGGCTGGTCATGGCTCACATCAACACCACTATCACAGAAACCCTAGACCCACTCCACTTTGCATACCGTCCCAACAGATCCACAGATGATGCAATCTTTATTGCACTCCACACTGCCCTTTCCCACCTGAACAAGAGGAACACCTGTATGGGAATGCTATTCATTGACTACAGCTCTGCGTTCAACACCATAGTGCCCTCAAAGCTCATCAATAAGCTAAGGACCCTGGGACTAAACACCTCCCTCCACAACTGGATCCTGGACTTTCTGACGGGCCTCCCCCAGGTGATAAGGGTAGGTAACAACACATCCGCCACTCTGATCACAACACAGGGGCCCCTCAGAGGTGCGTGCTCCTGTACTCCCTGTTCAACCATGGCTGCACGGCCAGGCACAACTCCAACACCATCATTAAGTTTGCCGATGGCACAACAGTGGTAGGCCTGATCACCGACAACGTCGAGACAGCCTATAGGGAGGTCAGAGACCTGACCGTGTGGTGCCAGGATAACAACCTCTCCCTCAACGTGATCAAAACAAAGGAGATGAATGTGGACAACAGGAAAAAGAGGACCGAACAGGCCCCCATTCTCAACGACGGTGCTGCAGTAGAGCAGGTTGAGAGATTCAAGTTCCTTGGTTTCCACATCCCCAACAAACTAACATGGTCCAAGCACACCAAGACCGTCATGAAGAGGGCACGACAAAACCTATTCCCCCTCAGGAGACTGAAAAGATTTGGCATGAGTCCTAAGATCCTCAAAAGGTTCTACAGCTGCACCATCGAGAGCATCCTGACTGGTTGCATCACTGCCTGGTATGGCAACTGCTCGGCCTCCGACCGCAAGGCACTACAGAGGGTAGTGCGAACGGCACAGTACATCACTGGGGCCAAGCTTCCTGCCATCCAGGACCTCTATACCAGGCGGTGTCAGAGGAAGGCCCTAAAAATTGTTAAAGACTCCAGCCACCCTAGTCATAGACTGTTCTCTCTATTACCGCATGGAAAGCAGTACCGAGCGCCAAGTCTAGGTCCAAGAGGTTTCTAAATAGCTTCTATCCCCAAGCCATAAGACTCCTGAACATCTAATCAAATGGCTACCCAGAGTATTTGCACCGCCCCTTCTTTTACACCGCTGCTACTCTCTGTTGGTATCATCTACGCATAGTCACTTTAATAACTCTACCTACTAACCGGTGCCCCCGCACATTGACTGTGTACCCCCCTGTATATAGTCGCACCATTGTAATTTTAATGCTGCTCTTTAATTACTTGTTAGTTGTATTTATTATTCTTATCCATATGTTTTTTTATAACTGCATTCTTTGTTTGGGGCTTGTAAGTAAGCAATTCAATGTAAAGTCTACACCGGTTGTATTCGGCGCATGTGACTAATACTATTTGATTTGATAAATGACAGAGTGAAAAGAAGGAAGCCTGGACAGAATACAGGCTTCCTGTTTGCAATAAGGCAATAAAGTAATACTGCAAAAAATTTGGCAAAGACATTTACTTTTTTTAACCTCAATACAAAGCGTGTTGCTTTGTAATGTTTCACATTTTCAAGCATGGTGGTGGCTGCATCATGTTATGGCTATGCTTGTCATCAGCAAGGACTGTGATGTTTTTTGGGGGGTATAAAAAG
The DNA here is from genome assembly GCF_057628025.1 of Oncorhynchus mykiss. Lineage (NCBI taxonomy): Eukaryota > Metazoa > Chordata > Actinopteri > Salmoniformes > Salmonidae > Oncorhynchus > Oncorhynchus mykiss. The sequence continues at coordinate 25,303,331 of NC_143024.1, forward strand.
AAACGGAATAGAGCTAAGCACAGGCAAAATCCTAGAGGAATACTTGGTTCAGTTTGCTTTCCAACAGACACTGGGAGACAAATTCATCCTCCACCAGGACAATTACCTAAAACACAAGGCCAAATATATACGAGTTGCTTACCAAAACAACACTAAATGTTCTTGGGTGGCCTAGTTAAATTATTTACTTAAAACCGTCTTGAAAATCAACGGCAAGACTTGAAAATGGCTGTCTAGCAATGATCAACAACCAATTTGACACAGAATAATTTTTTAAATAATAAATGGGCAAATATTGCACAATCCAGGTGTGCAAAGCTCTTAAGAGACAAAGCTCTAATCGCTGCCAAAGGTGACTAACATGTATTGACTCAGGGGGTTGAATACATATCTGATCAAGATAGCGTTTTATTTTCCATCAAACATGTTTTGTGTAGATTGTTGACAATTTTTTTTACAATGAAATCCATTTTAATCCCACTTTGTAACACAACAAAATGCAGAAAAAGTCAAGGGGTGTGAATACTTTCTGAAAGTACTATATATGTAATGAAAAGTACCCAGACCTCCCCTTGGAAAGTGAACTGAAATTGAAACTGAAATTGTCCAAGATAAACTAGCTAGCTCACTTGATAAACAGTGCTGACAATAATATTTGGGCTAGCTAGCTAAATTATACAGCCAACATTTTTTTCTATATTGATATTGTTACAATAACCAAACAGTTGGATAAAATAAAAAAGGGAAAACATTGTGATATGACAGGTTTGAATGTTGCATGCAAATGTCAATGTTGTTTGAGTTTCTATGTGCATCAGCAAATTTGCTTGAGATAATCTCACTGCAACCATGTTGCTTGACATCAGTCTTTAAAAAAAACTTCACTCAAGGTGAGCTCCTCACCCACTCAGGTCTGTCTTTTCAGACTTCCTGGTAGTTTGACATAAGAGAAAACATATTTTACAGAAATGTAGAGCATTTTTAATCAGGGAAAAAATGTATGGTTGATGTTTTAGTCTTTGAGCTGAAGCCTACCTGGGTCCAGTTCGTCCTCCTCCTCCTCCTCTTCATCATCATCCTCATTCTCAGAAACCTCACTGTCATCTGTTTCCTCAGAATCCTCCTCTAAACTCTTTGCAACTTCTGCTTCTTTCAGTCCTTGCACTTTCCCATCATCGAAAACATCTTTCCCTCCATTTCTCCCTCCTATTCCCTCTCCAATATTTTCTCCTGGTTCTTCTTCCTCAGTGACCGCCCTTCCTGGCTTCCCTGTGTTTACAGGTTTTGGAGTGGTCTGAAACATTGCAGTCTGGTCTGCCAGTGGCAGCTTGGAATCATTCTTAATGGTTCTTAAGTGTTCAACAGGGGGAGTGGAAGGAGCTGGTACAGTAGTCAACACAGTACCAGCTCCAACACGAGACACAGATATCAAGACAGTTTTAGTTATTTTGGGAGTTTGGTGAAGGCTATCGCTTTGACCACTTACTAAACTCTTGGGTAGAAATATGGGACTAACAGGCCGTGAAGTGTGTGCCACTACCACCGGTTTGTGTGTAGAAGGAGGGGGTGGGCAGAGTATTGTCAGTGTCTCAGGGGGCCCAGAGGGACTTGGGGTTACTGTAATGTGAGGGCCCGTCTGTAAGGCAACCTGCTGTACTGTAGAAGCAGTCTGTGAGTCTACAGAAACCAGCTGTTCTACACCGACCAGTTCTGGGTCCACAGCTGTGGGGGTGAGCACAGCAGGAGGAGGCGGCGAGGAACTGGGGATTTGGAGGTTGGCCAGGGATCCAGGGGAAATATTGTTAGAGGCCGAAGGCGACGGTGTTTCCTTCACACAGGTAATTTCTCTGGGCTGCAAGATGTCAGGGAACCCTAGTTCTGTCAGCTGGATATCAATTGTGAAGTCTGACATGGTACCTGTGAGACAAACACAATCCATTGATATAATTCTCTAATGCCGCCATTTCAGGATCATGATGCAATTCCAATGTCACTAAAAGTAAGTGCCATTAGAAAACAAAAATGTTGAATGCTAATGTTGGCAGAAAACAGCTAAGACAATGTATTATGTTTGACATTGATTCTGAAATATAGAAAACGTAACTAGCCATTTTCAACCAAGTGCAGTGAGCAGGCAGAATACATGAATGTACTGACTGTGACGGTAACATTCACCATGTTAACTTTGAATTGTAGCTAGCTTACGGTAGCTAGTTATTTAGCCAATCTAATTAAAATCATAAGCGCAAAATGCCCCACTTCAATAAAAACTACCTACCTACTACAACTATTGACAGAATAAGCAGGTAAATTATGACGACATAAGGACTTCCGCAGCTCACCTCAGTTCTGATTGCAACAGTGAAGATGGCTAATTTTCAGAAGCTCCACCTGGACAGAAACACCTTGTGGCGGTGGAGGCATGCGCTCTTCACTGTCCGAAAAGTATCCAGAAACTATATTATGTGACTGATCTATGATACTGTATAACGCTTGTTGCACAAGGTTACTATCTCGCCTAAATATGGGTTAAAACGTATGTTTAATTTATTTTGTAACAAACAATTTGCTGTAATTGAATCACTTACAAACCCCGACCGATTTGCTTCCGTCTTCTACAACAACAATGGGACAAAAACATCCGGCCCTTTACACACTTAATGACACCTACTGTCGTGGAGGGGTATTACAACAACAAATTATATGTGACTCATTAAGCAAACGCTCTTATCCAGAGTGATTTACAGGAGAAATGAGGGTTAAAAGTGCCTTGCTCAAGGGCACATTGCCAGATTTTCACCTAGTGGGCTCACGATTCAAACCAGCAACCTTTCAGTTACTGGACAACACTCTTAACCACTAGGCTACCTGCCTGACCTGTGAATGGAACTTTGCACTGAGTGTGAAAGTGCATACAACTACAGGGGGACATTTAATGGCAGAACATATTTGTGTATTATTTGTGTCTATAAAATTATGATTCCACATATTCTCAACCTCTTTTAAAATTAGTATGTGCCCTCTGTTTTCTGAACAAAATGCTGCAATAAAAAAGTAAAGATTATGACATGACTATGCAGTCCTGAGAAGACTATGCAGAAAGGGATTTTGTGCCTGAATGATCAATACTCTGCAGCTCCTCCTCCTCATTGCTGGAGTGTAATGAAGAGTCACTGTGATGATGAGGAGTGGTGACGTTTATCTCCAAGATCTGGAAGGTGGCAACTGAACTCTCCCTCTGTGGGTTTGTTGAGTTTGCTCTGTGTGCTGCCTGAGCTGCTGCATATGCTGTCTGAGCCATTGCCTTCCCTATGTTCCTCCAGGCATTGCTGCAGAAGTTCTAGCTTTTGTGCTTGCAGAACAAATGATGGCTGCCGAAATAGCCCCCACAGTTGGTACACTGGACCAGCCGAGGGTTTGTGTTTGTGGAGCACACCAGGTGACCAGAAATCTCGAGAGCAGGCCTGAGTAGGTTTGGGGCGGGTGTAGGGTTTCAGCAGCATGTGAGCAACGCCTTTAGGCCGGCCTGGGCCACGTTTCAAGAGGGCAGGTAGAGGATGGCAAGGCAGAGCTAAGATGTGCATGTTGACCTGGTGTCTGATGAGGAGCGTCCCTTTCTTGAATATGCGACAACACGTTGCATGGATGACGGTGCCTTTCCTAGACATGATGGTGCAGAAGAATAGGCAGTGCAAAAGTTTCTTGGCAGAATCGGCACAGCAAGGAACCCGGGGATACCACATCAGGCTCAATGGTCTGGAAGACAGTCTGGCTTGCCTCCAGGGATGGTGGAAAGCAGAACGAGGAGTAGCCCAGTTCTATGGCATCAGGAGGGGAGCTGAGGTGGAATATCCCAGGTGGGCTCAGCAGTTGTCTGGCTCAGATTTGGTTCCATGTCAATGGAGAGGTTCAGAACAGGATCCCTAAGGACCACAAGGCACTGGGCACAGAAGGACGAATGGCTAAGGGAATCTCTCCAGCCACAGTTATGGCAGTAGACCTTCTTTGGACTCAGGTCTAATGGCTCCTCAGGAGATGAAGAGGATTGTGGAGCAGTGGGATTTACAGGTAGGTAGAACAATATATATATATATATATATATACACTGCTCAAAAAATAAAGGGAACACTAAAATAACACATCCTAGATCTGAATGAATGAAATATTCTTATTAAATACTTTTTCTTTACATAGTTGAATGTGCTGACAACAAAATCACACAAAAATTATCAATGGAAATCAAATTTATCAACCCATGGAGGTCTGGATTTGGAGTCACACTCAAAATTAAAGTGGAAAACCACACTACAGGCTGATCCAACTTTGATGTAATGTCCTTAAAACAAGTCAAAATGAGGCTCAGTAGTGTGTGTGGCCTCCACGTGCCTGTATGACCTCCCTACAACGCCTGGGCATGCTCCTGATGAGGTGGCGGATGGTCTCCTGAGGGATCTCCTCCCAGACCTGGACTAAAGCATCCGCCAACTCCTGGACAGTCTGTGGTGCAACGTGGCATTGGTGGATGGAGCGTGACATGATGTCCCAGATGTGCTCAATTGGATTCAGGTCTGGGGAACGGGCGGGCCAGTCCATAGCATCAATGCCTTCCTCTTGCAGGAACTGCTGACACACTCCAGCCACATGAGGTCTAGCATTGTCTTGCATTAGGAGGAACCCAGGGCCAACCGCACCGGCATATGGTCTCACAAGGGGTCTGAGGATCTCATCCCGGTACCTAATGGCAGTCAGGCTACCTCTGGCGAGCACATGGAGGGCTGTGCGGCCCCCCAAAGAAATGCCATCCCACACCATGACTGACCCACCGCCAAACCGGTCATGCTGGAGGATGTTACAGGCAGCAGAACGTTCTCCACGGCGTCTCCAGACTGTCACGTCTGTCACATGTGCTCAGTGTGAACCTGCTTTCATCTGTGAAGAGCACAGGGCGCCAGTGGCGAATTTGCCAATCTTGGTGTTCTCTGGCAAATGCCAAACGTCCTGCACGGTGTTGGGCTGTAAGCACAACCCCCACCTGTGGACGTCGGGCCCTCATACCACCCTCATGGAGTCTGTTTCTGACCGTTTCAGCAGACACATGCACATTTGTGGCCTGCTGAAGGTCATTTTGCAGGGCTCTGGCAGTGCTCCTCCTGCTCCTCCTTGCACAAAGGCGGAGGTAGCGGTCCTGCTGCTGGGTTGCTGCCCTCCTACGGCCTCCTCCACGCCTCCTGATGTACTGGCCTGTCTCCTGGTAGCGCCTCCATGCTCTGGACACTACGCTGACAGACACAGCAAACCTTCTTGCCACAGCTCGCATTGATGTGCCATCCTGGATGAGCTGCACTACCTGAGCCACTTGTGTGGGTTGTAGACTCCGTCTCATGCTACCACTAGAGTGAAAGCACTGCCAGCATTCAAAAGTGACCAAAATATCAGCCAGGAAGCATAGGAACTGAGAAGTGGTCTGTGGTCACCACCTGCAGAACCACTCCTTTATTGGGGGTGTCTTACTAATTGCCTATAATTTCCACCTGTTGTCTATTCCATTTGCACAACAGCATGTGAAATTTATTGTCAATCAGTGTTGCTTCCTAAGTGGACAGTTTGATTTCACAGAAGTGTGATTGACTTGGAGTTACATTGTGTTGTTTAAGTGTTCCCTTTATTTTTTTGAGCAGTGAATGACAAGGACATCAAATCAGCAAAACCAAATTATGGAAAAATTGCCTAGAAATCCACAGTGCAAGAGGCTCTTAGTGGGCATTCATAAAATGTGCAAGTCCCTGGCATTAAATGAAGACAGAGGAGAGCTATGCAATAAAGATGCAAAATACCTGTAAAATCAAACCCAGGACTCCCTGTTTTTTGGTGGCATCTCTAAATGTATCCACCCTCGGGATGAATATGGTATTGAAAATGGGTGATTGAGAACATGTGAAACAGGGGACCAAATTAATCAGGTGAGATTAACTGGATAAGAATGTTCAGTAAATTATAGGTTTACATTTTTAATAGCTATATAATAAGCAGTGGTTCCAATATAATAAAGACAGTAACTATGTGTGTAGGAAAACTGTTTTACAAATCAGCAAGCTCACAAGATACTTTAAGCTTAGATTTGTTTTAATACAAAAAAAAGCATAGGCAAAAACTCAAAGGTAAGTCATTTTATTTTAGAAACGCAATACTTCTTTTAAACAGCAGAGGGTGAAGTAAACTAAATTATGTTCATCTTGCTATCGGTACAGGGCGTCTGTTGTCAACCTAATGGCTCATTGGGCAACGGCTAAAACCTTATATATAATTTATCCATCATACTCTACAAATAGCCTGTCCACTTATTCAATTACCTGCGCTAGGTGAGGGATTACGTTTGGGATTGTCCACAGAAAGATTGGCTTACCATTGGTTGACCTATGGTCAGTGATTTTTTGGGGGGCCTACTTACTACCTTTTAGAATGTTTTAATTCTGAATTTAATTGATCATCTGTCTGTAGTTACAGCTGCTGGGCAATAGCAGGTGACATCACAAAGCACAATTAATAGAAAATGGGGGGTGAATGAAGGACACATTGAAAGGCATACAGACAAATGTGTCATTCTGTAGCAGCCCTTGGGGCACCTTTATTACATATTGGCAGTGTCCAGGCATGTTACATGGGGAGAATGATGAAAACAAGAACATGTCCATTTAGGCCTCTGGTCATTTCGTCATCATGCCAAAATGTCAGCAAATCATTTATGGAAAGTTCATTAGAATATCTATGACATTTAAATTAAGTATAACAAATCCAAAATAAAAGGTGACAAGGTGTAGCTGGTGGCAGGATTATCTTAATTTGAGTCTATTAGTCTTCATTACAACCATTGTTTAGGATGACATGTTAAAATCCATGCATGAAACCAAAGAAGAACCATTGGGCCTAAACCAAACTAACTTAAGAGGATAAATACATTGATCTTTTTTTATACCCTGCGCATTTAATAGCAGTATAATTTAGAAGTTAATCATAATAGAAACAGCTCGGCATTACAATGCACCAGAAACCGTATATAAATAGATGCAATTTCTATGAGACGTTATGTAACTCCCAAACATTCCAATCCATGTTCACTTATCACAAGAAGCTCTCTCAAAAAGTAAATATCCCCAACAGGTTTTATAAAATGCACGGTTGTTGCATTTCATCTGCTACTACAGAACACGTCCTTAGCAATATAAAAATCATAAAACAAGAAAAGCTCCATTTGTCAGACAGCATGAAAAGCATTTTACATACTGTTTTTACATTATTTTTTAGAGGTGTATCTCCATTATCATGATAATAATTTAAAGATATTAATCAAATGGAACAAACATGATGCCCAAAACTAATTATTGTTGTTCTTAGTCCAGATAAGACAGGTGTATAACAGATGGATTTAACAGCTTACATTCTTTTGGTTAGTAAGTCAGTCACTCCAAGTGTGATGTGTGCCTTGAACATCCTAACACAATCCAGAAATGGCAAATGCTGAACTATCAGTGGGACGCCTTAGCTCACCTGTTAAAAATCCTGCAAAGAATTCCTCACCTGTCTTTCTCACATTCTAAAAACACTTCAAACTTAGGATCTAAATTTCACACCCAACCTCAAACCAACAAAAACCCTTGACAAAATTCAAATTCTTAAAAATCCCTGATTCTTCGTCCCCCCAATCACTTCACAGATAATCCCCCCTTCCCCATTCTGAATTATCTCTTGCTGCGGCCCGCTGCCTCTTGCTTCTCCTCCTCCTCTGGGTGGCTGCTCTGCTGGTGGCCCTTCAGGTTGCTCTCTCGGCCAAAGCTCTTGCCACAGGTAGGGCAGGCATAACGCCCCTTGATGTGTGCCCGGTTCTTGTGGGCTTCTAGCTGCTCGGGACGGGCAAAGCTCTCCTCACACTCCTTGCAGGGGTGGGCCTTACGTGGGATGTGCTTTTCCTTCTTGTGGGCGCGGAGCTGGGCCAGGGCAGGGAACGTGAGCTCACACTCAGGGCAGGGGTGTTGCTTGGGTGGAGCGGGAGCCGCTTTGGGCTTCTTCTCCTCTGCTGGGGCTTCACTGTCGTCTTCTCTGGCCTCCTCGCCTACTGCTGCTTTAGGACGGCCCCGTCTGCCACCGCCTCCTGCTTTCCCCTTGGTCTCAGCCGGAGCTGCTGCAGCCTCCTCTGCATTGTTTCCAGTCTCAGCCTCCTCTGTGCCCTCTTCCTTCTTCTTTCTCTTCTTCCCTCCAACCGTTGAGTCCTCTGCTTTAAAGGGCCGTCCACGCTTCTTGGCGGGCGAGGCGCTGCCGTTGCAGTGCTGGTCACCGGCGTGGTTCTCTTGGTGCATTATTAGCTCAGACTCGGTCTCAAAGCCCCGGTTGCACTTCCCACAGCGGTGGGTCTTGGTAGGGTCATCTGGCTCTTCCACCTCTGCCTCTGGACGGGGGTGCTGGGCCAGGCGGTGGGTACGAAGGAAGGCAGGGCTGCGGAAGGTCTCACTGCAGTCCTTACACACAAATTGCCTCTCTGGACAGACCTGTCTCCTGTGGGTCGTCAGCTGAGGGGGGCAGAGAGTGAACAGACGTGAGTCAAGGCTGAGGGAAGAGTCCAGTGATTGACATCAACACCATGGTCCAAAAAGGTGACTGAAAACTGTGTTGCAAGGAACCACTTCACAAAATAAAATGTATTATCATCACTGGTTTTGACAATAGAAGGCTGCTGGTCTCTGATCCCATGTACTACATATTCTCTTAGTGGCCTTGAGCAAGGCACATAACCCCCACAAAGTAAAATACTGCACTGATATAAAAGGCTACTGTATAAAACATGGTCCGTCAACCCTCCATCTGGAGAGCTACTGGGTGTGCAAGCTAATGATCCAACCCTGGTCAAACACACCAGTCAAGGTCCTGTTGAGCAGCTGATGTTTTACAATGTGGTGTGTTCAAACAGGGCTGGAGCAAAAGCCTGCACTATCAAGTAGCTCTCCAGGAGGATAGTTGGCCACCCTGCAACATTACAATTACAACCAAATACTTTTTGTTATCTTTATAAAATAATTCCCTCACTTAATGTACCAGGGATCAAATGGCGGGAGAGGTGGGAGAAGTAGCTAACTAAGATGTTTAACTAATTTTAAGGTTAAAATATTCAGTGTTCTGGGGAGATGTTGACAGCATAGGAGTTACTCGTCAATTAGGCTATTCTAAAAACATGTTTGTTTTTTTACACTGTCAGTATTTCATGGCCAGTATTGAATAGAGGAGAATCCATTCCAATTTTGAGCTCGAGACAGTATTACAACCGGAGTAGGCAGCATTTCATGCACTGCGCACCCGTATCAACTGAACTGTCGGCCATTTGCAGTTATACAAGAATGGTTATTTTATGTTATTTTATTTTAAGTTATTTTAGGACATTGAACATTGATACATGCTAATAGCTAAATAGTTAGCAAGTGAGAACCAGCCAAACTAAACAATGTTTTGAATTGGCAATTAGTCTGTTGTATGTCATTTTATCCACTGCCCAAATGTCTCTAAGGCAACAGCCCACTGACACACACGCAGGTGATGTACGCACAATGAATTTTCCAGGATTTTCATTGATGACCAAAAATTAGCTATAACTGGGCAAATAACTCAATAAGTAGCAATCAACAAATGTGCACTTTGAGCTAAAAAAAAAAAAAAACGCATCTCGCGACTGCATGATTGAAAGACCCCTCATATCCGTCAACACAGGACTACAATAATTATGCTCCGATGCACTCTGCATAGATTGGGAGGACAGTGAACACCACATCACATCCGGAGGACACCTTTATCCAAGTCTGATCAGAGTAGTCTAACAGAGATTTTTTTACTTGTCCATTTGAACAATTTAACTCTATAATCTGCTTGATTGAAGAAAATAAAAAAATTGCCCTGGGCAAGTGTCAATGTAGCCTGGGTGGCAGGCAGCCTAGCAGTTAGAGTGTTGGGCCAGTAAGTAAAAGGTTGCCGATTCAAATACCCGAGCAGACAAGGTGAAAACTGACAATATGCCCTTGAGCAAGGCACTTAACCCTTATTTACTCCAGGGGCTCTGTACTATGGCTGACACTGTAAAACAACACATTTCACTGCACCTATCCGTTGCATCTGACAATAAAACACGTTTATTTATTTATTATGTCGAGACCTTGAGTCTGACTTTGCTGGTTCATTTCAAGCTATTCAAGCAGTGTCACACTAAACATACACTGCTCAAAACAATAAAGGGAACACTTAAACAACACAATGTAACTCCAAGTCAATCACACTTCTGTGAAATCAAACTGTCCACTTAGGAAGCAACACTGATTGACAATAAATTTCACATGCTGTTGTGCAAATGGAATAGACAACAGGTGGAAATTATAGGCAATTAGTAAGACACCCCCAATAAAGGAGTGGTTCTGCAGGTGGTGACCACAGACCACTTCTCAGTTCCTATGCTTCCTGGCTGATATTTTGGTCACTTTTGAATGCTGGCAGTGCTTTCACTCTAGTGGTAGCATGAGACGGAGTCTACAACCCACACAAGTGGCTCAGGTAGTGCAGCTCATCCAGGATGGAACATCAATGCGAGCTGGGGCAAGAAGGTTTGCTGTGTCTGTCAGCATAGTGTCCAGAGCATGGAGGCGCTACCAGGAGACAGGCCAGTACATCAGGAGACGTGGAGGAGGCCGTAGGAGGGCAACAACCCAGCAGCAGGACCGCTACCTCCACCTTTGTGCAAGGAGGAGCAGGAGGAGCACTGCCAGAGCCCTGCAAAATGACCTCCAGCAGGCCACAAATGTGCATGTGTCTGCTCAAACGGTCAGAAACAGACTCCATGAGGGTGGTATGAGGGCCCGACGTCCACAGGTGGGGGTTGTGCTTACAGCCCAACACCGTGCTGGACGTTTGGCATTTGCCAGAGAACACCAAGATTGGCAAATTCACCACTGGCGCCCTGTGCTCTTCACAGATGAAAGTAAGTTCACACTGAGCATGTGACAGACGTGACAGTCTGGAGACGCCGTGGAGAACATTCTGCTGCCTGCAACATCCTCCAGCATGACCGGTTTGGCAGTGGGTCAGTCATGGTGTGGGGTGGCATTTCTTTGGGGGGGCCGCACAGCCCTCAATGTGTTCGCCAGAGGTAGCCTGACTGCCGTTAGGTACCGAGATGAGATCCTCAGACCCCTTGTGAGACCATATGCTGGTGCGGTTGGCCCTGGGTTCCTCCTAATGCAAGACAATGCTAGACCTCATGTGGCTGGAGTGTGTCAGCAGTTCCTGCAAGAGGAAGGCATTGATGCTATGGACTGGCCCGCCCGTTCCCCAGACCTGAATCCAATTGAGCACATCTGGGACATCATGTCTCGCTCCATCCACCAACGCCACGTTGCACCACAGACTGTCCAGGAGTTGGCGGATGCTTTAGTCCAGGTCTGGGAGGAGATCCCTCAGGAGACCAGAGGTGGCGACCTCATCAGGAGCATGCCCAGGCACGTGGAGGCCACACACACTACTGAGCCTCATTTTGATTTGTTTTAAGGACATTACATCAAAGTTGGATCAGCCTGTAGTGTGGTATTCCACTTTAATTTTGAGTGTGACTCCAAATCCAGACCTCCATGGGTTGATAAATTTGATTTCCATTGATAATGTGTGTGATTTTGTTGTCAGCACATTCAACTATGTAAAGAAAAAATTATTTAATAAGAATATTTCATTCATTCAGATCTAGGATGTGTTATTTTAGTGTTCCCTTTATTTTTTTGAGCAGTGTATATTAGTTCAGAACCTGTGTCACTGTTCTGCACTCACCTCAGAGAAGGTGCGGAAGCTCTCCTGGCAGTGGGGACACTTGAAGGGCTTGTCCTCCTTATTGTGTGAGCCCTGGTGCTGGGTCAGCTCCTCCGAGGACGGAAAGGTACGGTCACACACATAGCAGGTGAACAGAGTATCTCCCTGGAAAAAAATAGACAATTAATGAATGCGTTTGGTAAATTGGGGGGGGGGGGGCAAATTCCCACAGGTCTAGTCTGGAAAGTAGTATTGTTATGTTGGTCTGAAGCTTTTAATATGACAGAAGACTGTTTAAGGTAAAAACAGGGTTTCCGTAGGTAATACCTTCTAGTAAGTGTTTTGATTGTTAGGCAGGTTGTGTAGCAGCATACCTGCTGGAGCTGCTGCTTGTACTCCTCACGATGGCTCTTCTTCATGTGCCTCTCCTTGGCTTTGGAGTTACAGAAGGTGATGAAGCACTGGAAACACTGCAGGTTCTCATGCTGATCTGTGAGAAGAGGGGGTCAGCGATATGACAGCTGAAAATGCATTGCCTTCCCTACCTACCAGATTGATTTCATTCAAACCAAAGAAAATATGTATTTGTCAATGAGTAGGGCAGTGGCGGTCAGTACATTTTGTCAGACGGTGATTGGCAAGCAAATAACTGAACGTCTCAGTAATGAACAAACATTTAGCATCTCCTGTCTTCTAAGCATACAAGCCACTGATGTAGATGTTCCAAAGGTCTGCATGAAAATAAAGTCCAGCAAATCCATGTAATATCACAAAACCACAATTTATCTTAGGTCTAAAGAAACATGATATGAAGAAAATCTAGTCTAGTTCTGAAGAACAGTATAGCATACTCACTTGTGCTTCTTTTAGGCCCTGATCTGGCTATGCCATATGGCTGTGGGCTACACTAGTTAATTTAGCAGACAAAACTGGCTTAGAATTCCATGGCATTATTTTATAGTATGAAGAATACAATTGAACATAGCTGAATAAAATAGAAAGGATATTACACACTGCGTATTTATGCCAGTTATGCTCTACACCAGTTGTAAAGCGGATTAATGTGCTTAATTTTAAGCAGTTATTTGGCCACTTTAGTTGTGATACAAACCTTATCAAAACATTGAGGCCTATGGGGTAGGCTACATGAGGTTTGTGACTGATTTGAAAAAGTTGCAAAAAAAGCATGCACTGTTTGTCTTAACCTTGGTATCATTCACAAGTGATTATATTATTCACAAGTGATATGCTAATATTGTCACCCATCACACTATTATTGATTTAATCTAGTCTTTAAATATACTAAATAATGTATGAAATTTGTTTTGAATTAGAATGGACCATTATCATGCACCTGTCAAGACAGGGGCAGCTGAGGAAAAAAATACATGTCATCTAGGCACTTAAATAGCAAACGGAGGATGCTTTTCCCGTGGTTCATTTTCATGCCTGCCAGGTAGGCTATATTCCTGTTGTAAAGCAAAGCAATGTGCTACATATTAGTAAAGTTGAGAAATTAATATAGTAGGCCTAGCATATAGAAAGCTGATGGGATCCTCTTTTTAATAGAGACCATCACTCTGTTTTCTCACACAATTGCATAGCCTATAGAAATGTTGCGCAACATGAGCTCTCATGAAGAGTTTGATTTGATTTTCGATAACATTTGCATGGATGTCAGTGATAAGAGGGACAATAGAGTGCAGAGTACCATGCAGTTAGCAGGTTTGGTTGGCTACTAATGACCATCAGAGCTTGGAGAAGCCTAATTACCGTGACTAAATGGTCACATGGAATTTGACTGCAGTCATGACTCGTGACAGCCGGTGTGTCGGTAATACGGTCACCGTAACAGCCCTATCTGTGAGTCATTACAAAAACTAAACAGTAGAGTAACTGACACCCAATGTGTGCATGTTTTAAAGTCTTTGTATAATCTGTAATTTGTTGTACCCCATAACATATGTTATCATTGTCTGTTTGCATACCTCTTGTAAGTATACTGACTTTTCTGCCATAAAAACACTTATTTTAACTTTTTTTTTTAAACTGCCACCCAACTCACATGGTTGAATGGTGGGTGGAGGTGGTGCTTTGAAGGAGGCAATGGGTTTGTAGTGTTCTGCTGGTTTCTCAGTGGTCAGTTCTGCAGGGGGATCTGGTGGCCCCTTCCCCATCACTATTTCCTCTATATTCAGTATGTCTGAGTCCATCGTGGAAGACTGGATGTCCTTGAAAAGTTTAAACATAAGGATGGTAGAGTTAACCCAACCAGTGAGGTAAATTAATATGTAATGTAGCCAGATGTGCTTTAATATAGCTAATAAGAGTTATCCTCACATTGCAAGCTAGATAACACAAGTTAAGACAGACATTTACAATAACTAAGTATTGTGCACAGGCGTATCTCAATTAAATCCCCCTTATTTGGACTGAACAGGAAACGGGTTCACTGACTTTATGGCTGGCCAGCTAACGTTAGCTGGCTAGATAACGCGATGTTAGTTGCGAACTAAGTTTTTAACTAGTTAACTACATAGCCAGCTGTTAGCTAAAGTTAATGAACTACAGCTAGCTAAGTTCCCGCAATGAATTTATTTGTTAGCATTAAAATGTGTTTGCAATAAAGGTAAGCACAAGATAACGTTGAAACATGCACAGCTAGCAGCTAAAGGCGCTAACGTTAGCTGAAATAGGCTCCCAAACCAACAAGGCCCTAAAGTTAGCTAGCGGTGATGATGCCCGTGTCAGCTAACGGTAGCAAGCTACTGCAAGTCGGTCACTGGAAGGATTGCGAGATTCCCCAGAAACAACTTATTTTCACGAAGTGAAGCAACGTTAGTTATACTTTGGCTAGATGTATACAGTATGCCAATGACGATAGACATGTTACATTTATACTAAGTGAAGTTAGTTGTCTAAATATGACTTGGCGAAACTCCTGTTAGACAAACGTTAGCTAAAGGCTACACCGACACGCCTGATCGCCAAACCGATATTTCCGTTTTTTTTTTTAAACAATTGGTTAGGGGTCCGTTTTAGGTTCTTGCTAAACGGTTTAACAGTCAACGGTGTATTTACCTTAGTCTTATACCTCAATGGTTTGCTGAGCTAACACCAAGTTCGAATTACAACCTAGCTAGCTACATTAGCTGGCAGGCTAACAATTCAAACGGATAAATAACAATTAAGCATATTACGGACACGTTTAGTTCACGGAAACCAACTGCCCCACCATAACGATATGGTAAATATGTAGGCATAAGTCTTAAACGATATTAGCGAACTAACGTTACAGCTAAACATGAATTGTACATAAGCGAACATGCCGTTAGCCACCTACCTCAAACCGCTTCCAGTACAGTGAAGTTAATGTGGAAATTGAATTGACCCGTGTCACGTGACAAAGGCAATATTTTTGAGTCTTCAACAAAAAAAATCCATTTTGAATGAGTCTCTGCTCTTTCCCCTAACAACCTGAGCAAATGCAGACACGTGTTTGTCTGTGCTTGGGTGCGGTTTATTTGGTAAATCGAATTAATTTGCTGTTTGTAGCTAAAGACTAGATGAATAACTCCGGTGAATGATGTACCTTGAGACTAGCAGGTAGCAGCAGGCAGACCAATACAATTCACAACCCAAACTGTTAGAAAACGTACATGTATTTGCTCCAACCGTATTAAATAACTCAATTATTCAATTTACAAAGAACGCCAAAAACACATGCAAAAGCTTATTGGCATGTAAACAACAAAACAAGGTTCAGAAGGGAAAAAAAAGGCAGCACTTTTTTAAAATGAGAATTACAAAAACATCTTCAAATGTATTTTCACTTGGTTTCAGAGACATTGACTTTATGGTTATCATTAATTCTCTATTCACATTTTCTTTTGTAGGTAATTTCATACAACAAAAGCCATTGCATACATCAAGATTACATTTACACAGTAGGCTAAAAAGTGACCAAGTTCTTAATTTCCAGCACAGAACTAAAGCTGACACTGAAAAGAGAGAAGCACTCAAAACTATGGTGTAGGGGGAGAAATGATTAAATCAGAGCTTCTAACCTAAAAGAAAAAAAAAACATACAAAAAAAAAGCTAAACATAGCATTAAATAAAACATGCACCAATTAAAAAGAAAAACAGAAATCTTATCAGCTTCAAAAACTCCCTTGACTGTGGAAATTCAAGAAGCAGTTGTGGTTACGAGAGATACAGAGAAACACGCAACACTTGAGGCATCGTACGCGAGACATTCGCTCACAGCCTCCGAAGCGGCACCTGCCACCTTCTCCCTCCCCAAGCTGCTCCGGCCAGTGGCCCGAACCGTCGTACCGCGTGGCCACGTCAGGGAGAGGACTATCCTGTAACAGGCCAGGATCTGGGGCTGTGCTCGGGGAGTGTAATTTCTGAGGGGGGTGCGGAGGGGCTGCGTCCTGGGTGTCTGAGCCACTGGAGAGGATCAAGGCCTTGGAGACCTCCAGCCTGAATGCCATGAGGTTCAGAGGCTCAGGCAGAGGAACATGATCCTGCCTGTACTGCATCCATGAGTTTACCAGAGCCAGATCTGTAAGGTACCACAGAACAGCCTGTGGCCAGCTAGATGGTGCTGAGGCTGAGAGTGGGGAATGGTAGAGATTCAGTAAGTCTCTATTGAGGCTGGCTGCTTTTTGAGCCTTCTCGAAGCTGTCGACGAGCGATGCCATGTTCTGCTGGGCCTTCCCTACAGTAGAGAGGATGAAGCCGAGATGGTACCTGTGTAGCATCAGCCGCCCGTCAGAGCTAACAAACTCATCACCCATCTGTCCTTTGGCCCCTCCCACCTTGCCCGCACCATGCACCCCAGACCCAAGGAGGTGCTCCAACATGGCAGGGGTAGAGAGCTCCTGCTTGCAGAGATACACCATCCCATCTCTGGGCACCATTTTCTCAACTGTGGTCTCTTTGTTGGAGAGATCCAGACTAAGGTTGAAATCTAGGATCAGACCGTCAGATCTAACTAAGACAGTGCTGTGCAAGGAGGGCCGCTTGTTGTTGACCGCTCTACACGTCAAAGGGAGAGGGTATTGATCGACTCCATGGTCACCCTCTCTTCTCAGCATCAGGTATCTGGCCCGAACGTGGTCCATTAACGGTCTAACCCGCCAAAGGGGGTCAGTTTT
This sequence comes from Oncorhynchus mykiss, assembly GCF_057628025.1. Classification (NCBI taxonomy): domain Eukaryota; kingdom Metazoa; phylum Chordata; class Actinopteri; order Salmoniformes; family Salmonidae; genus Oncorhynchus; species Oncorhynchus mykiss. The sequence continues at coordinate 25,320,317 of NC_143024.1, forward strand.
AAAACTAAAACAGTCCTGGCTGGATGGTACGTCCCCACACCTCTGCCAAATGCTGTGAGGGATTGTGGATGTCTGTGTTGTGGATTTTGCAGACACAGACTTGGAGCTAAGAGCTTGTATTTGACTGTGACCGCGTTTAAGTGTGTGGCCGCTGCCATCCAGTTCACCTCTAGTTGTGCCAACTGTAGGATTAGCTGGGGTGTGTAAAGCTCGGAGTGGGTTGCGTGTGGTGTCTCCCTCCTTAGGCCTGTCTAGATTACCACTGGGTCCAGCTTCCTGCGTGTCCATGGGATCCCCTGCTGGCGCTGGAGATGCCAGTTGCAGTTTGCAGGAGAGTTGGGAGAAGCGGGAGGCAGACATGGTGTCAGCAACCAGAGGCACCCTGGTGAAGTCCTGCCAGTACAGCTTGAGACTGGGGAACTACGAGAGGAGAAAGGGAGAACGGCATTGAAGACAATGTTAGTTTATGCAGCATTAGAAAGTATGCGCATAAGAATGACTGTAGACATTCAAAAGTGCAGAGATTAGCATGAGTTTGACCCACTAGGCCCAACTAATTTGTTCTTTACATGTCCCATTCAGTGTAGTAAGGATGAAGATGCAATAAAACTAGCCGCCATAAGGATAAGATTCAGGTTATACGCCAATACTTTCATTTATATACCTTCAATGTTCCCATGGCAATGTGGATTCCGACAAACTGGGCTACCTCTTTTGCTGTCACTGGGTTCGATAGATGGGACACTTTATTTGTGCACCGGGCAATCTCAGACCAAGCATCCCAACCAAAATACTTGGAGAAGTAATCAATTGGTTTCCTGTAGCCAGTCCCTGTCTGGGACCCTCCCATAGATCCTAAATGAGACTGGCTTTCTGTGGTTGGCAAGCTGAGAGAGCACAACAATTTACATCAAAACTGACATGACATGTCCTTAAGGATACATACAGTACATGACAAAGTAGAAACATTACAATTAAATTGTACAGTGTATTTATGATGAGTAAAAGGCAAATTACAATACTTACTTGTATGGTATATCATTTGAATGCAGTGAGGCATGGCTTTGGCTGTCATGGTAACAGGCCATAACTACAGCCTCAGGGTCAGGCTGCGGGTCAGAACATTCAACAACCTCGGACTCCACTTCGTCAGAATTCTGAAGTAGGAAATCAACAAGATCCTCTGTTTCTTGCTGCTCAAAGTCCAGCTCATCTGTAAAAAAGAAACAGCACTTAGATAGTTACATCCATCTTCACTATTGCTTATGAAAAGGTACATTGCTACAACACATGTTGAGATCTTACCTTCTCCATACTCATTCATCTCAGATCCAAACTTTGCTGTGCTCCTGTTCACCTCATACTCCTCTACTGCAGGGTTGGTAGTGGATAGAGTCTCCACTGGATGGTCGAGTCTGGCCTCTCCAGGCTCCACCAGGGCTGGTACCCCCTGCTCACTTTGAGATGGTTCCTCCAGAAGCTCCCGCTCCTCCTTCACTGGGTAGAATATGCACTGCCTGGTACTGCTCTGCTCCACATTCAATTGGGATTGACCTTGACTAACCTGGGGATCATTCAAAACCAGGTTGTTTTCCTGCTTCAGGAGATACATCCTGACCCCCCTCTGCTCCACTGTGTGTCTGGCACGAGAGGTGTGTGGCAAGGGAACCAAATCGGAGGTGTTCTCCTCCACCTTGACCTCCTGACCTCTCAAGTCTGCCATGAGCACCACTCCATTCTCCCCCACTTCTGCCTCGCTCTGCCTTGAGGTGAGGAACCTCTCCAGTATGATGCCTGGGGATTGGCCAGTGTCCCTGTCGTCCTGGTCCCCTGCTACTTCCTTCATCACCATCCCATCTTCGGTCTTCAACACCTCCACTACACTGGTGGTGACTGACTCTAGCTCAAACACTACCTGGTCCTCAGGGTCCTCCTCAAGCGGTGAGATGCAGGATCCAGATGGACATGGAGCTGTTAGCATGTTTTGCTCAGAGATAGATCTGATCTCGGTCTGTAAACTAATGGGAGATGACTGACCAGGATGGAGAGTAGTGACGTCTGCTTCATCCTTGATTTCAGTATCATTATTGAGTGAATACAGCTGGTAGACTACCTGACATTCATCCGTTTCTTTCTCTGGTTCCATTTCTCTCATGCCCTCTCCTCCTAGACCCTTCCTTGTGGCTGAACCTCTCCTCCCACGTCCAACTCCTCTTTTCCTGCCCCTGGTGTAATTCTTTCTTCCCACTCCCCTCTTTTCCACTTCTCTCCTCTGCACCATAATCTCCTCCTCTTCTTGCTTGATCTCCAGTGGGTCAGAGGGGCAGGATTCAGTCTGTACATTTTGTGTTGTTACAGTCCTATTCACATTTCCAATCTGAGCTTTTGCAGGTAGTGCATGAGTGCGGTTGTTTTCATGAAGGCTGGATCCCTCATTTGGTGAACTGTCTTCATGAGGTGAGCTCTGGTGTTCCCCCTCATTTTGGTCCCCATCCCCAACAGTTACCAAATCCACCTCAAGTAGTAACTCCTTTTTAATTTCATCCTCAATAGGCCCTAGGTTCTCAAATCCAGAAACGGTAGGTATGAGAGCATCAGCAGTGTCATTCATATTGCCCTGACTCTCTGACTTAGTGTCCTCCGTTTGGTGACAGCTGTGGAGGGGGGCTATGGGTGTGAGGTGAGGAGGCGAAAGACTCTCGAATAGAAGGGGTTGGACCTTGTCAGATTTGGCCAGATAAGGGAATTGAACTTGTGGAGGGGTGCAAGATTGATTTGAATTTGGGACCATATGAGAAAATGATTCCATCCCCTCTGCAATTTTTTCCATGTTCTTCTCCCTTCCCTTCTGTCCACCTTCAACAAGCGCAGCAGCCAGAGGCAGAGAGGGGGAAGGGTTTAGGGTTGGGAAAGAGACTCGCTCCCCTCTTTCTCCCAACCCTACCTCTCTCATCTCCACCTCCATATCCCAGTCAGATGCTACCTGCATTCCAAATGTGTTTTGACTCAATGAATTTTCAATGACCTCTTCTGTCACTTTTAGTGGAGACTGGCCTAGATCTGACCTAGAAACGCCCTCAAAGATGTTGCCGTTAGTGTAGGTGAGACCAGGGCTCTCCACTGCATGCAGGGCTGCCTTGTGCTCCTGGAGGGACGAGACGTCAGAAAACCTCTCACCACAGTCCTTACATTCAAGGGCTCGCCGGGAATGAGAGCCACTGATGATCCCCTCGGTCTCCACTTTTTGGGCTGTACGTTTCCTGCTGGTCTTTGGCTTGGTCAGAGATGTGTCAGAAGAATGAGACGTAGTCTTTAAAGGAGCCAACACAGAGAGTGCTGTGTGGTTCTTTTTGGGTCTCCCTACTTTTCTTTTCCCTCCAGCAGCTAGCATTTTTAGTTGTTTGCTTTTTGGCCCTTTCTTCTTATGGATGGGATGGGTGTCTTGGTGGAGATCTGTTTGACCTTGGGGGGCTTTTGAGGCATCTAATTTGTAAACTTTCAATTGGGGCTGTTTGTGACCCTTCAGTAGGAGTAGGGACTGTTGCTTTATTTTAGGGTCGGGCATACCTTCTGATATTGGGCTTGCTTCCACATTCGGTTTCTTTTTCTTTCTCCCCGTTTTTGACAGCTTTTGCCCCTTTGTTTTCTTAGGCTGGTCCTCCTGCGCCATCGTCTGCTGCTTTTTCTTTTTTGGCTTGGGTGGAGCGATCACCTCTTGCTCGCTAATCGGCTCAGCGCTAATCTGCTCAAAAGTCTCACTAATTACATATTGTTGCTTTTTTACTTTCTTCTTCCTCGGCTTCACTTGATGCACCTGCTCATCTACCTGCAAGACTTGCTGCACATGTGGTTCACACAATATGGATGGGGATTTGATTTTTGACTTGGAAATATCATTTTTCTTCTTGACCTTTTTTTCTTTACCAACCTTTAAGGACAATTTCTTTTCAGGTAGAGTTGTGAGAGACATTTGGTTCATATCCTGAATCTGGTCTCCTTTCTGAAGCAGCTTAGATGGTTGTGGAAGCTTCTTCTGGTTTTTAGGCTTTTCTTTAGGACCAAACTTCACGACCAGATGAGCTTTCTTTGCTCTTGGTCGTTTGGCAGGCTTCTCTTTCAACTCAACTGTCTGCTGTTGCATATTTCCTTGCACTATAGAGTTCTTCGGCTGCTTTCTCTTCCTCACTTTTACAAATTCTTGTACTGACATCAAATGCACAGGCAGTTGTGAACTCTGTGGTGCCTTTGTCTCGGACGGCGGAGGGAATATTTCTGACGTCTGCGTGCGAGGCATCTCTCTGCTGTTCAGTGCGTTGTTAGAAACAGACTTATCTATCAGTGTCTGCAACTGCTCTTGTGCCGTCTGTTTCTTTCCTTCATAAGGCTTTTCCAAAATGTGCTGCTGGTCATTCTCTGTGTTTTCTAGAAGAGGTTTCTCAACTGATCTTCGCTGTCCTATTCCCGTCTGTTGTGTCTGTCCAATACTGGAATATATCTGCTCTAACTGTAATGTCTCCATCTGTGTGGCTGTCTCTCCTACCTGGCTTGTTTGTCCAGGAGGAGTTTGTGCAAACTTAACTGTTGGTACCAATGAGGAATTGGAGAGTTCTTCCTGCGGGTCAGTTTTTAATGGCGTCAGCTTTAACTCCACTGTTGGAAATATGTTTGTCCCGTCACTCATACCCTCCTGAACCCTTCGATTCTGTCCAGAAGTCTGTTCAAGTAGAAATGTTGGTAGTGAGGAAGCAGACATAAGTCCTTGTTGATCAGTTTGAGTCTGTTCCAATTCCAGAGTTGGTAACAGTGAAGGAGTGACTTCCAACACAACAGTTTGACTTTGTTCAGCCATTTCCCTGAGCTCAACTGTTTCACTGTGACAGAACACCTGTTCCACTGATACAGTCTGAATCATAGTGTTCTCTTCTTCAACGGTCTGACCAGTCTGTCCAAGTAACTGCTGAGGAATCATCTCTCCTTCGTGTGTTTGTGTTAATCCAGCATGCTCAGCTGGCACAGCGTATGCAACTTCCTGTGTGTGTGAAAGTAATGGGGTCTCCATTTGTCCATCTGATATTACAGGTTCCAATGTAATAATTGGTTCCAGCGATTCACATTGTGGCTTTGCCTGTTCCAATCCCATCAACTTAGTCTCTCCACCCCCAATCTTTTTCAGCTCTATAAACTGTGGTTGAGTAAAACGGAGTTGCAAATGCTCTCTCTTTCCCTGTAGCCGCTGTAGATCCAATGATTGACCGTGTGGCGGCACCTGTCCCAGTATCACCACCTGGTTCACTTTGCGCACGTTCCCCAAAGACTCTATTAGTTTCCGGATTTGTTCAGTGTCTATGTTTTCCACCTGCTGGAAGGGCCCAAGGGGTTCCATGTGGAGAAAGGTTGGCTGGCCCATAGGAACCTGGGTTATGATGGGCTGACCTAGCTTCACCTGTTGGCCAGCTAGTGTGGTGCTGCTGGATGCTGTAACACACAGGTTGTGCTTGTGTTTCATGTGATGCAGCCGTGTCTTGGCAGTCTTGAAGGTTGCCTTGCACACGGAGCAGGAAAATTTTACCACTGCAGTGCCTAGATACAAAGAATAAAGATTAAAGTTTACATCTTGGTGTAAAAGGTTTGGTTCTGCATAGAATTACTAGCTTAATCACTGTACAGCACTAGCTTAATCACTGTACATCACTAGCTTAATCACTGTATATCACTAGCTTAATCACTGTACATCACTAGCTTAATCACTGTATAGTGTATATCACTAGCTTAATCACTGTATAGTGTATATCACTAGCTTAATCACTGTATAGTGTATATCACTAGCTTAATCACTGTATAGTGTATATCACTAGCTTAATCACTGTATAGTGTATATCACTAGCATTTCACTGCACATCCCATTATAGCACAGTAGTTGTATGGCATGAAAACAAACATGTTTTTCAGTACTCACCACTATTATTCTTTAGCTGTGCCTTCATTGGTGGTGTGATCCCTCCAACTTCTTTCATTCCTTCCAGCGAATGCGCTAGTGCGTGTTTCTGGAGGGCCTTGGACATGCTAAACCTCTTGCCACACTCCTTACACGCATAGGGCCTCTCCCCTGTGTGTGTGCGGCGGTGATACTTCAGTAAGGTGAGTGTCTTGCAGGGTTTTCCACAGTCTGCGCAGGTGTATCCGTACAGGCCGAAGTGAAGCTTCTTATGGAGGGTGAGCTCAGAGGAACGGCTGAAGGCCTCACCACAGATGGGGCACTTGAAGGGTGTCTTTTCCGTGTGTGCACGCTGATGAAGCATGAGGTCACTGGAGTTAGTGAATTGGCGGTCACAGACGTAGCAGGCAAACAGGGCATCCCCCAGCATGCATTGCTCATATTCTGCCGGGTGACTCTGCTTGAGGTGGCGCTCTTTGCTCTTGTGGTCGCTGAAGATGATGTGACACTCCAGGCACTGCAGAGAGATCTGGGAAGCTGGGGGGAGGGAGAAGGGATTAGAGGACAGAACACTTGTATCCCAGCTTCAAACCTATATTAACACACAATGGAGGTTACTATAAGAGCAAAACAAAAAATGAATGAACTGTCGTAATAGCTTAAAACTGCTTATGAAAGAACTACAAATAAATAGCCTAAAAACACTACAGGGGAAATTATGAGATGTCTGCAATACTAAAGCCTTGAAAGATAAATACAAAAATGTATTACATGGTAACCAGTCATGTCAGACTATCAGAGAAGAAGTTCAATACTCACATGTGAGCGGCGTCACCATTTTTGGTGGCCTGGACATGTCCATCTTGAGTGGCTCCATTCTGTTCTTCTTGGGGGGAATATTTTTTCTGTCACTAGCGGCCACGTCATCCACATGGGTCTCCTTCTGTGCATCCTCAGGTTGGCCCAGTTCCCACTCTTCAGGAGCAGCAGACTCTAGAGGAACAGCGGATAGTTCAAGAATTATCTCCGTAGAAGCAGTGGGGTCTGAGACACACTCAGAAGCCTCTTCTGTGACAAGTAGCAGTTCACTCATTGGTTGTTCTTCAGTTGCCACTGGTTGTAACCCTGTCTCCATTGGTTGTTCATAAGTTTCCATGTATTGTTCATCCGTTTCCATGTATTGTTCACCTGTAAGTATTGGTTGTTCCTCAACTTCTACTGTTTGTTCAACTGTCTCAACTGGCAGTGTCAAGCGCTCCATGACCAACTTGGTTCCTGCCACAACTGGAGGTTCAACCATGTTTGTAAAACGAATTCCCTGCAGAAGACTGAGAAGTTCAACAACACACACACACACACAATAAATCTGCATTAGGGTTAAACACAATGGTGTGGAAAACAGTGAATCACACACTACACACTAAAACACTGGCCAAAAGAGACGTTCAAAAGTATTTATGAAAAAAATAATAAATAAAAGACACCGAAACATTATGTGTGCATGTAAAGCAACCGACTCTTAATCTAAGCGAGTATACGCCCTTAAAAAAGGGCCACCCCAAGCTAAGCCTATTGGTTCTGATTCCATGGGAATCATTACATGCTGCTGCATTAATCGACAGCTAGCAGGCAAATGAATAGACACGATATTTGTATGAAAAAGATGCTCTCAAAGAGGGGTGGGTAATAGGCTACAAGAATGGTATTTTACATTGCGCTAGAACAGAAAACCAACACCAACAAGCCTACAACCAGGGGTACTTTACTGCTACGCAAATGATGGGCCGACTAAACAAGCCAAATAATGATGAGGAACGTTATTGCTCACAACTAACTGGTGTCCATCCAGCATCTTTAATTGTTCGGATGTCTTGCTGCTAGGCTACTGGACAGCTCAGAAACGGCATTGGTGAAAGGTATACAAATGGCCTATATTGCGTGGATTTAAAACGTTTGCAACGCTCAGCACTACACACAAGCGGCCTTTGTATCGCCGCATAACTGCTCACACCACTACGTGTACATCTATAACGTTACCTATGTTGGTTTCTTTAGCCCAGACATCTCCGCGTCGTTTCTCGCTTCGCAAAAAGCCAACACAAACGAGCTGCAGATATCATGGCGTCATACACCATCCAGGTTGCAGAATGGGACTTGTAGTTTTTCTTGAGATGCAATCATTCACTGCTTAGCCTTAAAGGCGCTGCATGGTAAATCTGCTGTTTGAGTTGGCCGTGCAGCATTTACCGTCATATGGCCTTTGCAGAGATTAGGGCATTCATGCTTCGCAGAGCTGTTGTGAAAGAAATTAGTACGGAAGTGAGTTTGTGTTTATACAGGACCTCCCGCCCTACAAACAGAACACCACATTTTCGTACCCTACAAAAATACATTGAATTGTAATTTAAAACGGTTAAATGCTCTACTAACAAATAAACTGTTAGAATTGTAAGTATATGCATGTCCCTTAAGGTCCTTGTGTAATTGTAAAGTGATATTGTACCCCCTAGCTCGATTGTCCATTGTTTGTAATCTATGTATGCTTGTGTTCCCTCATGTGCTTTATGTATTGATTTGTTGTTAATTTAAATAAATAAATAAAAGCCTCCATATGCCCCACGATTGCGTCACATCATCCATACCGCATGGTTATCTTTTTTTTCTCTTAACAAAAAATCATTACAGAAAGTACAAGACGAACACAAGTATATATGAATAATATACAATGGACAATTGGGCTAGGGGTTACAACATCACATTACACAAGGACCTGAAGGGACAAACATACACTTATAATTCTAACAGCTTTTTTGTTAGTAGAGTATTTAATTGTCTTAAAATATAGTTCAATTTCTTTTTTGTAAGGTAATCAAATGTGGTGTTTTGTTTGTAAATTTAAATTTGTTAATATACAATTTGTCCAAAAGAATAATGAAATTAATTACATAAAATTGTTTCAACTTATAGTAGGTAAAGAATCCAGGTAAAGAATCCAAGCAGTACATTTCTCCACAATAGTGTGACATCTTCATAAATGTGTTCAATTATAAATCTACTGATGTCTTGCCACAGTTTCTTTACATAAATACAATGCCAAATAAGATGCAACAATGTTTCTAGGTGGTCATTACAAAATGAACAATTTGAGCTGATGTTTTCCTTAAACTTCTTCATATGGTGGTTGGCAGGATAATATTTATGAACAATTTTAAAGGAAACTTCCTTAATTTTGTTAACAAGTAGGTATGTGTGTGGCAACATCCAAACTTTTTTCCAACAGATATTATCAATAAATCCATTCCAATAAGGCATGACATAAGGTTCGTATCGCTCTGTTGTTGAATGGACCAAAAGATAAACAGATATTTCCTATTGATGAGTCAACAGGGTTAATAGAAGGTAGGTTCTGAAGGTCAGTTCTTGACACGTTCCTGAATAATAAAGCAACACCTGAGGGAATGGCGTCTAAAACAATTGCGAAATCTTTAGGTGTTACAGGGATCTTGTACAGTGATAAGAATTCCTTATAACTGAGTAAAAGACCCTCTGCATTTACCAGTTGGCTCACCAATAGGATATTATTTCGGAACCAATATTCTAAAAACAAAGAAGTATTTTTATACAATATATCCTAATTATTCCATATATAATACCTGTGTGGAGAAAAATTATACTTATAAATGAAGGACCATGACAAGAAAACCTGCTGATGAAAAGCAGAGAGTTTCACTTGAGTTTTGTCAATATTATAATTGCAAAACAAAATGAAAGTAAGGCCACCAAAAGTAGAGAATACATGATGAGGAATACAATTCCACATAGAAGTGGGTCTTCTTAGGAATTGTTTTATCCAATTGATCTTAAATGTATTATTTAAGGTAGTAAAGTCCAGAAAATTCAGCCCAACATACTCATAAGTGTTCATTACAACAGTTTTCCTAATGTGATGGGTATGGTTTCTCCACAGAAAGTTGAAAAGCATCTGGTCTATCTCATTGCTGATTTTACCGTCAAGACTTGAAAACAGAGCGCCGTATGTTAGTCTAGAGATACCTTCAGCCTTGGTTCGGCCTGCTAACTGTCTGAATAAGTTAATACTTTGTAGCGCCACCTTTTGCTGCGATTACAGCTGTAAGTCGCTTGGGGTATGTCTCTATCAGTTTTGCACACCGAGAGACTGACATTTTTCCCCATTCCTCCTTGCAAAACAGCTCGAGCTCAGTGAGGTTGGATGGAGAGCATTTGTGAACAGCAGTTTTCAGTTCTTTCCACAGATTCTCGATTGGATTCAGGTCTGGACTTTGACTTGGCCATTCTAACACCTGGATATGTTTATTTTTGAACCATTCCATTGTAGATTTTGCTTTATGTTTTGGATCATTGTCTTGTTGGAAGACAAATCTCCGTCCCAGTCTCAGGTCTTTTGCAGACTCCATCAGGTTTTCTTCCAGAATGGTCCTGTATTTGGCTCCATCCATCTTCCCATCAATTTTAACCATCTTCCCTGTCCCTGCTGAAGAAAAGCAGGCCCAAACCATGATGCTGCCACCACCATGTTTGACAGTGGGGATGGTGTGTTCAGCTGTGTTGCTTTTACGCCAAACATAACGTTTTGCATTGTTGCCAAAAAGTTCAATTTTGGTTTCATCTGACCAGAGCACCTTCTTCCACATGTTTGGTGTGTCTCCCAGGTGGCTTGTGGCAAACTTTAAACAACACTTTTTATGGATATCTTTAAGAAATGGCTTTCTTCTTGCCACTCTTCCATAAAGGCCAGATTTGTGCAATATACGACTGATTGTTGTCCTATGGACAGAGTCTCCCACCTCAGCTGTAGATCTCTGCAGTTCATCCAGAGTGATCATGGGCCTCTTGGCTGCATCTCTGATCAGTCTTATCCTTGTATGAGCTGAAAGTTTAGAGGGACGGCCAGGTCTTGGTAGATTTGCAGTGGTCTGATACTCCTTTCATTTCAATATTATCGCTTGCACAGTGCTCCTTGGCATGTTTAAAGCTTGGGAAATCTTTTTGTATCCAAATCCGGCTTTAAACTTCTTCACAACAGTATCTCGGACCTGCCTGGTGTGTTCCTTGTTCTTCATGATGCTCTCTGCGCTTTTAACGGACCTCTGAGACTATCACAGTGCAGGTGCATTTATACGGAGACTTGATTACACACAGGTGGATTGTATTTATCATCATTAGTCATTTAGGTCAACATTGGATCATTCAGAGATCCTCACTGAACTTCTGGAGAGAGTTTGCTGCACTGAAAGTAAAGGGGCTGAATCATTTTGCACGCCCAATTTTTCAGTTTTTGATTTGTTAAAAAAGTTTGAAATATCCAATAAATGTCGTTCCACTTCATGATTGTGTCCCACTTGTTGTTGATTCTTCACAAAAAAATACAGTTTTATATCTTTATGTTTGAAGCCTGAAATGTGGCAAAAGGTCACAAAGTTCAAGGGGGCCGAATACTTTCGCAAGGCACTGTATATCTCACTGGTCACTCCAAAGCCAATTCCTCTTTTGGTCGTCTTCCATTCCAGTTCTCTACTGCCAATGACTGGAACGAACTGCAAAAATCTCTGAAGCTGGAGACTCATATCTCCCTCACTAGCTTTAAGCACCAACTGTCAGAGCAGCTCACAGATCACTGCACCTGTACATAGCCCATCTGTAAACTGCCCATCTATCTACCTACCTCACCCCCATACTGTATTTATTTATTTATCTTGCTCCTTTGCACCCCAGTATCTCTACTTGCACATTCAACTTCTGCACATCTACCATGCCAGTGTTTTAATTGCTACATTGTAATTACTTCACCACCATGGCCTATTGATTGCCTTAACTCCCTTATCTTACCTAATTTGCACTCACTGTATATATACCTTTTGTTTTCTTTTGTTCTACTGTATTATTGACTATGTTTTGTTTATTCCATGTGTAACTCTGTGTTGTTGTATGTGTCGAATTGCTATGCTTTATCTTGGCCAGGTCGCAGTTGCAAATGAGAACTTGTTCTCAACTATCCTACCTGGTTAAATAAAGGTGAGGGAAAAAAAAATACATAAATACATATATATATATATATATATGAAGGTGTCACACAATCTTTGACAGCCATGAGTTCACATTTATTAATGTTAAGATATAGACCAGATGCTTTGGAAAAGGATTGTATCACATTGATCAATATGGGAATTTTGTTAGCGTCTTTCAAAAAAAGTGAGGTATTGTCAGCCAGCTGGCTTATAATAATTTATTTACCAGCTATGGAAATACCTTGTACAGGACTATTATTTAAAGAATTTGTAAGAAGTTGGGTGATTAATAAAAACAGATACGGAGAGATAGGACAACCTTGTCTAATTCCTCTCTTTAACTCAAATCTAGGTGAGGTGCCATGTTTCAGTTTGATAGAGCTGTTACCATTTGTATAGTCTTAATAGCCTTACAGAAAAAAACTAAGCCAAATTTCTCAAAGGAGTGGATGAGGAAGTGATGCTCTGCTGTGTCAAATGCTTTCTAAAAATCTAAAAATGTTATGAAGCTATCCTCGGTTATTAGGTCTGAGTAGTCAAGTATGTCTAATACTAGTCTGATATTGTTAGAAATATGTCTGTTCCTCATATAGCCAGACTGTGTTTCATCAATGATTGCATCCAGGACTTCTTTAATTAAGGCTAATATTTTACAGTCATTATTAAGAAACAAATTGGACGCCAGTTATCGATGAGCACCACTTATTTTTTAGGCTTAGGTATCAGTGTTATTAACCCCTGAGTCATTGTAGGAACGAGAATATTGTTTTTCAAACTGTCTTAAAAGACATTAAGTAGGAATTTTTTCAGAAAATATTTTGTAAAATTCTCATGTACAGTTGATGTCGGAAGTTTACATTAACTTAGGTTAGAATCACTAAAACTTGTTTTTCAACCAGTCCACAAATGTCTTGTTAACAAACTATAGTTTTGGCAAGTCGGTTAGGACATCTACTTTGTGCATGACACAAGTAACATTTCCAACAATTGTTAACAGACAGATTATTTCACTTATAATTCACCGTGTCACAATTCCAGTGGGTCAGAAGTTTACGTACACTAACTTGACTGGGACTTTAAACAGCTCAGAAAATTTCAGAAAATTATGTCATGCCTTTAGAAGCTTCTGATAGGCTAATTGCCAAAATTTGAGTCAGTTGTAGCAGTGATAGGCTAATTAACATAAATTCAGTCAGTTGGAGGTGTACCTGTGGATGTATTTCAAGGCCTACCTTCAAACTCAGTGCCTCTTTGCTTGACATCATGGGAAAAATCAAAAGAAATCAACCAAGACCTCAGAAAATAAATTGTAGACCTCCACAAGCCTGGTTCATCCTTGGGAGCAATTTCTAAATGCCTGAAGGTACCACGTTCATCTGTACAAACAATAGTACACAAGTATAAACACCATGGACCATGCAGCTGTCATACTGCTCAGGAAGGAGACGCGTTCTGTCTCCTAGAGACAAATCAATCCCAGAACAACAGCAAAGGACCTTGTGAAGATGCTGGAAGAAACAGGTACAAAAGTATTCATATCCACAGTAAAAATGAGTCCGACATCGACATAACCTGAAAGGCCGCTCAGCAAGGAAGAAGCCACTGCACAAAAACCGCAATAAAAAAGCCAGACTACGGTTTGCAACTGCACACGGGGACAAAGATTGTACTTTTTGAAGAAATGGTCTGATAGAACTGAACTGTTTGGCCCCAATGACCGGATTGCAAGCCGAAGAACACCATCCCAACCGTGAAGCACGGGGGTGGCAGCATCATGTTGTGGGTGGTGCTTTGCTGCAGGAGGAACTGGTGCACTTTACAAAATAGATAGGGAAATTATGTGGATATATTGAATGGATATATTGAGTGGATATATTGAAGAAACATCTCAAGACATCAGTCAGGAAGTTAAAGCTTGGTCGCAAATGGGTCTTCCAAATGGACAATAACCCCAAGTATACTTCCAAAGTTTTGGCAAAATGGCTTAAGGACAACAAAGTCAAGGTATTGGAGTGGCCATCACAAAGCCCTGACCTCAATCCTATAGAAAATTTGTGGGCAGAACTGAAAAAATCTGTGCGAGCAAGGAGGCCTACAAACCTTACTCAGTTACACCAGCTCTGTCTGGAGGAATGGGCCAAAATTCACCCAATTTATTGTGGGAAGCTTGTGGAAGGCTACTCAAAACATTTGACCTAAGTTAAGCAATGTAAAGGCAAAGCTACCAAATACTAATTGAGTGTATGCAAACTTCTGACCCACTGGGAATGTGAAAGAAATAAAAGCTGAAATAAATCATTTTTTCTACTATTATTCTGACATTCCACATTCTTAAAATAAAGCGGTGATCCTAAGTGACATAAAACAGGGACTTTTTACTAGGATTAAAAGTCAGGAATTGTGAAAAACTGAGTTTAAATGTATTTTGCTAAAGTGTATGTGAACTTCCTACTTCAACTGTGTTTCCATCAACACCTGGGTATTTGTTGTTCTTTAGATGTATGATAGACTCAAAATCTCTTCAATTCGGATAGGTTCATCACACTGCTCAGATTCTGTATCACTGATAGAGTAAACATTATTCAGTGAGTCAAAAAACATATCTGTGGATTCCTGACAGTACGTAGAGCTATACAATTTCTTGTAAAAATTGCTACAGTATTTAGTGATTCATTTTTGGTAATCTGTAATAACACCATCAATGTTTCATTTATGGATAGTGTTATTTGTAGAGTGAAATTTCTCAAGTCTAAAGAAATTCTGTTCTCCTCCTCAATCCATTTTTTCATAGATCTAATAAAGGCTCCTTCTGCTTTCAATCTATATTTATGATTCAGTTTATTTAATCTATATACAGTATATGATCATGTTGATTTAATCTATATGTATTACCCAGTTGATTTAATATATATATATATTATCCATTTTATTTAATCTATATATATATTATACATTTTATTTAATCTATATATATTATCCAGTTTGTTTTGTAACTCAATCAGTTCCATCTTCTCCTCCCCCGAGAGGCCGACTGGGGAAGTTATCTTAATGATCACCTTTTCCTCCTCAGCTCTTCTGGTTTTAGCAAGATTACTACCATATTTTCTAAGGTATTTGGACACCTCAAATTTAAAGAGCTCCCAGTTCTTGCAATAAGATTTTTCTTCACAAGCCCTTTCCCAAAAGTGTAAGAGCAGATCTTTAACCTATATCTACAGTGCCTTGCGAAAGTATTCGGCCCCCTTGAACTTTGCGACCTTTTGCCACATTTCAGGCTTCAAACATAAAGATATAAAACTGTATTTTTTTGTGAAGAATCAACAACAAGTGGGACACAATCATGAAGTGGAACGACATTTATTGGATATTTCAAACTTTTTTAACAAATCAAAAACTGAAAAATTGGGCGTGCAAAATTATTCAGCCCCTTTACTTTCAGTGCAGCAAACTCTCTCCAGAAGTTCAGTGAGGATCTCTGAATGATCCAATGTTGACCTAAATGACTAATGATGATAAATACAATCCACCTGTGTGTAATCAAGTCTCTGTATAAATGCACCTGCACTGTGATAGTCTCAGAGGTCCGTTAAAAGCGCAGAGAGCATCATGAAGAACAAGGAACACACCAGGCAGGTCCGAGATACTGTTGTGAAGAAGTTTAAAGCTGGATTTGGATACAAAAAAAATTCCCAAGCTTTAAACATCCCAAGGAGCACTGTGCAAGCGATAATATTGAAATGGAAGGAGTATCAGACCACTGCAAATCTACCAGGACCTGGCCGTCCCTCTAAACTTTCAGCTCATACAAGGATAAGACTGATCAGAGATGCAGCCAAGAGGCCCATGATCACTCTGGATGAACTGCAGAGATCTACAGCTGAGGTGGGAGACTCTGTCCATAGGACAACAATCAGTCGTATATTGCACAAATCTGGCCTTTATGGAAGAGTGGCAAGAAGAAAGCCATTTCTTAAAGATATCCATAAAAAGTGTTGTTTAAAGTTTGCCACAAGCCACCTGGGAGACACACCAAACATGTGGAAGAAGGTGCTCTGGTCAGATGAAACCAAAATTGAACTTTTTGGCAACAATGCAAAACGTTATGTTTGGCGTAAAAGCAACACAGCTGAACACACCATCCCCACTGTCAAACATGGTGGTGGCAGCATCATGGTTTGGGCCTGCTTTTCTTCAGCAGGGACAGGGAAGATGGTTAAAATTGATGGGAAGATGGATGGAGCCAAATACAGGACCATTCTGGAAGAAAACCTGATGGAGTCTGCAAAAGACCTGAGACTGGGACGGAGATTTGTCTTCCAACAAGACAATGATCCAAAACATAAAGCAAAATCTACAATGGAATGGTTCAAAAATAAACATATCCAGGTGTTAGAATGGCCAAGTCAAAGTCCAGACCTGAATCCAATCG
Source organism: Oncorhynchus mykiss (assembly GCF_057628025.1). Taxonomy (NCBI): domain Eukaryota; kingdom Metazoa; phylum Chordata; class Actinopteri; order Salmoniformes; family Salmonidae; genus Oncorhynchus; species Oncorhynchus mykiss. Next base: position 25,336,728 of record NC_143024.1, read on the forward strand.
AGAATCTGTGGAAAGAACTGAAAACTGCTGTTCACAAATGCTCTCCATCCAACCTCACTGTGCTCGAGCTGTTTTGCAAGGAGGAATGGGAAAAAATGTCAGTCTCTCGATGTGCAAAACTGATAGAGACATACCCCAAGCGACTTACAGCTGTAATCGCAGCAAAAGGTGGCGCTACAAAGTATTAACTTAAGGGGGCTGAATAATTTTGCACCCCCAATTTTTCAGTTTTTGATTTGTTAAAAAAGTTTGAAATATCCAATAAATGTCGTTCCACTTCATGATTGTGTCTCACTTGTTGTTGATTCTTCACAAAAAAAATACAGTTTTATATCTTTATGTTTGAAGCCTGAAATGTGGCAAAAGGTCGCAAAGTTCAAGGGGGCCGAATACTTTCGCAAGGCACTGCATATCATTATTTAATAACGAGCTATTTAGCTTCCAGTAAGAAGCAGTGCGGCTTGGTTGGGTTGTGTTTCGGAGGACGCATGGCTTTCAACCTTCGTCTCTACCAAGGTTAGGATCAGGGGTAAATATTATTATTTATTAATTTATTTGACCCCTTTTTTTCCCCAGTTTCGTGGTATCCAATTGTTTAGTAGCTACTATTGGGGAGAAAAAGGGGTAAAAAAAATACAAATTAAATAAATAATAATAATAATATTTACCCCTGATACTAACCTCTACCAAGGTAGAGGTAGAGGTTAGTACCAAGGTTAGTATCGGGGGTAAATATTTATTTATTTGAATTTTTACCCTTTTTTCGTGGTATCCACGGGTGGCGCCCTTAACCACTGCGCCACCCGGGAGGCCCCAGTGGTAAATATTTTGATATCAATGTAAATGGCCCTATGGTCTGTGAGGGGAGTAGTACAAATATTTGTAGTAACACACTATCAATACATTTGGATATAAGCCAAAAATATATTCTGGACTGTCTGGAACCTGTTTTGTTACTCCAAGTGAGCGATCTGTCGGCCGGAAACCTCTCTCTCCATATATCAGTGAGATCACATTTTTCCATAAAAAGTATTAAACCCAAATTCTGATTGGTTGGCCTACCTGGGGGCCATCTATCAGTTGAACCACGTACCTATGTGAAAGTGGATTCTCGGCCCTCACTAGCATGAAAACTAAATACAGGCACAGCCTGTGTGGAAAATGATTTAAGACTGAGACTCTCTCCAATACAACCCAACATTGCAGAGTTAAGTGCATCCTTTCAAGCACACCCTTCTCATTAAGCTGTTGTGAGTTATTCACAATTCTCGATGTACAAGTAAGGTTTTACATGTAAGATGGTTAAATAAAGAGCAAAATTATTGATTGTTATTATATTATTATTTGTGCCCTGGTCCTTTTAGAGCTCCTTGTCACTTCCCACGAGCCGGGTTGTGACAAAAACTCACAACCCTTCTTATGTTTAAGAAATGTATCATATAGTGTGTGTGTGGCAGGCTTACAATGATGGCAAAAAACAACATTTGACACTGCATTGACCCCGGTGCTAGAGGGGGTACGCAGCTGGAGGTTGAATGTTTGAAGGTGTATGGGACTATAAAAAGTTTGGGAACCACTGCTGTAGAGCAACGGTCACCAACCGATTGTCATCGACTGGTCGATCACCAAACATTTCTGTACAAAAACAACGATAAAGCCTTGTGTTAACATCCAAGCACCGGGAAGTGCACCTAGAACTTTGCATAACTGGCAGGTCCAGAGAGCAAATCAAGTGCACCTATAGACCTACCGCTGGCCAATCAGATAGCTCAGATCGGCATGTCTAAAAAGAAGCCTTGAACGCACAGCAAAGTTGATGCGGTGAGATTTCAAAACATTTAAAACCATGACTGGAGACTCAATGAATACAGCAAAGAGCTGCTGTTTTTATAAGTTAATGTTTAAGATGTGCACTGTGTCGTGGAATAATCAGAATTTGTTGGTAACACATGTAAGATGTTTTATATTCATCATGTGTTTGTAAGTTAATTCTCATCAGAATGGTATTTTTGTATAATACTGTGGCGAGGTTGCAGTTATCTGTTCTATGTCAAGACTAAGTTGCATGGGCCGCAGAGAGGGGAGAGGTCAAAGTGTCATCATGTGTAAACATATCTTTTGCTCCACTGTGTCTGTGTGCCAGTCCCTACTTTTCCCATCGGGGAAAGGAGGATGGCAGTGTCTGGAATCATTCTATCCTCTCCGTGAGCTTGTCCAGGATTGGTTGTATTTAGAGTTGGTTGTATCTAAATGACAATTTGATATATGCCTGTTGATATGGAGGATTGGTTTATGGTTCTGGGGTTTGAGTAAGGAGACAAAGCTGAACAATTTATTATGTCTATGCTGTCTGACTATGTGTGTTTTTGCTATTAAAGGAACTCAGCTGCAATGAAGGGGGGCTCTCAGAGAATTCATGGTTAGACACTGAATTGCCTGAGAGTCACAGGATTGTGATAGAGCTGATATAATTAAAGATGGACTTTGATAACTAACTCTGACTTGTGTGTGGTTTGCGTTCATGATTTGGTAAATAGAGGAAATTTCCACAACTGTCAACACTTTGATAAGCCAGAAAACATGCATTCTCCCTACTTCCAGTCACGCTACAACCAGCACTGCAGCAGCAATGAAGGAGTATAGCAAAGTGTTTCCATAAACTTGCATTGTTATTATTAGCGGCTTTTAATATCGAGGAATATTTCACTTTCTCTGGTCATAGTAGTAACATGATTTGGTGCATGAGGCAGAAATAATGCAGTGTGACTTGAGTTATCCATCAGCAGGAAGACTGTGTCCTGTTTTCTCAGCAGATTGAGAGAGATCGGAGGGACGGTGAGTATGGTGAGGCACTGCTCTCTCCCGCCTCTCAGATAGCCTGCATCGGATCAGTCCAGTAAAATATAAAACAAATTATTATGCTCACTCAGCTGTGCCTCAAGTAGTACAACACATTATCTATTACCAGTGTGATCAACTTTGAAAAATAATTTCAAAATGGTCTGAGAAGAACATTGGCAGGGCAATTCAAACACAGCCAATATGCAATGACAATGTATTGGGCCTATAGCCTACTGCACAAACCTCAAATCTGAGTGGTAGATCTCTGCTTGCTTTTGGACTCAGAAAGCGATATTGACTCAGAAAAGGTTGGTGACCACTGATGTAGTTGGAGTGGAATTCCACAAAGCCTGGTTTCTGCTCAACTCCTTTGGAGTTCATCAGACACTTCCTTCACCATGGAGTTGAGTTTAGTCAGCTATGATTTAGTGAGCTTATAAAGCATGACAACATACTTTGTGATACATTCATGTTTGATTGCTATAGCAATAATCATATTGTAAAAAAATAAATAAATGAAAACTTAGTATCTGTTCAGCCATAAATCAACCAGAAATCAAACATTACTTATCAGACAGGTTCCTCAAAACCAAGAATAGACTGGAGAAATGCACATAAGCCAGTAGATGTCGCCCTTTGCGCCACACAGAGCAGAAAACATCCCTTATTATGCACACAAATGCAGGGTTGGAGCCTAAAATGGCTTAAATACTTGACATACAGTCATTACAATCTGAATCTAGACTACAGTGAGAAGATAATTGTGATGTTATTCTTTACATCTTATCTATGGAATGTACACATACAAAGAGAGGACTCAAAATGCATTTAATTTATCACACAAGTTACAATTCTATGATTACAAAAACAGAAATTTTATCGAGACAAAAAACAAAAAAAATCCTACACAAAGCTTTTTCAAAAAACATGCAGCTGAATAGGTTATCAGACTGACAGAAGAGTGAGTGATATGGTTGTATCGAATAATAATTCCTGGTACATACTAGATTACATGGTAACGGTAACATAGCAACTAATACAGTAGGCTAGATATACAGTACCAATCAAACATTTACACATCTACTCATTTTTATTTTTTACAATGTAGAATAATAGTGAAGAAATCAAAACTATGAAATAACATATGGAATCATGTAGTAAAAAAAGTGTAAAACAAAATAAAAGTAGCCACCCTTTGCACGCTCTTGGCATTCTCTCAACCAGCTTCATGAGGTAGTCGCCTGGAATGCATTTCAATTAACAGGTGTGCCTTGTTAAAAGTTCATTTGTGGAATTTCTTTCCTTCTTAATGCATATGTGCGAATCAGTTGTGTTGTGACAAGTTACGGGAGGTATACAGAATAAAGCCCTATTTGGTAAAAGACCAAGTTCATATTATAGCAAGAACAACTCAAATAGCAAAGAGAAAGTACAGGCCATCATAACTTTTAGACATGAAGGTCAGTCAATACGGAGTGCAGTCGCAAAAACCATCAAGCTCTATGGTTCTCTGGCTCTCATGAGGAACGCCACAGGAAAGGAAGACCCAGAGATACCTCTACTGCAGAGGATAAATTCATTAGTTACCAGCCTCAGAAATTGCAGCCCAAATAAATGCTTCATAGAGTTCAAGTAACAGACATATCTCAAAATCAACTGTTCAGAGACTGTGTGAATCAGGCCTTCATGGTCAAATAGCTACTACTAAAGGACACCAATAAGAAGAAGACTTGCTTGGGCCAAGAAACACTAGCAATGGAATTAGACCGGTGGAAATCGGTTCTTTGGTCTGATGTGTCCCAATTTTAGATTTTTGGTTCCAACCGCCATGTCTTTGTGAGACGCAGAGTAGGTGAACAGATGATCTCCGCATGTGTGGTTCACAACCGTGAAGCATGGAGGTGGTGGTGTGATGGTGCTTTGCTGGTGACTGTCAGTGATTTATTTAGAATTCAAGGCACACTTAACCAGCATGGCTACCACAGCATTCTGCAGCGATACGCCATCCCATTTCATTTGGGCTTAGTGGGACTATAATTTGTTTTTCAACAGGACAATGACCCAACATACCAACAGGCTGTGAAAGGGCAATTTGACCAAGAAGGAGAGTGATGGAGTACTACATCAGATGACCAGGCCTCCACAATCACCTGACCTCAACCCAATTGAGATGATTTGGGATGAGTTAGACCACAGAGTGAAGGAAAAGCAGCCAACAAGTGTTCAGCATATGTGGGAACTCCTTCAAGACTGTTGGAAAAGCACTCCAAGTGAAGCTGATTGAGAGAATAACAAGAGTGTGCAAATCTGTCATCAAGGCAAAGGGTGGCTATTTTGAACAATCTCAAATATATTTTGATTGGTTTAACACTTTTTTGGTTACTACATGATTCCATATGTGTCATTTCATAGTTTTGATGTTGTCACTATTATTCTACAATATAGAAAATAGTAACAATAAAGAAACATTGGAATGAGTAGATGTCAAAACTTTTGACTGGTAATATATATATATATATATAATAATTTCTCATCTCTGCAAGTCATGTTCAGACAATGTCTTCCCATTACTGACAAATGAAAAACCCAAGTTTACTTCAAAAGAATCTAGATTTCATAATGAAAAACATGATAGAAATAGACATGATTGAATCAAATTGAAGAGGGAAAGAAAGCAAGTTGTTTTGAGATTACATTTCAGGGAACCCGGCAACCCTAAATCTAATCACAGTTTATCAAATTACAATTTTCTATATGGCCGGTGTAAATACAACAATTAAGACTTCTCGGACTGAAAATGGGTGTGAAAAACTAACGCCAATCTGCCTCGTCTTCTATCAATATTATGTATAGATAAGCACAGTTGAAGAAATTAAATTCTGGAAATCAGTCTACAAAAATTGGCAATACATCTCTTCCTTACCAAAAAGGCACAAAAACATTTGGATTAGTGAGAAACAATCTAAATGTAAAGACAAAGTAGCAAGAAGAAGAAAAAAAAAACTATCTTCCTCAAGGCCTTCAACTCAAACAACTAAATTCACCCATTCAACCCACACTTCAAAACATGGCAGAAAAAAAGGACAAAAATAAGTCATACTGGGGATCAACAATTTTTTGGATCATTTGGAATTTTTCATTTTTCTTCAATTCAAGGGCTCAGCAGTGACTCAACTCTGAAGTAGTGGAAACATATTGAACAGTGCACAACTCACCAATCATTTCACAGCTAATCTCACCATGTACTGGGCCGTCATTGTACTGGCAGCTCCCCACTGGCGTGTTTCATATAGTGCAGGTGCAACGCTGACTCTTGATCAAACCCTTCACCACATTCAAAACACTCCCATTCCTTATGTCTTTTCTGTTGCTCCGCCACATGTGCTTCCAATGCAGTCTCTTCTTTCCCCTCTTGCTCCTCCTCCTCCTCCTCTTCCTCCTCCACTCCCGATCCAGAGGAATCAGAGTCGTCAGAGGAATCAGATCCAGAAGAGTCTGATGAATCTGATTTAGACGAATCCTCAGCACCAGAATCTTCAGAACGAGACTCAGACTCTTCCGATCCAGATTCCTCCTCACCCACCTTAATATCTTCCTCTTCTTCCTCCTCCTGCTCCTCTTGATGTTCTTGAAGCATATCTATCACCTCCGCCTCTGTGCTACCCATCCCTGTGAACACCAGCCTCTTCATCTCTGTCACCCTTCTCCTCCCAGCAAACAGGTGGTTCCTGGGTCCCAGTGGCGTCTTGCTGGCCCCGACGTAGACCCCTACGTGCTTCTTCCGATGCGTGATGAGGTTGCCCAGCTGGGAGAAGTTCTTCTTGCAGAGCGGGCATTTGTAGGGCTTGGCGCCGGTGTGAGTATTGTAGTGGTAGCGGAGCTCAGCGGGAACGCGGAAAGACTTTTCACAGAGGTCACACTTGTGGCGCCTCAGGTTGTGGCCCTGCAGGTGTTTGTCCAGAGAGAGCTCATCCCTAAAGCCCTTAGCACAGGCCAGGCACCAGAAAGGCTTCTGCTTGTGCAGGTCCATGTGGATTAAATAAGTCTGCAGGGAATTGAAATTTTTTACACACTGATCGCACTTCAGAGTGGAGGGTTCCATCGGCACGGGAGGCCTGTGCACTTTCAAGTGAGTCACCAGAAGAGATGGGCGAGCAAAGACCTTCCCACAGTCCGGGCACTTGTTCTCTGTGGGTTGTTTTTTAACTTCTTTTTCATGCATCTTCTGGTGATTTCTAAACGACTCGAGGTAGGAGTAGACCTTCCCACAGATAGAGCATGCATAGACCTTGTGGGAGCCGCTGAAGACTGGCTTCTCCTCCTCAGACAGCATGGCAACGCGCGGGCGAACTGTGACGATCTCTGATGGTCTGACCTGCCAGGAACTGTCGAAGAAATCTTCATCGTCTTCTTCATCACCTTCCACGTCTACATCACTGTTCTCTTCGTAATCACCGTCATCATTATTTTTCGGCTTTTTCTCAGGTGCTGCCGACTCCACATTGCCATTGCTCCCGTTCTTCTCCAGTGCTCTCTTAATGCCCTGCCTTCGTTCCTCCTCCTCCGCTATCGCCTCCTCCAGAACATGCTTGCGCAGGTGAGTCTTGAAGGCCTCCCAGCGAGTGAACTGCTGTCCACAGTCCTGACACCTCATACTGGCTAGTTTCACTGTGGAGGAGAGAAAGGGAGCATCAATTAGGACAATATAGTACCATGACATGCCTGTAATTTTGTTACACTTTCAACAATTTATTTGAACTTGTTTCAATCCTTTTGTGAAGATATACTATCTCAGATTGAATTGCCAAACTATCAATAGCATCACCTTGGAATTTGGGATGAAGGGGCATATTTTTCACAAGCAAGATGTTTACAACTGACACATTATATAGTGTTTTAAAATGTGCAAATTTCTTGGTTGCTAAAATTCTAATAGTTTGCTTAATTTCAGTTTGTGGCAAAATAAGCAATGTATAGTGTAGAGAATCATTGTAACATATAAACCACTGTGAAATAGCTTTTCAATAACCAAAAATATTGTATTTTCAGCTGTTTGAAGCTGGTACACAAAACCGAAAGTAAAAGACAGAAAAACAAAGCTAAGAACGGGAAGCACACAGAACAGCTCTACCGCCTCTTAGACTTTATTTCAATGAGAATGACAGATCTTTAACTCAGATTTCTATGTGATTTTGGTCAGGTCTCCCAATAAGTTACATATTGCAATTTTAAGTGCACCAGAAAACTCAAACTTACAGTTATGTAGTTCTCGCCACTGCTAGGATCAATACGCTCGATCACACTCCTTGTCACCTCAAAATGTTCTATATTTAGGCTCATTAATAACTGACATGATTGGATACATACTTAATTAGAATACACTGCAAGACTGATCACATAATACAAACACACCACTTACACCCCCAACATATAGAGTGAGCTACAAAAGTATTGGGAGTGTTACACGTTGTTTTGGCTCTCCACTCCAGCACTTCGGATTTTAAATGATACATATAAAATAAAGTAGTGAATGTCGACACCTTTTCAAAATGAGTAGATTTGGCTATTTCAGCCCGTTGCGGACAGGTGTATACAATTGAGCACACAGCCATGCAATCTCCATAGAGAGGACAAACATTGGCAGAAGAATGGCCTTACAGGAGCTCAGTGACTTTCAACGTGGCACCGTCATAGGATGCCACCTTTCCAACAAGTCAGTTTGTCAAATCTCTGTTCTGGTCAACTAAGTGCTGTTATTGTGAAGTGGAAACACCTAGGAGCAACAACGGCTCAGCCGCGAAGTGGTAGGCCACACAAATCACAGAACGGGACCGCCGAGTGCTGAAGCGCATAAAAATCATCTGTCTTCTGTTGAAAAACTCACTACCGAGTTCCAAACTGCCTCTAAAAGCAACGTCAGCACAACTGTTTGCTGGGAGCTTCATGAAATGGGTTTCCATGGCCGAGCAGCCGCACACAAGCCTATGATCACCATATGCAATGCCAAGCGTCAGCTGGAGTGGTGTAAACCTCGCCTCCATTGGACTCTGTAGCAGTGGAAACGAGTTCTCTATTGTGAATAATCACGCTTCACCATCTGGCAGTCAGATCTATGAATCTGGGCTTAGTGGATGCCAGGAGATTGCTACGTGCCCCAGTGCATAGTGCCAACTGTAAAGTTTGGTGGAGGAGGAATAATGGTCTGAGGCTGTTTTTCATGGTTCAGGCTTGGCCCCTTGGTTCCAATGAAAATAAATCTTAACGCTACAGCACACAATGACATTCTAGAGAATTCTGTGTTTCCAACTTTGTGGAAACAGTTTGGGGAAGGCCCTTTCCTGTTTCAGCATGACAATTCCTCTGTGCACAAAGCAAGGTCCATACAGAAATGTTTGTCAAGATCAGTGTGGAAGAACTTCACTGGCCTGCACAGAGCCTTGACCTTAACCCCATCTTACACCTTTGGAATGAATTGGAACGCTGACTGCGAGCCAGGCCTAATCACCCAACATCAGTGCCCGACCTCACTAATGCTCGTGGCTGAATGGAAGCAAGTCCCCGCAGCAATGTTCCAACATCTAGTGGAAAGCCTTCCCAGAAGAGTGGAGGCTGTTATGGCAGCAAAGAGGGAGGGGGGGGGGGGGCAACCCCATATTAATACCCATGGTTTTGGAATGAGATGTTCGACTAGCAGGTGTCCACAAGCATTTCACTACACCGGCAATAACATCTGCTAAATCTGTGTGTATGTGACCAATAAAATTGGATTTGATGTAGTGTTCAATGCCTGAGGTTAAAGTGCAGACCTCTTTAATTTGAGGGTATTTTCATCCATTTCAGGTGAACCGTTTCAAAATTACAGCACTTTTGTACACGGTACCCTAAATAATGAAATATAAGAAATATGAAATAACACATATGAAATAATGTAGTAAACAAAAAAAAGTCTTAACCAAATCAAAATGTTATCCATTTTAGATTCTTCAAAGTCACCACCCTTTGCCTTGATGACAGCTTTGCACACTTGGCATTCCCTCAAACAGCTTCATGAGGTAATCACCTGGAATGCATTTCAATTAACAGGTGTGCCTTATTAAAAGTTAATTTGTGGAATTTCTTTCCTTTTTAATGCTTTTAAGCCAATCAGTTGTGTTGTGACAAGGTAGAAGCGGTATACGGAAGATAGCCCTATTTAGTAAAAGACCAAGTCCATATTATGGCAAGAAAAGCTCGAATAAGCAAAGAGAAACAACAGTCCATAATTACTTTGTCAGTCAAGGCAGAACATTCCAAGAAATTTGAAAGTTTCTTAAAGTGCAGTTGCAAAAACCATCAAGCGCTATGATGAAACTGGTTCTCATGAGGACCGCCACAGGAAAGGAAGACCCAGAGTTACCTCTGCTGCAGAAGATAAATTCATTAGTTACCAGCCTCAGAAATTGCCGCCCAAATAAATGCTTCATAGAGTTCAAGTAACAGACACATCAACAGTTCAGAGGAGACTGTGTGAATCAGGCCTTCATGGTCAAATTGCTGCAAGGAAAACACTACTAAAGGACACCAATAATAAGAAGACACTTGCTTGGACCAAGAAACACGAGAAATAGACAGACTGGTGGAAACCTGTCCTTTGGTCTGATGAGTCCAAATATGAGATTTTTGGTTCCAACCTACGTGTATTTATGAGATGCAGAGTTGGTGAACGGATGATTTCTGCATGTGTAGTTCCCACCATGAAGCATGGAGGTGGTGGTGTGATGGTGCTTTGCTGGTGAGACAGTGATTTATTTAGAATTCAAGGCACACTTAACCAGCAGGACTACCACCTCATTCTGCAAGCCACCCCATCTGGTTTGCGCTTAGTGGGACGGTCATTTGTTTTTCAACAGGACAATGACCCAACACACCTCCAGGCTGTGAAATGACCATTTTACCAAGGAGAGTGATTGAGTGCTACATCAGATGACCGGGTCTCCACGATCACCAGACCTCAACCCAATTGAGATGGTTTGGGATGAGTTGGACCGCAGAGTGAAGGAAAAGCAGCCAACAAGTGCTCAGAATATGTGGGAACTCCTTCGAGACTGCAAAGAGAATGCGAAGTGTGCAAAGCTGTCAAGACAAAGGGTAGCTACTTTGAAGAATCTCAAATATAAAATATTTGGAGTTGTACATGATTCCATGTGTTATTGAAGTTTTTTTCTTCACTAAAATTCTACAATGTAGATTTTTTTTTTTTTTAAGAAAAACCCTTGAATGAGTAGGTGTCCAAACTTTTGACTAGTACTGTAGGTGTATTAAAAAGTGAAACACTTCCACGCAATGACTACATCAAGCTTGCGACTCTACACATTTTTTGGATGCATTTGCTGTTTGCTTTGGTTGTGTTTCAGATAATTCCGTGCCCAATGGAAATGAAATGGTAAATAATGTATCATGTCATTTTGGACTCACTTTTACTGTAAAACAGATTTTTTTCTAAACACTTCTCCATTAATGTGGATTCTACCATGATCACAGATAATCCTGAATGAAACGTGAATAAAGATGAGTGAGAAAGTTGGATGCACAAATATCATGCTCCCCCAAAAATTCTAACCTCCCCTGACACTAATGGTGAGAGGTTAGCATGTCTTGGGGGGTATTTCATTTTTTATTTAACCTTTAACTAGGAAAGTCAGTTAAGAACAAATACGGCCTACCCTTGCCAAACCCGGACGATGCTGGGCCAATTGTGCGCCGCCCTTTGGGACTCCCAATCACAGCCGTGTGATATGCGAGACTAACTTTCTCACTCATTATTCATGATTAATTCAGGATTACCCACACTTAAACTTATGGGAATTGTCAGGTCGCCCAAAAAGTTAGTGCATTCCAAAAATATTCAGACCCCTTCCCCCTTTCCACATTTTGTTACATTACAGCCTTATTCTAAAATGTATTTAATCAAAGTCTATATACACACACACAACCCCATAATGACAAAGCAAAGACAAGTTTTTAGAAGTGTATGCAAATTGATTAAAAATAAACTGAAATACCTTTACATAAGTATTCAGTGTCTTTGCTATGAGACTTGAAATTGAGCTCTGGTGCATTCTGTTTCCATTGATAATCCTTGAGTCCACCTGTGGTAAATTCAATTGATTGGACATAATTTGGAAAGGCACACACACCTGTCTATGTAAGGTCCCACAGTTGACAGTGCATGTCAGAACAAAAAACAGGAAGAGGTCAAAAGGAATGTTTCGTAGAGTGCGGAGACAGGATTGTGTTGAGGCACAGATCAGTGGAAGGGTACAAAAAAATTCTGCAGTATTGAAAGTCCCCAGTAACACATTTCTTAAATGGAAGAAGTTATGAACCACCAAGACTCTTCCAAGAGCTTACCGCCTGGCCAAACTGAGCAATCAGGGGAGAAAGGCCTTGGTAAGGGAAGTGACCAAGAACCCGATGGTCACTCTGACAGAGCTCCAGAGTTCCTCTGTGGAGATGGGAGAACCTTCCAGAAGGTCAACCATCTCTGCAGCCCTTCACCAATCAGGCCTTTATGGTAGAGTGGCTAGATGGAAGCCACGCCTCAGTAAAAGGGTACATGGCAGCCTGCTTGGAGTTTGCCAAAAGGCACCTAAAGGACTCTCAGACCATGAGAAACAAGATTCTGTGGTCTGATGAAACCAAGATTGAACTCCTTGGCCTGAATGCAAAGCTACATGTCTAGAGGAAACCTGGCACCATCCCTACGGTGAAGCATGGTGGTGGCCCAGTCTGAGCACTCAGGACCTCAGACTGGGTCAAAGGTTCACCTTCCAACAGGACAGCGACCCTAAGTACACAGCCAAGACAAAGCAGGAGTGGCTTCGGAACAAGTCTTTGAATGTCCTTGAGTGGCCCAGCCAGAGCCCGATCAAACATCTCTGGAGAGACCTGAAAATATCTGTGCAGCAATGCTCCCCATCTAACCTGACAGAGCTTGAGAAGATCTGCAGAGAAAAATGGGAGAAACTCCCTAAATACAGGTGTGCCAAGCTTGTAGCGTCATACCCAAGAAGCCTTGTGGCTATAATCGCTGTCATAGGTGCTTCAACAAAGTACTGAGTAAAGAGTCTGAATACTTATGTAAACGTGATAGTTTTAAAATATTTTTTTTTATACTTTTGCTAAACTTTCTAAAAACCTGTTTTCGCCTTGTCATTGTGGGGTATTGTGTAGATTAATGAGGGGGGGAAACTATTTAATCAATTTTAGAATAAGCCTAACGTAACAAAATGTGGAAAAAGTAAAGGGGTCTGAACACTATGAATGCACTGTACATATTGCAGCTTTAAGTTTGAAAGCGTTTTATAATCTATATTGTAGTGATGTTTCTCAACCATTTCCGACAAACATGACGCGTCATGACTGGAGCCCACTAGAGTCAAGTTTAAAGGTCCGTTAAAACCAGTAACTCAGTCCACACAATGAAAAACACAGGAAACTTAACTACAGTTTTAACAATTTACTAAAACTCTTCATGTCTGCATTAATAAGACACCAGTAGTAGTTTAAAGGTACAGGGAAAAGGTGACATTGAAATGAGTTATCATAAAGGTCATGACTTCAAAAGATTAGCAATAGTCTAAAAACTTGAACGTTTCATTTAATCCAACAAGGAAAATAACAACTCCTTGAACAAATGCTAAACCAGTTTGTTAAATCAAACTCATTACGATAGATAAACAACACAGGAAAGTAACAACCAACTGTTAGTATTTGGGAACTTTGGTAGTGAAATCCAGGAAAACATAGAATTTTCTAATTATTAAATGATACAATGTTAGTTTGGTAACATTTTGTAAAAGAAAACAGCCAGAAATAGGTACTAATAATACTATAAACATCCATCTTATATAGACAGGTTAATGCCAGAACTGGAGTAATTTCTCAGAAGAAAGTCAAGTGCATGTTACTGAAAGTGGGTGACTCACGTTCTCTCTCCCCTTGCATACTAAGTCAAGCAAAACAAACTTAAATTAGTGCCTACCTTGACAAACAAATCACTGTACTTTACAGGATGTAATCATTTCTCGGCATAGAGAAACAGAACCATTTTCTAAATGAAACCGCAGTTAGTGAACTTTCTCTATAACTACACATTTCTACACCAAGAGGACACATTTCAAATCAGTGGAACTGATAAAAGGAGTTTTTCTATGTACAGGTCCAGTGTGAAATAAAGCCTGAGAAAGATAAAATGACGGTGTCAAGAGCTAAAAGAAGCACTTAGTGGATATATTTGCAATAATGTTAACAGCATTCTATAGATATAATTAGAATAGTAAAATGTAGCAAGTCTCTTGGACACTTAGTCCTTGAAAATACCCTGGAGAAAAAAATGTCCACCTTGGAAATTGAACTGAAGTATAAGGAGGTACATAAGTGCATGAAAAAGTCCAATTCCACTTCTAATATCTCCTGACTTGTATTAGTTCCATCGTTAATCTAATACGCTCCACGAGCATGTTCAATGTAGTGCTGGTGCAACTCCAACTCTCGACTGAAACGCATTCCACATTCAATGCAAGTAAGGCCATCGGTGTCTCTTGAGGAGACAGCAGTGTAGGGATCTCTCTGCACTTTGTCATCACCCATACATTCCTGGTGATGGTCAATGAGGTCCCGAATCTCACTGAAGGTCCGGGGACAAAGGGAGCAACGGTAGGAGCCATCACTGTCGTGTTGAGCCTCGTGTTTATGCAGAGCACCTGGAGATAGAAACGCTTTTCCACAGTGCTGGCACTTGTGGCTATTCTGTGGCCGGGAGGGACGTGTAGGTAGTGGCTTGAGGGATGACTTCGCCTTCAAATCAGGCAGAGGGACATTGAGTTTAGCGGGCCCTGTGCTTACAGAAGCACTGAGTCTGTAACGAAGCTCTGTTGGTAGTCGTCGGCGGACCTCGTCGTGCCAGGCCAGGTGCTGTTGCAACTGAGTCTCAGTCCAATATCCACGGCAGCACAGGGCGCAAGAGTGAGGTCGGCTCTTTGCCAAGTCCTTGTGGGTTCCTAGTTGCTCTTCAGTTGGGAAAGCTTTGCCACACTTGTCACACTTGAAGAGGTATTTGATTGTCTGCTCATAGAGGCGGGTTGGTGGTGAGGGTTCCTCTTCCACTACTTCTGCCATTCCTGGATTAACTTCCTGTTTGAGCACTCCACAGATCTTCTTGTGATTATAGAGTGCCCCAGAAGAACTGTATCTCTTCCCACAGTCAACGCAAGGGATGGATTTTAAACCTGGTCGACCTTTCTTCCTCCTTCTGCCAACAGCATTCTTATTCTTTGTAACAAAGTGTTCAGTTATGACAACAGTGCCTTTGTTTTCTGTAACTAAGTTCTTACTCTCATTAATCAGTTCATTTCCCTTGGTAGAGTCCCCGCTCTCAGCCAAAGTGCCCTTGCTCTTAACCTTCTTGCCCTGGGAGTGGGCCTGCCATTTGTGGGCACGCAAGCCTCGAACCTTCAAGAAGCTCATATCACAATGAGGACACTGGTGAAGATTTGATTTAAGCTTTGGCTTCTTTAATGGAATGACTTCAGACTTGCTGTGTGATGTGGCAGGCTGCTCCGGGACCTCTTCAATGGACATGGTCATGGACTGGTCCCCCTGAAGATCTGCAGACTCAATGGGTTTGTTATGCTCACTTTCATAGTGAGCTGCTAAAAGTGAGCCCTTGATGAAAGTTGTGTTACATTCTGGACATGCAAATTCAGCGTGTGAGGGTTTGCGGTTGCCTTCCATGCTTGTGTCCGCTGCAGGCTCTGGTTCGGCTTTGGTCTGACATGGCGGATAATACAACTGGTGCCGGCGGAGAACACACAGGTAAAAGAAGCCCTTACCACACTTGTTGCACTGAAAAGGTCCCTCGTCCACTGACTTTTGCCCAACAGAACTTATATTGTCATCTTTTATCAGTGAACCAGCAAACTTCTTATCTGTGTGCCATCGTCTGTGAGTGCCAAGGGCTGCATTGGAGATAAAACGTCTTCCGCATTCTGGACAACAGAATTGGCCTTTAGTTGTTTGCTCTACCTTTTTGGGTTGCTTGGGTTCTTCAGGGATTGCGGCCACTTGAAATTTCAGCTTCGGTTTTACTTTAGACTTGTGACCCAGAACATGAATCCTTTTATGGAAATTCAGTGCTCCTACAACAGCAAAGCTTCTCTCACACTCTTTACATTTGTATTTCAGATCAGTTGTGTTGATTGTGGCAGCTTTCTTCAAGGTTAGGGACTCATTGGTCTCCTTTTGTTCACCACGTTCCTTCTCAGTAACAGATTTAGTAATTTTCTCAGTGCCCAAGTTGTTTGACAGAGTTGTTTCCACAAGGTCTTTGACAATGCACTTTGTCACCTTCTCTATCCCTCCTTTCGCTTTGACATCCAAGCCTGCAACTGCCCTTGGCTTGCCACATTCTTTTCGATGATACTGCAATGACAGTAAATTGTTGAAAAGAGAAGGGCAGGAGGGACAATTGAGCTTCTTCACTTTAGGAGCTGTGTCATGTTGGACAATATCCTCCTTGTGGCTTTTAATGACAGTCTTTTTCTTGCCACACTGTTTTTGGTGAGTGTGCAATGAAGATTTGTTGCTGAAATGGGAAAGGCATGTTGAACACTTCAGCCCCTCTAGCTCAAGAGCAGATTTAGGCGATGAGGCAGAGTAGTCGGTTTCATAACCATGGCTCTTCATGTGGAATTTAAGTGCCTTGGCTCGTGAAAACAGTTTTCCACAATCAGGGCAGCTGTATGCGTTCTTCTTCACTTGTTCTACCTGATGTTGAAAAGACTTGATAGGAGGCGGGAGGATTTGAGCATTATGTACAACCTGGTGCCTGAGGAGGCTTGAGAACATGCGAAAAGACTTGCTACAAAGCTCACATCTATGATTCCCATTCTCGTGCTTCCTCATATGAGATTTCATAATGCCTTGGTGACGAAATGTCTTTCTGCATACAGGGCAAGCAACTTTACCACGAACATGTGGAGGGCCATTGACAGAATGTGAAGACACTGTTGGCTCATTCTTCTCCTTCAAATGTGCACACGGAGCTTGATTCTGCTTGTGGTGAGCGTAAGCACCCAATGACCAAAAGCCCTTCCCACATCGCTCGCAATAAACCGTTGGGCCTAATAAAGTCTTCTTTGGATTAAACACTTCAGTTTTAGTGTCTGATACTTCATCTTGGGTGGGGGTTGGAGCGTGGCAGCTTTTGCGGTGGTTGTACAAACCACTGGCATTAGAGTAAGTCTTCTCACAATCTGGACATGGATGAGCTTTGCTTTTTGGATGCTGTTGCTGATGAGAGTGTAGTGCAGACATGCGTGAGAAACACTTTCCACACACCTCACATTTGAAGCTATTCTTCTGTAGTCCGGCAAGCTGGTACAATACACTCTTGTGGGGTTTTCGGCCATCGTGTTTTCGCATGTGATTGTGGTACGTTTTCCGATGTGTAGTGTCAAACCCACAAAAGTCGCACTTGAAAAGATCCTTTTCAGGATTCCATCGTTTTTTGCCATCTACTCTGTGCCACAGTTTGTGAGAGCGCAAAGATGCAGCACTGGTAAACCAGCGGTAACACTCAGGACAGTTAAATCTTTTAGGTGGGTCTAGTCCCTGAACCTTCTCTGTTTGAGTTCCTTCGCCGACAAATGGCGGAAAGTCAATTTGTACAATTTTCAGATCAATCTCTGGTTTAGACTTAAGTGTACTAGAAATGTACTCCGTTGGACACAACACAGCATCCATCTCCTCTTTTCCCTCCTGGTCTGATTCACACAGTAATTCAAGATCAGGGTTGAGTTCTTGTTGTGACTCTTCTTCATCCCTTACAGAGCCATCTGAGGCACTTATACTGATCACCTCTACATTGACATCATCAGTTCCATCAGCCTCTGCATCCCCATCAGTTTCATAGAAACAGGGGTCTCTCTCGGTCACAGGGGTCTGAAGGGTGTCCTGTGGGTAGACAATGGCCCCTAAAGCAAATGTTTCAGTTTCTGTCTTGTTATCCAGTAATAGCTTATGTTGAGGTAGTGGGGATGTTTGTGGCTGGAATTCTTTCTCAGTCTGTCCAAAAACATCATTATGGCAAAGCCGATGGGACTGGAGAGCCGAGGCCCTGGAAAATCGGAGCCCACACTCCTGACACTCAAACGCTTTCTTCTGGAGCTGGCAAACCTGATGAAGGAAAGATTTTGCTGGAGTCTCTTGAGTATGAGCCAAACGCTGGTGCTTGTAGTAGAATGTGAGCGTTGTGAAGACCTTGTCACACTCCTCACATGGAAACCTTTTGCCACCACTACCACCTCGTTTCATATGATAACGTTGATGGCAGAGCATGCCGGCGTAAGTACTGAAGGTCTTCTCACACTCACTGCAGTCAAATTTGTTGGGTTTTCTCTTAAGCTTTTCAGGAGAACATTTTTCATTGTGGCTAAATCGTTGGTGTGTTTTCAGGCCAGACTGGGCGCGAAATGTTTTGCCACATGAACACCCAAACAGATTTTCCTGTGCCTCATCTACCTGTTCAGAAGCTTTGTTGCTGTCCTCTGTTGCAAAGGCAGGCTCCTCTGCGGGTGGTTGCTTCTCTGCATCCCTTTTGCGGGACTTTGGGATTAGTTTGACCTCATGACAACGGCGGTGAGCATCAAGAGCTGATGAACGGGAGTAACAGCGACCACAAGTTTGACACTCAAAGGACTTCTTTTTCAGGTGTGCCAGCTCATGGAAAACTGATTTGGAAGCTTGCTTGTGTGAGCGTGTATGACTGATGAAAGAGCCCATCGAAGTATAGGATTTCCCACAGTCTTCACATTCATAGACATACTGCTTAGCCACCCCCATGCTCTGATCAGGAGTTGACTGGGGCCCAACTGTTGACTGGGCCACAGGAGTTGATTGCAAAACAGGAGTTGACTGCTTGAGGGCTTCATTACGGTGTTTGACCTGGTGTGAGTAAAAACCCCTTGAGTCTGCAAATTTGCGCCCACAAAGAGCGCAACATAGTGTCCGTTGGCCCCCACTCTCTGAAACAAGCAAGCCATCCAAATGGGAGTCAGAGTCCAGGCAGACTATTGGGCCATCATGGGTGTGCTCATGTTGATGCTCCTGGTAAGCCGCCTCCTCCCCAAAGACTTCTTCACAATCCAGACAGCGGAAAAGCCCATCCCCTAAAAATAGAAAGGGGAAAATGGGAGGTCAGGGCGACTCCTGTTGCCAAAGAAAAGAGAAAAGAAAACCAAACAATAACACAAATGAATATTTATGTCAGATAATGAGTAAGTGCCCCCATGTACATTTAGGGCATGCACAATTAGTGTATAATTGTGTAAGCAACGAATATGGATGAAGACAGTCATGAAAATTAAAATAATCGTCATAACTGTTTAATTATTTTGGTGTAGAAAGAACAGCTGACTGAAGACAGGACAGCTGGGCATTTATGCTGTCCATTTCAATGGTAACATGGACTAGTTACAATGTCATGAAACTTTGTTGCTCCTTGCAGAATAAGTAAGGTGTTGAAGCAATCAAGTCTTGGGTTGCCTAGGCAACGCCCCCTTCCTGCAGCAGCACAGCTCAGGATTGGAGGAGAGGAGAAAATGTCTTAAAAAAGTTTAAACGATTATAAAGGTGCCATCATCCAAAATTCCATTACTGTCAAAAAGAAACAAGACGTAAGCATATTTTATTACAATGACACATATTATCATCAAGATACATTTTTTGCAATGGATACAACTTGTTTGGATAGATGTATATTTTGACAGAAATACAATTTACTTGACAATTATGAACATCTTTGCTAAAGTGCATATCACCCTAACGATGGTGAGTCAACTCATTGTGGATAATATACTTTTGAAATGTAATTGTTATAAAAAGACAATGGGTGAAGCAGCCTAATTTAAAAAGGATTTCAAACTAACTTCTGTATTGGGAAAGTTTTATTTAACCTAAATGTTTATCACGGTTTTCAGATCAGTCAAGTTATCCTATTCACTACTGACCTGTGGACAGAGAAAGAATTGGGATCGTATGATTTCCCTTGAGGTGAATGGAGCCAAATGTACGTCTACTCTATAGAGACCCCATAAAGTTACCTATATCAAACATTTCATCATGTCTCAAATAGGAGAATCTCACCCAAAGATATTGAATAAAATGATCAAAGATTCACCTATTCAGCTCCTGAGAAAATAAACTCAGACCTTCTGTTTTGCTTATATGATAAATAGCCTATGACAGAGACCTTCAAGAGGTATTACTCTAAAACAGTAAACATGTTGTCCCCCATGAATGATGAAGCACTTGGGCCAATTGGTGACAATTCAAGCTCAACAGGACAAGATATATGCTTGTTCAACATTTGGAATTTCAGCTGATTACTATAGTGCCCCCCTTGGGCCAATCATTGTAATTGTGTAGATGTCAGGTCTTCGGCAAGATGCATCATTCACCCAAGTTACCACAACATCGTGTGTGACTAACATACGTACAAAGGGAGACATATCCATAGTCCCCCCCCTCCAATTGAGAGGTGGGTAGATGAAGCTCAATATGGCGACCTGAGTATGGGTGAGCGGGTGTGCCGAAAGTAGTGGGCGTGTGGAAAGGAGTGGGTGTGTCGAAAACGCTCTGCTATACTGCCCTACCAAGCAAAAAGGCAGTAACTGCTCATAGCGTGGAACTGAGAGAAAAGGCTTTTCTTTACCTTGGTTTCACAGTAACTTTATACAGTTACTGCTAACATGACCCCCATTTTCTCCAAAACACAATAGAGGCAGGATACTTGTCCACATGATTAAGCATGTTCTTAACATAGCAAAACTGACATTTTTTCAACCAAATGAGAAGTCACTGCCTTTTTGCTTGGTAGGGCAGTAAAGGTTAGAAGTTTTGATTGAGCGGTGTTTATTCCCTTACATTTCTTACCACGCAACTACTGTACATTGATTGAGCTACCATACCGTGAGTACTTCTGTTTTGAAGACAGAGGATTAGTATGAGTCTAATTTCGCTGTTTTACACAAATTGTACAGTTTCAGTTCTAAAACTGACAATTGTCTATTTTTTATTAAAAAGCACTGATGACGGGTGTACCGTTTCTTCATGCGTTGTATGCGTGTGCTTACTGTGACTGTCACCCTGATACTAGGAAGCTACTTCCCACGCCCTTGCAAGACAGTCGTGCTTATCAAACAGGAGCGAAAGGCACTGTCGCTGCCATTCATGCCCTCCCCATTGAGTATACTGTATGTGCATGCATCATGGTGACATCTAGATGGTTATCAATATTAGTTATTTATTATGGGGGGCACGTTAGCTACCCATGGCGACAGGACCATGATGTTCAGTAGGATTCTTCCTGAGTAACACGGTCAGGTATCAGGTCGGCAGCGATGTCTATACACCACAGGTGCACTGGTCTCCGGCTTATCGACTCGTCCTGTAGCCCAATCAGCAACGAAAAACGGTCTTGAGTTGCAACATACAGTATCTTCCCAATTAGCTGATTCACATTCCATACACCCACACTCCGGTCGCCATTTTAGCAACATCTACCCAATATTTAATCGTGGGGGACAATTAGATGGCTCTGGCCTACGTGGAAGTTCCAAAATCATTGAGGATGTGATCACGCTAGTCCAGGGGCGTAATCATTAGACAAACGTTTCATTTAGCTACTAAAACGAGACTGGACAAATTGAGTTAGGTACCCGTTTCGTTCGCTTCCACTTAAGGAACGTTTTGCGTAATAAATATGTCCCAGTATTATTTATCACAATATGACAGCCTATTTGATTTCACTTAACATTGAAGAAACCGTAAGATCAAAGAGTAGACGTTTAACTATAACGGTACTAATGCAATTCCGACGATCAACTATTTACCCTTGCTAGCTAGCAACCTAAACAACGTTACTGACTACACGCACAGCTTCCTAGTCACCACTAGTTAAGTTAGCTAATTTTCTAGTTAAAAATGTGAACAAGATAAAATGGCTCAAATTGATTTATCTTGAAAATGGCTACCGAACAAAAACCTTAGCTAGGATATGATCATGTTAGAATAGTTAGCTAACGCTAATTAGCTAACTAGCAAACTTGGATTTGAGCATGTTGTAGCATTAGTTAACGTTAGCTGTGTTTATATAATTGTGAAAGGATGGGGTCCCTTACCATCGGTACTGTCATCTTTGGCAGGCTTGTTGGCGCTGTTTTCGGTCTTGGTTAAATTTTCACTGACATCTTCCGACTCCTGTTCATCTCCTCCCTCGTCTTTGATCGTTACAGCGGAGACATCCTCCATAGCTAACACTCAGCGTGGTGCTTGATTTGCTGTTATTAGGCCACTGCAACTTGGATCTTCGTTCTTAGTGTTTACTGCTTCTATTACTTAAATTCCCCTGAGTTTTCTCGGAGGGGGGTCTCATCTAATGCATGCAAAAATAAAACTCCTTTCACCGAGTGAACAATGACATAGGAGGCCTAGAATGTTGTTCGGAGCGCCTCTTACTCTTCTCCTCCGCACTGTTGTTGCAGTGGTTCCGTCCTAGGAAATTACGACAAATGACAACTTCCTTGCCACAGATCTGTCGCGAGAACATCAGCGTACCATGCCGCGTTCAAAACAACTGGGAACTCGGAAGTGGAACATTTCTAATTTTCGACTTCAGTGCGTTCAATAACACAAATGGGAACTCTGAAAAAACGAGCTCCGGGGAAAATCGTTTTGAACGGTCATCCAACACGAAACTACAAATCGGGAACTCGGGCCTCTTTCTATTTTTTTATATATTTTTTTATTAACAAATCAATACAGAGAGTACATGAGGGAACACAGGTATATATATATTATATACCATGGACAATTGAGCTAGGGGGTACAATATCACGTTATACAAAGACCTTAAAGGACATACATGTACATACTTATAATTCTAACAGCTTTTTTGTTAGTAGAGTATTTAATTGTCTTAAAATACAGTTCACCTTCTTTTTGTAGGGTAAGAAAATGTGTTTTTTTGTTTGCAAATTTACATTTGTGAATATGAAATTTGGCCAAAAGAATAATGTAATTACGTAAAAAATGTTTCAGCTTATTCCTATGGTTGGTAAAGAATCCAAGCAGTACATCTCTCCACAATAGTGTAAGATCTTCATAAAAGTGTTCAATTATAAATCTACTGATGTCTTGCCACAGTTTTCTTACATGAATACAATGCCAAAAAAGATGCAACACTGTTTCTGGGTGGTCATTACAAAAGGAGCATTTTGAGTTGTCATTTTCCTTAAACATCTTCATATAGTGGTTGGCAGGATAATATTTATGAATAATTTTAAAGGAAACTTACTTAATTTTGTTAACAAGTAGGTATGTGTGTGGCAACATCCAAACTTTTTCCAACAGATATTATCAATAAATCCATTCCAATAAGGCATGACATAAGGTTCGTATCGCTCTGTTGTTGAATGGACCAAAAGAGAAACAAATCTTTCCTACTGATGAGTCAACAGGGTTAATAGAAGGTAGGTTCTGAAGGTCAGTTCTTGACACGTTCCTGAATAACAGAGCAACACCCGAGGGAATGGCGTCTAAAACAATTGCAAAATCTTTAGGTGTTACAGGGACCTTGTAAAGTGATAAGAATTCCTTATAACTGAGTAAAAGACCCTCTGCATTTACCAGTTGGCTCACCAATAGGATATTATTTCGGAACCAATATTCTAAAAACAAATAAGTATTTTTATACAATATATCCCGATTATTCCATATATAATATCTGTGTGGAGAAAAATTGTGTTTATAAATTAAGGACCATGACAAGAAAACCTGCCGATGAAAAGCAGAAAGTTTCACTGGAACTTTGTCAATATTATAATTGCAAAACAAAATTAAGTTAAGGCCACCAAAAGTAGAGAAGACATGATGAGGAATAAAATTCCAGATAGAAGTGGGTCTTCTTAGGAATTGTTTAATCCAATTGATCTTAAAAGTATTATTTAAGGTAGTAAAGTCCAGAAAATTCAGCCCACCATTCTCATAAGTGTTCATTACAACAGTTTTCCTAATGTAATGGGTATGGTTTCTCCACAGAAAGTTGAAAAGCATCTGTTCTATTTCCTTGCTTATTTTACTGTCAAGATATAAAGATAGAGCGCCATATGTTAGTCTAGAGATACCTTCAGCCTTGGTTATTAGGACTCTACCTTTGAAAGATAGGTCCCTCTGTAGCCATTGATTTAGCTTCTTGTGAGGTTTTTTAATAAGAGGGTTAACATTTAGTAAGCCTCTAGACTTTTGATCCTTTGTAATGGTTATGCCTAAATATGTAAGTTCTTCTTTTACTGGAATACCATTATATGAAGGTGCCACACAATCTTTGACAGCTATGAGTTCACATTTATTAATGCTAAGATATACACCAGACGCTTTGGAAAAGGATTGTATCACATTGATCAATATGGGAATTTTGTTAGCGTCTTTCAGAAAAATTGAGGTATCGTCAGCCAGCTGGCTTATAATAATTTCTTTACCAGCTATGGAAATACCTCGTACAGGACTATTATTTAAAGAATTTGCAAGAAGTTGGGTGATTAATAAAAACAGGTACGGAGAGATAGGACAACCTTGCCTAATTCTTCTCTTTAACTCAAATCTAGGTGAGGTGCCATATTTCAATTTGATAGTGCTGTTACCATTTGCATAGAGAGTCTTAATAGTCTTACAGAAAAAATCCCCAAAGCCAAGTCTCTCAAGGGAGTGGAAGAGAAACTCATGCTCTACTGTGTCAAATGCTTTAGAAAAATCTAAAAATAATATGAAGCTATCCTCGGTTATTAGGTCTGAGTAGTCAAGTATGTCTAATACTAGTCTGACATTGTTAGAAATATGTCTGTTCCTCATAAAGCCAGACTGTGTTTCATCAATGATTGCATCCAGGACTTCTTTAATTATTTTTGCAAGTAGTAATCTTATAGTCATTATTAAGAAGACAAATTGGACGCCAGTTATCGATGAGCAGCACTTATTTTTTGGGTTTAGGTATCAGTGTTGTTAACCCCTGAGTCATTGTAGGAGGGAGAACATTGTTTTTAATACTCTCTAAAAAGACTTCAAATAGGAAGGGAGCTACTTGTTCAGAAAATAATTTGTAAAATTCTGATGTAATTCCATCAACACCTGGTGATTTATTGTTCTTAGATGTTTGATAGACTCTATAATCTCTTCAACTTTGATGGGTTCATCACACTGTTTAGATTCTATATCACTGATAGAGTGAACATTATTCAGTGGGTTAAAAAACATATCTGTGGATTCCCGACAGTACGTAGAGCTATAACATTTTCTGTACAAATTGCTACAGTATTTAGAGATTACTTTTTGGTCATCTGTAATAACACCATCAATGTTTAACTTATGGATAGTGTTATTTTTAGAGTGAAATTTCTCAAGTCTAAAGAAATAGGATGAATTCTGTTCTCCCTCCTCAATCCATTTTTTCCTAGATCAAATAAAGGCTCCTTCTGCTTTTAATTTATATATTATCCAGTTTATTTTGTAACTCAATCAGTTCCATCTTCTCCACCCCAGAGAGGCCGGCTGGGGACCTCTGAGAAAGGGTAGTTATCTTAATGATCACCTTTTCCTCCTCAGCTCTTCTGGTCTTAGCAAGATTACTACCATATTTTCTAAGGTATTTGGACACCTCAAATTTAAAGAGCTCCCAGTTCTTGCAATAAGATTTTTCTTCACAAGCCCTTTCCCAAAAGTGTAAGAGCAGATCTTTAACCTCAAATGTAACTATATCATTATTTAATAATGAGCTATTTAGCTTCCAGTAGGATGCTCTACCAAGGTTAGTATCAGGGGTAAATATTTTGATATCAATGTAAATGGCCCTATGGTCTGTGAGGGGAGTAGTACAAATATTTGTAGTAACACACTATCAATACATTTGGATATAAGCCAAAAATCTATTCTGGATTGTCTGGAACCTGTTTTGTTACTCCAAGTGAAGGATCTGTCGGCCGGAAACCTCTCTCTCCATATATCAGTAAGATCAAACTTTTCCATAAAAAGTATTAAACCCAAATTCTGATTGGTTGGCCTACCTGGGGGCCATCTATCAGTTGAAGTATCTATTGTAATGTTAAAGTCCCCTCCTATCAATAATAACGAATTGGGAAATTTAGATAACCAATGAAGTATATGTTTCTCTATAGATACAAGCAACTCATCATTCTCATGTTTGGTGTTGTACCCGTAGAAGTTTACAGTAATGAGTGTAATGTCATTGTAACTGATCATTCTCATGTTTGGTGTTGTACCCGTAGAAGTTTACAGTAATGAGTGTAATGTCATTGTAACTTATCATTCTCATGTTTGGTGTTGTACCCGTAGAAGTTTACAGTAATGAGTGTAATGTCATTGTAACTTATCATTCTCATGTTTGGTGTTGTACCCGTAGAAGTTTACAGTAATGAGTGTAATGTCATTGTAACTTATCATTCTCATGTTTGGTGTTGTACCCGTAGAAGTTTACAGTAATGAGCGTAATGTCATTGTAACTCATCATTCTCATGTTTGGTGTTGTACCCGTAGAAGTTGACAGTAATGAGTGTAATGTCATTGTAACTTATCATTCTCATGTTTGGTGTTGTACCCGTAGAAGTTTACAGTAATGAGCGTAATGTCATTGTAACTCATCATTCTCATGTTTGGTGTTGTACCAGTAGAAGTTTACAGGAATGAGCGTAATGTCATTGTAACTTATCATTCTCATGTTTGGTGTTGTACCCGTAGAAGTTTACAGTAATGAGCGTAATGTCATTGTAACTTATCATTCTCATGTTTGGTGTTGTACCAGTAGAAGTTTACAGTAATGAGCGTAATGTCATTGCAACTCATCATTCTCATGTTTGGTGTTGTACCCGTAGAAGTTGACAGTAATGAGTGTAATGTCATTGTAACTCATCATTCTCATGTTTGGTGTTGTACCCGTAGAAGTTTACAGTAATGAGCGTAATGTCATTGTAACTTATCATTCTCATGTTTGGTGTTGTGCCAGTAGAAGTTTACAGTAATGAGCGTAATGTCATTGTAACTTATCATTCTCATGTTTGGTGTTGTACCCGTAGAAGTTTACAGTAATGAGCGTAATGTCATTGTAACTTATCATTCTCATGTTTGGTGTTGTGCCAGTAGAAGTTTACAGGAATGAGCGTAATGTCATTGTAACTTATCATTCTCATGTTTGGTGTTGTACCCGTAGAAGTTTACAGTAATGAGCGTAATGTCATTGTAACTTATCATTCTCATGTTTGGTGTTGTACCAGTAGAAGTTTACAGTAATGAGCGTAATGTCATTGTAACTCATCATTCTCATGTTTGGTGTTGTACCCGTAGAAGTTGACAGTAATGAGTGTAATGTCATTGTAACTCATCATTCTCATGTTTGGTGTTGTACCCGTAGAAGTTTACAGTAATGAGCGTAATGTCATTGTAACTTATCATTCTCATGTTTGGTGTTGTGCCAGTAGAAGTTTACAGTAATGAGCGTAATGTCATTGTAACTTATCATTCTCATGTTTGGTGTTGTACCCGTAGAAGTTTACAGTAATGAGTGTAATGTCATTGTAACTGATCATTCTCATGTTTGGTGTTGTACCCGTAGAAGTTGACAGTAATGAGTGTAATGTCATTGTAACTCATCATTCTCATGTTTGGTGTTGTACCAGTAGAAGTTTACAGTAATGAGTGTAATGTCATTGTAACTTATCATTCTCATGTTTGGTGTTGTACCCGTAGAAGTTTACAGTAATGAGTGTAATGTCATTGTAACTGATCATTCTCATGTTTGGTGTTGTACCAGTAGAAGTTTACAGTAATGAGTGTAATGCCATTGTAACTGATCATTCTCATGTTTGGTGTTGTACCAGTAGAAGTTTACAGTAATGAGTGTAATGTCATTGTAACTTATCATTCTCATGTTTGGTGTTGTACCCGTAGAAGTTTACAGTAATGAGTGTAATATCATTGTAACTGATCACAAGACAAATAAAGTGACCAAAGGGGTCACATTCCGAGTGTAGAATATTACCACCAAAGGTATTTTTCATTGTAGTGACACCAGCGGAGCGTTCAGATCCATGGGAAAGCTAAATATCGTTGCCCCACTGTGACCTCCAGAAGTTGGCATCAGCCGAAATCGAGTGAGAGTCTTGAAAATAGCAAAAATCTGTTCGAAATTGTTTAGCAAATAAAAATAAGGCCTTGCGCTTCACATTGTTTGGTAACCCCCTAGCATTAAGAGAAACTATAGACAAAGACAAAACAACAAAGATTATATAAAAGTATAAACTGTAGTAGGATGAGTCAAAGACGTAGGAGCAGTGAATGTAAACAATATACAACCAGCACCATTTACATAAATTTAAAGTGAAAATAGCTTATTCCATAAACATTGAGCTAGACGTTATCCGTCTTTGAAATTAAACTCAACTGAAAATTATGTTCAAGACCAAACCAAGGGTTCTTGTAGTAAGAGAGAATAAAAACCCTCTTTAGTGTAATCAGGTACTATTCTGAGAAATAAAATACAAAATAATAATTTAAATAAAAGGGTAGCTACTATTTTAAGTGCATATGAAAACTGATCATAAAAAATTGAGTAAAACATGTTTTACATATTCATGTTCCTAAGACCTTTTTCACTTGGAAATAAGTATTAATAACTAAATAGAACAATAACTGTGTAAAGTCAGAGCAGACCTGTATGCCCTTTAAAACAGTATCTTAGTTACTGTATACATCAAATATAAATACAACTTTCAGTCTTCTTCGTAAGTTACTAAACAAAATGGGTCTTCTGGTCTGGTCATACAAGAACAAGCTAATACATTATTGAGGTACCTGAGTGTTCTGAAAAATAGTCACCTGATGCTTGTTAGGTAAACAGCATAAGGAAAATGAGAATACCATGGCTGAAACCATCAACCTGTTCCTTGTGGTGAGATTTTAGGGAGGAATATGGATTTCTGAACCGTTGATGAAGCCTCGTCCTCCGACGAAGTAAGCAGCCTTTCCCTCATTTCGTGCTTTCTTGATCATTGGCCACAACTTGTTCCTTCTTTCTATGTCCTCCGGGCTGAGATGCTCGGCGAAACACATACCATGCCTCTGAAGGAAGGCGTTCTTCCTAGCAGCTTTCCAAACAGCATCCCTGTAGAATCTGGCAGTGAAGAGGATGATGATACCCCTTGGTCTTGAATCGTTTTGCTGTTGCTTCTTGCCTCTTTCTAGAGCTCCGACTTTACGACCTGACTGACATCATGATTTGACCTCATTTTTTCCAAGTTCCCATTCGTCTTGAATTCCAAGCACTAGTCCCAACCATTAGTTCTCAACATGCAATGTAACGGATATAGAAACACTGATTTGGTAGACTGTTTTCATAACTGCAGGACTATTATGTCATTGTGTTTTATTGAATACAGACGACAATAGGGCATTCTTTCCCAATTATATTTATTACCAGGTATTTACATATTTAAAACTACTGCTAATGCACATATGTAGTAAAATGTCAAATATGTTACATTATGTTTTGCCAGAAGATAACGACCCTACCATTACGTTGATTTACACTGAGCTGTACTGGTGTCTGAACGAAAACATGGTTACATTGAGACATCGTGGAGCCGGCGCAAGATATGTACAATCTGGATAAAGGTAACATTTGGCATTCAGTGGCATAACCCATCCTTGGATTGAGGTACGTTTTCCGACCCGTATCTCGTGTCTGCTCCACAGTAAATTAATGTAACCATGATTGCCTTCCGACCCCCGTGCAGCTCAGTGTAAACAAGCGTATCTTCTGGCAACATTGTCATGTTGTTGATACAATATCAAAAACCCAACAGGTAAAGTTAGTTATTAGTTAATACAATACATTAATTTGTATACTAATCCATGCTACACTGTTTGGATAAAACGTGTGCTCCTCCCAATAACCCTAATTTCATAACTCTAGCACCAAAACAAGATACACGTTCACCCAAATGAAGACAGAATAAGAAATGACTCATACAAACGACTCATTATTCAGAGACCTGACAATTTGAATAACACCCACTACAACATTAAGAGAGAGCAGAAAGAACATGCAGAGTGTTTTGAAACAATAAAGGCACAAATATACAGTGCAACACAGGTGAAAACCACTTGTTTGAGGAATAAACTTGAAAATGGTGTAACAAAGACAGCAGTGTACACAGAAAGAAAAACTAACAAAAATCCATAAGTTGACATACACACTCAGTGGCCAGTTTAAGGTTCGCCCATCTAGTACCACTGACTGGGGCGAAAAACAAAAACATTCTCAGTAAACCCAAGACACTGTCGTGTGTGAAAAACACAGGAGGTCTGCCATTTATGAGATACTGTAACCGGCGCACCTGGCACCAACGATCATAATACGCTCAACGTTGCTTAGGTCACTTGTTTCGCCCATTCCAACATTCAATCGAATAGTAACTGAATGCTTCGGTGCCTCGCTTTATATAGCAAGCCAAGGCCACGTGGCTCACTGTCTATAGGAGCGAAATATTTTTGTGAACAGGGTGGTGTAGCTAATAAACTGGCCACGGAGTGTAAATCCTTGGTATGTTTACAACACAGTAAATATGATGGTACTGGCCAAGAAATCCACTACACAGTCATATTTCTAAGTTCTTTGCAGTTCAAGGCAAAGCTGTGAACACAGAAAACTGACAACCGTGCTCGATCAAGTTAACAAACTATACACTTTTTGAGATTATCTGACCCTTTCTTATAGAGTGAGAGATCAACAACATGGACAATGTCCAAAATGGACACAAAACACAGCTAAATTGCTATAGTTATACAATAAATGTACATTAAAAACATTTGGAAAAACAGAGTGGTAGACGCACTCTTTGCCAGTGTCAAATCTCTCCCTGTGCATGCTGCATGTAGTGCATTTGCAAGTCTAACTCCCGGGGTAGAGAGCAGCCACAGATCATGCACTGGAGAAGGCGGTCTGGGGCGTAAGGCAAACGGCCCAGTTTGTGAGGAACAGGCCGTGGGGCGAGCTGAGGTAGCGACAGGGTCTGTGTCATGTGTGGCCTCTCACTCATGACCGCCTGTGGCGTGAAGAAAATGTTTGGGTGTGGAGGCCTTGGTAGAGAGCCGACTGCTACAGAGTGAAGAGGGTGTGAGCCAGGCAAACTAAGAGGAGGGAGCGGAGGGAGAGGAGAGAAGAAAGGAGAGGTCTGATTTATGATGATTTGAGTGCCTGTTACCATTGGCTGCTGCTGCGGGCCAGCTGGAGTGGTTTGGAAACCCCACACAGTGGGTCCCACCCCATGAGTGAAACGTTGTGGGTCATATTGAATGGAGATGGGAACGTTCTGGGTGGATGTGGGTACATTGGTCCAGCTGGAGGATAGATGTTTTTGCTGCTGCTGCTCTAACTCCTGGCTAAGGCCTGATTTGTTTGAGGGGGAACCTTTGAAATCCCAGGGACTACCTCCAATCCCATGAGTTGGAGGGCTTGAAATTGACATGACAGAGCTGTGGCCCATCTGAGCTGAGGAGGATGTACTGAGTAGAGCTGGAGACCACTGTTTCTGCTGCTCACGCCCACTACCAGCTTTCTCTGATGAACTAACAGTTGGGGACATTACCAGAGGTGCATTAAAGTCCCAAACTCTAGTGTCCTCTTTTCTAGGAGGTGTGGATGATTCATTAACAGCTTTGTGCATTGGCACTGAGACGCTCGACCATCTTGGCAGGTTAAGCTCTTGGCCCAGTTTGTTTGATGTGCTCTGGGATGGTGGCACTGCTGGAGAGGTCCTTAGCCCACCCCACAAAGCAGCCCCATCCATGTAAATGGGGGACCCAGGAAAGTCAAGTTGAACAGAGCTCAGTGTGGGGACTGGTGGTGTAGTGGGTGTGTTACCCCAGCTCATGGGCTTCGGCTGTTGCCTGTGTTGCTCCTGCTCACTCACAGCTAATGGGCTGGGGTTCTGTGGCCTGGCCACTGGGGGTGTTTTGTTACCCAAGGGCATGGTCCCTCCACTTTCTCCTGGAGGAGGGGTTTCTAGGCTCTGAGATGCACTAAGGCCAGGCTGTGATGTTGTAGGTGCCTCTACCCTGCCTGAACTCCTCTGCTGTGGGGCTGGCCGAGGCAGGCCATCTGAGTGCCACTGCTGGGGTTGCTGTGGTGGGGCGGGCCGGGGCTGAGCATCTGGTAACCAGGGCAGCTTTTGCTGGAGCAACTGTCTGTCAGGCTGCCACTGCTGTTGTGGTACTAGCTGGGGCTGGAGCTGTCCACCTGGTTGCTGCCACTGTAATTGCTGTTGGATCAGCGGAGACTGTAAATGATGCTGAACCTGCTGTTGGCGCAGCTGCGGATGTAGATGTGGCTGTAGCTGTAGCTGTAACTGTACTTGTTGTTGTACCAGTGGAGACTGTGGTACCTGCTGTGGCTGTATTTGTGGAGATGGCTGCTGTTGGACAGGCGCTGGTTGTCTTTCAGGATCCTGAGACGGTTGAGACTGGTTAGGCAGTGGGACAGGCCTCAGTTCTCCACCTTCCACCCGCCACTGTTGGTGGACTGGCGGAGGCCTTCTCGCAGACGTCTCCCCTGGCTGCTGCATATCCATCTGGGATGAAAACATGGGTGGCTGTGGCTGGGCCGGCCTCCTCTGCCACTCAGGACTCCTTGACATTGGGACTTGATATGGAGGTGTTTGTTGGGGCGTGTCCATACCTGATTGCCCCATTCCACCCCACCTGGGCCAGCCTGATGCCAGCCTGCCTCCGCTCCGGCCCCTGCTACCCCTGCCTCTTATCCTCATGGCCATTGGAAAAGAATAAGGCTGACTCGACCCCTGGCGCTTTCGAGCGTGGATTTTCTGATGCACCAGCAGGCTGCCGAGCCATGGGAATGTCTTGTGGCACTCCTGACAGCGATGAGGCCGCTCGCCTGTGTGGGTGTTCAGATGGTCCCGCAGCAGGTAGGCCAGCCCAAAGCTCTTTTCACAGAGGTGGCACTTGTGGGGCTTTTCGCCGTTGTGTGACAGCAAATGGCGCTGAAGCTGATTCTCGTCGCTGTATCCCTTACGGCACTTTGTGCAGCGGAACGGTTTCTGTGTGTGCAGCCTCTGATGGGTTCTCATGTTCTGCAGGAAAGCAAAGTCCTTGCTGCAGTCTGGGCACTTGTATGGTTTCTCCCCGGTGTGAATGATCATGTGCTGCTGCAGATAGCTGTTGAATCTGAAGGACTTGTTGCACACCCTGCACTGGTAAGGCTTGTCCTTGGAATGAATACGCATGTGCAACGTTAACACAGAGCGGTGACGGAACGACTTGCCACAGTCTGGACACTTTAAAGGCTTACTACTCATCTCCTCCCTATGCCACCTCCCTGGGACGTTGGCAGTGTTAAGTGGAGCAGATCTCCCTACTTCAAGTCCATTACCCTGCCTCTCTACCCTGACCCGGGCAGACGTGTGAGTTGTCAGGTGGGCCATCATATTAGACTGGTCAGAGTAGGTGGCAGGACAGTGTGGACAGGTGTAACGGTTTGTTTCCCAGTCTTTACACGCCCCGTTCTCCATCCTCTCATGCTCTGCTTCATGGATCAGCATGTGAGCCCTCAGGTCAGCTGGT
The DNA here is from genome assembly GCF_057628025.1 of Oncorhynchus mykiss. Taxonomy (NCBI): domain Eukaryota; kingdom Metazoa; phylum Chordata; class Actinopteri; order Salmoniformes; family Salmonidae; genus Oncorhynchus; species Oncorhynchus mykiss. The sequence continues at coordinate 25,370,310 of NC_143024.1, forward strand.
GAAGGAAAGTTCTGAGGACAGAGGGGACAGTTGAATATACGTTTTGGCTCCAACCCGTGGTTTGTGTTCTCCTTATCTAGTCCCCCGACTGTCTCGTGGCATGACATGTGAGCCTGCAGACTGCCCTGGTCGGGGAAAGTGAGGGGGCAAAGAGAGCAGGCGTGGGGGTGCCGTCTATGCTGCCGGCAGTGCGCCTTCATGTTCTGGGCTAAGGCAAACGTTTTGCCACAGTCTGGGCAGCGGAAGGGTTTCTGGCCCGTGTGAAGGTATTGGTGCTGTTGCAGGAGGCTGGAATACTTGAAGTGCTTCCCACAGATGTTGCACCGGTGGGGGCCTTGTGTGTCCTCTGTGTGCTTACGACGGTGGTCCTCCATGACAGAGCGGTGCCTGAACACCATGCCACACTCTGGGCACGCGTAGGGCTTGAGGGAGGCATGTGAGCCCTGGTGGTCACGCAGGGAAAATATGTCAGAGAAGCTCTTGTGGCACTCCTGGCAGCGGAAGGGGTGGGAGCTCAGGGAGTGGGTCTGCATGTGGCTGGTGATGGAGATCTTCATGCGGAACTCTTTGCGGCACAGGGGGCAGCGGTACGCCTTATCCGGGGCACAGTTGCAGGTGTGGAGCCTCAGTTTGCTCAGTGATGGGAAAGTCTCTTCACAGTGGTCACACTGGAAGCCTGGCCTCTCCTCCTTGTGGACTCCCTGTGGGCTCCTTCTCCTCTTCCGCTCCACAGGCTGTTCAACCTTCTGTTGGTGCTCACTGCGGTGCTTGATGAGGCTGCTGCGGTGATGGAAGGTAAGGCCACACTCCTTACAGGTGAGTGAGGCCAGTTCATCTTGGTGAGCGTGGAAGTGACGATGGAGGTTGAATGTCTCCCGACGGGTGAACCTCTTCCCACAGTCTTTGCACTCCAGACTACATTTCCTCCTTTTCACTGTTCGCTCCTCTTCTCCTCCCTCTTCTCCTCCCTCTTCTTCTTCTTCTTCTTCTTCTTCTTCTTCTTCTTCCTCCTCCTCCTCCTCCGCCCCCTTTCCTCCATTACAATCTTGTTCTTCACCTGTGTCTTTTGATACATCCATCTCCTCGTCAGAATGTGATTTTTCCTTTTCCACATCCTCTGCATCTGAGATATTGTCAGTAATCTTATCCTGCTGCACCACAGGAGTCCTCCCCATGTCACCATTATGAACTATAAATTCAAAAGAAATACAACATTGTCATTGTGAAGCGTTCATGAGTAAGCATGAATACAAACGTTTTGAGACTAAATATGAAAACAGGCCTACTACACAAATCAATCTCCACACAAATATTATGAAAAGGCATTTATGACATCAAAGGGTACGATTAGTGTACTATTTTGAGTCACCTGCGTGATCAATATTCTATTGGATAAACGGTTGGCCAATAACAAAGCTAGCTCATTAAGTGCATCTTGGCAATTAAAGTGACCATGAGCACATTTACAGTCAATGCTGCATCCTGCATATTTCCAGGGATACCCCGTACATTTCAGTCTGTTTTTGCACACGACTGTTTTCCTAAATAGATAGATGGTGAGCTTAGATAGCTCATATTTATAAGGCAGGCTATTCGAAGAAAGAAACATAGTCAACGCTAGCTAGCAAACATAAACGTACCATCGTTTCCATTCTCTTTTGCATCCGTGCGGTCTTCCTCGTCCTCCGTCTCAGACCAATCGAAATGCCGCTGCTTGTTGTAGGAAACATCGGTGTTGTGGGTATTTTCTTCAGAATATGTTAAATCTACCAACTCATTACCTATCTCTGATCTATCATTAGCTCGAAGCGCAATGCTACTTTCAGTCTGGCTAGCAAGCCCATCGGTAACAATACTAGATTCTCTATTTTCATTGGAGCCCTCGGGAATTCTGTCTTCTTCAACAGCAAAAGTGTTATCGGGGTCTGTCGATTTATACTCAAATGATTCGCATTTCTGTGCTACACCCCCCGGGTCCCCCAGCTCATCGTTGGGGTCGCCCTGGCGTCTCTCTGATGAATTCACAGCAGCCATGTTTTTACCCATGCAGCACTCGTCCAACGATGGTTCTCTATGCCCCCTCTTCCTCAACGTGAAAGCAGAAGGCGAAACGAATTGTATATTATGTTACTGGCCGCTAGAGTGTGATGGTGTGAAGTGAAAGGTCTTCGCCTGCCCTGCATTCTGCAGGTCATGATGTTATGTTTATCCACTTCAGATTGTCATGAGTATTGAAACGAAAGCAATGCATTTTACATTTATCCATGGGCATTCACTCACATCAGTCAACAGGTTGCACAATCAGCACTTGTCTGAATAAAGAGCTATTGAAGAGCCGTGGCGAGATATAGTTCAGGGTTGCCTTTATTAATCTTTAGTCAATACATGTCTCAGAACCGAGTCAGACCCTTCAACTATATTTAGGTATATAAATTGTGCAAAATGGTACACAAATGCTTCATTTTTTTTTTTTTTACAGATCCCTTGCATTTTGTCTACACATCAGACACTGCATGCAAGATAACACATACATCATACTTGTAGATAATGCTTAATAAATTGATAATATCACAAAAAACAGAAAGGAAATCTGAAGCAAAATGCATACTGATGCAGATTTTCATTTAAGAGCTATGTAGGGAAACAGATCCATATCTTAAACATTATAGTCCAATTATAATGATTTATCATCACATGTTAAATACACATTGTATAATACTTTTTTCTAAGATTTGCATGTGTATGTCCAGCCTGTCACACAATGCATGGTTAATATGCATCATAAAACTGGATGAGCAATCAGAACATGTACATATGCATTGGAATATTACATTTCAATGGTCTTTTACTAATATGCTCTAATGATAGATTGCTGCAGACTCCAATGTGCTTTCTGTTAACGTAATGCTGATTGTCTATCTACAAGATTTGGACAAAACAGAAATCTCTGACATTTCTTGGTTCTATTGCGGCAACTTCCAACCAATACATTATGCTAATATATATGGATCAGGGCTGAACCTTCAATTAGCCTACTGTGTTTAGTTTAAATAATATATACAGTACATTCGGAAAGTATTCAGACCCCTTGACTTTTTGCACATTTTGTTACGTTAAAGCCTTATTCTAAAATGTATTCAATTGTTTTTTTCTTCCATCAATCTACACACGCTACCCCATAATGACAAAGCAAGGTTTTTAGAAATGTTTGCAAATGTAAAAATAAATAAATATCACACTTCCCTAAGTATTTAGACTCTTTACTCAGTACAGAGCACACTCTACTTACTTTGTTGAAACACCTTTGGCAGCGATTACAGCCTCGAGTCTTCTTGGGTATGACGCTACAAGCTTGGCACACCTGTATTTGGGGAGCGTTACTGCACAGCTATTTTCCGGTCTCTCCAGAGATGTTCGATCAGGTTCAAGTCCGGGCTCTGGCTGGGCCACTCAAGGATATTCACAGACTTGTACCGAAGCCACTACTGCATTGTTTTGGCTGAGTGCTTAGGGTTATTGTCCTTTTGAAAGGTGAACCTTCGCCCCAATCTGAGGTCCTGAGTGCTCTGGAGCAGGTTTTCATCAAGGATCTCTCTGTACTTTGCTCTGTTCATCTTTCAATCTGACTAGGCTCCCTGTCCCTTTCGCTGAAAAACATCCCCACAGCATGTTGCTACCTCCACCATGCGTCACAGTAGGGATGGTGCCAGATTTCCTCAAGACGTGACGCTTGGCATTCAGGCCAATGAGTTCAACCTTGGTTTCATCAGATCAGAGAATCTTGTTTCTCATGGTCTGAGAGTCTTTAGGTGCCTTTTGGCAAACTCCAAGCGGGCTATCATGTGCCTTTAACTGAGGAGTGGCTTCCGTCTGGCCACTCTACCAATAAAGCCTGATTGGTGGAGTGCTGCAGAGATGGTTGTCCTTCTGGAAGGTTCTCCCATCTCCACAGAGGAACTCTATCAGAGTGACCATCGGGTTCTTGGTCACCTCCCTGACCAAGGCCCTTCTCCAATTGCTCAGTTTGGCCTGGAGGCCAGCCCTAGGAAGATTTTGGTTGTTCCACTTCTTCCATTTAAAAATGATAGAGGCCAGTGTGTTCTTGGGGACATTCAATGCTGTAGACATTTTGTAGTACCCTTCCACAGATCTGTGCCTTGACACAATCCTGTCTCGGAGCTCTACAGACAATTCCTTCGACCTCATGGCTTGGTTTTTGCTCTGACATGCACTGTCAACTCTGGGACCTTAATTTACCACGGTGGACTCTCAAGTTGTAGAAACATCTCAAGGATGATCAATGGAAAAAGGATGCACCTGATCTCAATTTCAAGTCTCATAGCAAAGGGTCTTAATACTTATGTAAATTATTGTAAACATTTATTAAAACCTGTTTTCACTTTGTCATTATGGTGTATTGATGAGGAAAAACATTAATTTAATCCATTTTAGAATAAGGCTGTAACGTAACAAAATGTGGAAAAAGTCAAGGGGTCTGAATACTTTACACAACAAATGTACTCATAAAACAACTTTTTCAGCATTGGTTGAAATTAGAGGGACACAATTATTTCAAATCAGATTGTATAAGAGAAAATAAATAAAGTACATCAAAGCTTATTTAAATCTCTTTATCTAACGCCTTCTTCTTCGTCTATGATCAACAATTCTCCCCCGCCTTGGCCGTTGGACAATTCCATTCATGACTGCGGGTGGATTTGGACGGGTGGTACCATCAAGAATATCTGGGGGTGGTGGTACAGGGGCAACTGCTAAAGTTGGTTGATTACTTGGACTCTGGGGGTGTTGCGGTTGCTGTGGTAGCGGTTGTATCTGTTGTTGCTGCTGCACCAGCTGGGGTTGCTGTAGTAGCAATTGTTGCTGTTGTGGTTGTATCTGTTGCTGCTGCTGCTGAATCGGTTGTTGAGGCTGTGGTTTCTGCTGCTGTAACTGTTGTGGTTGTTGCGTTGACTGTTGTGGCTCTTGTTTTTGGGAATGATGTGGCTGCTGCTGTGGTGGTTGTTGTTGTTGCTGCTGCTGCTGCTGCTGTGCCTCTAGGACTCCCAGCAGCCTTTGCAGGAGAACATTGTTTTGCTGTAGGCTGGTTGCCAGTGCCTCTTGAGAGACCACTAATGTTCTCATATCACGTCTGAATCCCTCCCCAAACTCCCGAAGACTCTGCTCCACCCGATCCCCCAGCTGCAGAGCTGCCTCCCCCATGCCACGGAGCTCGTCCTCCAGCCATGAGCCACGAGGAGGGGCCTCCAGGGGTCCCTGCTGGGCCCCTAGTGAGGGCTGGGGACTAGGCTGAGGGGTCCCATTGAGGAAAGGGGCGCTGTAGAGGGGAGAGGGAGGCAGCCAGCGTTCCGAGTTAGGGGGAGGCCCTATTCCCAGTCCTAAACCCAGCTTTTCCTCCATACTGCTCTCTGCCCCCTCGCATTCCGCCTCTCCCACCTCCCCTTCCCGCTCACCACTATCCTCATCCTTTTCAAAGCCATCCCTCTCCGACCCTTCACCTCCACCCACTGCAATAAACAAGAGGATATAGTAGCAGTGGTTAGCAGTGGTTTCAAAAATCTGTTTTTATATGCATTATCTGAATGTTCCTACAAGGCTTGAATCTAAGGCTTTACCTCATTGTTAGTGTTCAGATTTACCTGGTTCTGTATCAGTGAAGCACGTGAAACTGGCCTTCCCTCTGGTGCTTTGCTTCTGTCTGGCCTGGTGAAGCCTGGGGCTTGCCTGAGCTGACCGTCCCAGCATGGAAGCCCCTCTATTAGATGGCAGGTAACAAGTTCGGTGCCTCGCGTCTGCCAGCCTGCCTCCATTGCGTCTCTTCAGGTCGTCCCAGCGCTTCTTGACCTCGCGGAGGGTACGAGGGACTCTGGACACAGCGTTGACCCGCTCCAGGATCCCTGCCCAGATCCTCTCTCTCTCCCTGCGCCGGAGCCTCCCAGCCGGACCAAAAAGCTCTCCCTCACACCGCGTCACCTCAGAAACCAGCACCTCCAGCTCTGCACCGCTAAAACGACTCTTCCTCTTGCCTGCACCCACTGCTGTCAACACAGAGGACAAACCTCTGTCTACAGAAAGACAGAGTTGATCTATAGGTGTTTACTATGTGTCATATGAGGTGAAACATAAAAATGTAATAGTCAAAACATATTTATCATAACAGTACAGAGCACCACTGCAAGCATCAATATTGAACAATAGACATGCGTTTAATAGCTAAAAGTTGGCTAAAGCTTACGCTGTTCCATGGATAGGAGGTCATCTGAGGACATGCCAGGGGTCATGATGTTCGGATGCACCACCACCACGTTGAAGGGTAGTCCACCAGGCAGCCCACTGCTTTGGTCGCAGCTGCCTTCCGAGTCCTCATCCTCCTTGGGAAAGCCGTCCTCTGAGACGCCCCCTCCGAAGGGTCCCTCTGGAGACTCCACTTTGATGTGCATGGGAGGCGAGTGCTCGTACAGCAGGCCCCCCTCCTCGTAGTACTCAGTCATGAGTCAGGCCTGGTTTACAGACGGACCAACTGACAGTTCCATTCACACAGCGACAGATGGCTGGCCGTACCACAGCATTGTTGGGGACGAGCAATATCTGCCTGACAACTAACTAATCTTTCAGTGGGGGCAGCATAAGGCATATGTTCACAGGCTACAACTAAGTGGCACATAAATAAATAGGGGCACTAGGAGAGCATATTGTGCAGGGACATACTGAGATCAACATTCACTGTAATGTGCATTAGTTTGCATAATATATTATTAATTCATACCAGGTAGCTTACAGCTAAAGTCCTGGAGCAGACGTTATTCAACTGTAAAAGCTGGCCAAGAGAGACATGTACTCTCTGAAAACTATAATTTAAATTCCTTTATATTAGTGCAAAAACAACTATGACAGTACCCATCAACAGAGATGTGCAGATAGACTTGAGTAAATAGAGGATCGAGGGAATTCTACAAAAGAGAGAAATATGATACGTTACCAAATAGTTACACAAATAATTTACAATAAAGGTTTCAACTTGATGATGACGATGTCTAACACCTTTATAATTGCGTTTGTCGCAGCGATGCGCATTCTTTCTGCACCACATCCGCAATGGTTGCGCATTCCGCATATATTACTGGTGATGCTGATATAGCAATGCAGGGCACTTCGCTTCAAATTAGCTAGCTTTAATCTCGAAAATGTCAATACACTTAGTGGGATAAAATCTTATTTTACTCACCTCACGATTATAAAACAAAACAAAGACACATTTGATGCAATTGTCCTAAACGTAACCGTTCCGTCAAGCTTGAAATTGTACACAAACCGTAGAGCGTCGCTGAATATTTACGTCACCATTCCGCTGTCACATGTTCCCAGTGCTAGATAAAGGAATATGAATGTGTAAAGCATTTGCTTATAATGCAATAACAAAATCTATGTCAGGAGAAGTGTAGTATTAGCATAAGGAGACGTATACTTTGAATACAAAGGGGGAATGGAGGGCAGAGGAGGTCTAAGAGAGAGGAAGGAAGAGGGTGAACTTGAGTCGGCTAAAAATGGCGGAAAAAAGGGAGATGGTTTGTTAAATAAGAATGTTAGAAAGTGTAAGCAGAGTGAGCTGAAGACAGGAGGAGAAAGGAAAGTTAATGAGGTCGAAGCATCGGAGGTGGTAGGTGTGGTGAAGTTCTCGGGGCTGAGGCTTGCACTGAGGGTCAGAATAAAGATGAGTTGGGACTAGGAGTGACGTTTTTGTTACAAGTGGACCCTTGCCTTTTGGCTGATCCATTTGTGGTTTCAGGGTGGTTGAAAACATAGTTTTGTGCTGTAGAATCAGGAAGGGTAACCAGAACTGGTCTTGTGATAATTGTTTGTGTTTCTGCTGGTCAGAGGGAGAAGGCTCTCTGCGTTAAACAAATGGAGGCAAGAAATGTGATTTGCTCTCAAGAAATGGGCGCCATTGAAAGTTATGATTACTGGGGTAGCAGTAACTGTACAAGTTGACCAACAGAAGGGGAAGATTCCCAGTGTTTGTGATGGTTGTCGTTTGGTGTGACGCAGACAGGGTGGCAGGAGTGGTGAAACAGAAGTCATAATCTGTTCTTTTGAGTTTTGAATTCTTTGCCCGACAAAGTGACATATTATCCTGTACGACCTTTTGTGCCGAATACATTACTTTCTTACAGGTCTCAAGCTTATGGCCATGTGTCAGCAGTGTGTAGGAGGAAGGTTTGTAGGTGTGAGAAGTGTGCAGAAGGGCATGAGACAAAGGAATGTGTAGCATTGGGGAAAGTAGTGGTATGTGTTAATTGTAAGGGTGCCCATGGAGGTGGGGATGAGAAATGGCCCGTGTGAGAGAGGCAGGTTGAGGTTTCCAGGGTTAGAGGAGTGCAGAAGTTGTCATATGCTGAGGCAGTGAAGAAAGTAGAGGAATATGGGTCAAGGGGGAGGGATCCTGAGAGGAGTGGTGTGAGTAGTAGATCTGTACCAGTACAGAGAGAGGCCAACAAGTGATATGTTTCAGTAAGATTGGCGTTTTAGCTTTTATAGCAACGGTCATCAACTCCTGCAGGGATGGAACATAAGTCGCAGAAAGTTGAGGTTGTGACAGCTGAGCAGAGAGATCTTTTGGTGTGTGAGACTTGACATCAGAGTTACAGGGTGTGTTAAGTGGTGGTGTCCCATTCTTTCAGGTTCTTGGCCTGAGGTCAGACTAAATATATTTAAATAGTGGAGTATGGTGGTGTTATGAGTGTAGTGTTAGATGGTAGGGTATTTACTTATTTTTTTCAAGCGAAGTATAAGGGAGTTGTACTCCAGTCTAGTAGGTGGTGGTAATGCAACATTTATTGGATACCAGCCGCTGTTAAACCTCATCGAAGAGGCATTTGCCATTTGAAGTTCACCAATTTAAGTCAGCAGACAAACGAACACAAACCTTTATTCATTATGTCTTAGCTAAATAGCTACACAATTGGAATGCTCCACATTTAGGTTCATTGTATGCATATTGTCAACATTCTACATTTTAAAATGTTTTCTGTACAACTGAAAGACTACATTTGTGTAATTTCCATGAATTAACCTATGAAGAGAAACCAAAGCATGTTCTACTCGTGTCTATTGCAGTTTCTAGTTCATGTGTTATCATATTTCCACTGACAATTGTTCATTCTCATATCATTAAGTTTCCAGGAAACGGCTCACCAGCTAACAGTGCACAATTGGCATTGAACAGATTGAGCTGTTGTCTGCAACTCTTGCTTTACAAGTTAGACATAATAAGCACTAGCCAGATACCTGTTTCATACTTTCCTAAAAGCACATATTGCACTCATAGTAATGCACTTTAAAGAATGGTGTTTTTATTTTCTCATACCAGTTATCATGGGTCTCTTCCAGTCTAAATCAATTAGTTGGAGGACATGGTGCTGCTTATCCAGGAGTTGCAGATCTTAGTCTGGGCACAACTGTAACCCCAGGACACAGCACCCTGCAGCTGCCCATTGCACACCACGGTCTCCCTGGAAGAAGGGCAAGTGAAAGGTGGTTAGAGGTGCATTTTTCAATATTGGTTTGAAGCTGGTTAATCACAACAGATGAGAGCTTTTAACAAATGAAAAGGACAACGGTAGAAAGTTGTGCTATGAATTCAGCTCAGGTTACCTGGCAAGAGTCCTTGCCTCCATCCACGAAGCCAGCGCAGAACATGTGGAGTTGATCTGTCCATGGTAGGTGCTGTTGCCGCTGCTCAGGATGGGGAGATCCAGGCAGAACAGTTGGTCGGGGTAGAAGGCTAGAGAGAAGCAAAACAGGATTAGTATATCAAACATTCTCCCTTTGGTTCTGAGTGGTCAGTGATATCATTTGGAATCAGTTTGAAAAACAACGAATACTAAAAGTATTTGTGAACATAATGTTGATGCTACCTCTGCTGGGTAGGTTGCCCCATACAGTGGGTGCCAGAGCTGGCACAGCGGCAGGGCATGACCACAGTGCACATGTAGCTGTTCAGGGAGGCGGGCATGCTCAGCTTGACGTCGTTGTCCAGGTTGCGGCTGTTGTAACTGGGGTGCATGATGACCTTCCCTGAGTCGAACTGCTCAGTGCCCTCGTTGACGACAATGTTGTGTGGTCACGTAGACACACCTGAATGTGGCTGGGAGGGTTAATCAGATGTACAAAAAAGGTTTAATGTCAAACATACTGTCAATGTTTTTGAAGAAAGTTTCATCAGTCACATATGACTTGTAGCAGTGAGCAGCAGACACCACCCATGTGCTGGAGATCAGGGAGCCACCACAGAAGTGGTAACCAGACTGCAGTGATGCCTGGTAGGATGCAGTTCTTTCTGCACTCATACCCTCCGAAAATCCTGTTATCCTCAATGAGGACAGCGACTGAAATACAGACAGAAGGAATCAGTGTGAAATTGCATGGAAATACAACACTTGAAAACTTAAGTGCCTGTGTTCAGTAAATATTCACTGCGTATTATCACAGGATGGACACCAATGTGAACTTAAACAATTTCTCTCAACGAGTAAAGCAAGGACTGACACGCAACGACAAACAGCCAGGAGAATAACGTACTTCATGATTGTGTTTTTTGGTTGCTACACAGGACTCAATCACGAAGACAAACTGTTATATACCCACTCCACCGGCCACATTATCTGATCTTCTCAAGGATTTGCACTTCTGTGAACAGTAGGCCTATATCTGACGCTCAGACATTACCCTACCTGGGATAGAATTATGTCCACCTGAAGTGACAAGCATCTGCATTTTTCTTATTATTTTCATACACACAACTTAGGTGGCAGTTTAGTTGTATATTTTGTAACACTTTTAACAATTGCATGGTGGGTGGTTCTGTTGTAATTTCCTTTCTCACAGGTGCCTTCCTGTTCCCTAGGGTCTTAAACCCAGCACAGTGCAGTCACAGAGCAGCAGAGACACATTAGAATACAGTGTAGGTAATAGTTGAATTGGAATGACGGAGGAAAAGAACATGACGATGTCTGAGTATCATTGACAACACAAAATGCATTAAAAGGGAGGAACAAGACGGCGATTCTGATGAGTGGACTACAGTCATATGTCAGTGCAGAGACCCTGAAAGGACATGATTCCGGTACCAAGACAGAAGACACCACACCAAAGAGTAGACCTGGAGAAAGTAACTACGGCTCTGAGGGCTCGATGGGGAGATGTTCCAGAGTTGCTGCAGCGTTTCTGGGCCTGCTGTGCCTTCTCGTACTGGCTGGGATCATGGTGCTGTTTGTCTACTATAATGGAGTCACTGTCCTGCGACGGCATGAAAATAAACTGGATTAAGCTATAACTATACATATATAACTATACAACTATACTATAAGCTATAACTATACATATATAACTATACATATATAACTATATAACTATACATATATAACTATACATATATAACTATATAACTATACATATATAACTATATAACTATACTATAAGCTATAACTATACATATATAACTATACTATAAGCTATAACTATACATATATAACTATACATATATAACTATACTATAAGCTATAACTATACATATATAACTATACTATAAGCTATAACTATACATATATAACTATACTATAAGCTATAACTATACATATATAACTATACATATATAACTATACTATAAGCTATAACTATACATATATAACTATACTATAAGCTATAACTATACATATATAACTATACATATATAACTATACATATATAACTATACTATAAGCTATAACTATACATATATAACTATACTATAAGCTATAACTATACATATATAACTATACTATAAGCTATAACTATACTATAAGCTATAACTATACATATATAACTATACATATATAACTATACATATATAACTATACTATAAGCTATAACTATACATATATAACTATACTATAAGCTATAACTATACATATATAACTATACTATAAGCTATAACTATACATATATAACTATACTATAAGCTATAACTATACATATATAACTATACTATAAGCTATAACTATACATATATAACTATACTATAAGCTATAACTATACATATATAACTATACTATAAGCTATAACTATACATATATAACTATACTATAAGCTATAACTATACATATATAACTATACTATAAGCTATAACTATACATATATAACTATACTATAAGCTATAACTATACATATATAACTATACTATAAGCTATAACTATACATATATAACTATACATATATAACTATACTATAAGCTATAACTATACATATATATAACTATACTATAAGCTATAACTATACATATATAACTATACTATAAGCTATAACTATACTATAAGCTATAACTATACTATAAGCTATAACTATACATATATAACTATACATATATAACTATACTATAAGCTATAACTATACATATATAACTATACTATAAGCTATAACTATACATATATAACTATACTATAAGCTATAACTATACATATATAACTATACATATATAACTATACATATATAACTATACTATAAGCTATGACTATACATATATAACTATACTATAAGCTATAACTATACATATATAACTATACTATAAGCTATAACTATACTATAAGCTATAACTATACATATATAACTATACATATATAACTATACTATAAGCTATAACTATACATATATAACTATACTATAAGCTATAACTATACATATATAACTATACTATAAGCTATAACTATACATATATAACTATACATATATAACTATACATATATAACTATACTATAAGCTATAACTATACATATATAACTATACTATAAGCTATAACTATACATATATAACTATACATATATAACTATACTATAAGCTATAACTATACATATATAACTATACTATAAGCTATAACTATACATATATAACTATACTATAAGCTATAACTATACATATATAACTATACTATAAGCTATAACTATACATATATAACTATACATATATAACTATACTATAAGCTATAACTATACATATATAACTATACATATATAACTATACTATAAGCTATAACTATACATATATAACTATACTATAAGCTATAACTATACATATATAACTATACTATAAGCTATAACTATACATATATAACTATACTATAAGCTATAACTATACTATAAGCTATAACTATACATATATAACTATACATATATAACTATACTATAAGCTATAACTATACATATATAACTATACTATAAGCTATAACTATACATATATAACTATACTATAAGCTATAACTATACTATAAGCTATAACTATACATATATAACTATACTATAAGCTATAACTATACATATATAACTATACTATAAGCTATAACTATACATATATAACTATACTATAAGCTATAACTATACATATATAACTATACTATAAGCTATAACTATACATATATAACTATACATATATAACTATACTATAAGCTATAACTATACATATATAACTATACATATATAACTATACTATAAGCTATAACTATACATATATAACTATACTATAAGCTACACCGTTTGAAAAGTTTGGTACATTTGACCTTTTTCTTTACAAAGATTTCTCCTTTACATCCCACTCAGTCGCTGCCCCCATAGAGGATGACAGGATTGTCGGAGGGTATGAGTGCAGAAAGAACTATGCATCCTACCAGGCATCACTGCAGTCTGGCTACCACTTCTGGGGTGGCTCCCTGATCTCCAGCACATGGGTGGTGTCTGCTGCTCACTGCTACAAGTACATCTGATTAACCCTACCCTCTCTCTCCCCAGCCGCATGCAGGTGCGTCTGGGTGAGCATGACATTACCGTCAACGAGGGCACTGAGCAGTTCATCGACTCAGTAAAGGTCATCATGCACCCCAGTTACAACAGCCGCAACCTGGACAACAACATCATGCTGATCAAGCTGAGCAGGCCCGCCTCACTGATCAGCTATGTGAGCACTGTGGCTCTGCCCTCCAGCTGTCTGGTCTCTGGCTGGGCCAACCTATCCGGCAGCAGCAGTGAGTAGCATTAACAATATGCCCACAAAGACTTTTGGTATTCATTGTTTCTCAAACTGATGATAAATTATATCTCTGACCACTCAGAACCAAAGAGAGAATGATCGAGAGACTAATCCTCTTCTGCCCATCTCTAGGCAACTACCCTGACACTCTGAGGTGTCTGGATCTCCCCATCCTGAGCAGCAGAAGCTGCAACAGCGCCTATCCTGGACAGATCACCTCCAACATGTTCTGTGCTGGCTTCATGAAGGGAGGCAAGGACTCTTGCCAGGTAAGCTGAGCTGAAGCACTTCCACTGATCCATTAAGAGAGTTAATGAAAATACGATTCTAAAATTTCCAAAAACCATCCTTCAACCTAGATTGACTGATACCATGAAACAAATCTGCTCACCTTTAATTTCTGTTTCCCCATCGCTCTATTAGGGAGACTCCGGTGGCCCCGTGGTGTGCAATGGTCAGCTGCAGGGTGTTGTGTCCTGGGGTTACGGCTGTGCCCAGAGGAACAAGCCTGGTGTCTACACCAAGGTCTGCAACTACAAATCCTGGATCAGCAGCACCATGTCCTCCAACTAATTGATCTAGACATATTCTCTAAGACAGAAATACATGATAACAACAACGGTCATGAGAAAATAAATGATATTTTACTTTTAAACACTGTCTTCTGTTATTTGTTCACTAACTGTTCTAGAGGAACATACCCTATATATACAAAAGTATGTGGACACCCATTCAAATTAGTGGATTTGGCTATTTCAGCCACACCCATTGCTGCGAGTACACAGCCCTGCAATCGCCATAGACAAACATTGGCAGTAGAATTGCCTTGCTGAAAAACTCAGTGACTTTTAAGGTAACACTGTCATTGGATGCTACTTTCCAACAAGTCAGTTTGTCAAATTTCTTCCCTGCTTCCCCGGTCAACTGTGCTGTTATTGTGAAGTGGAAACGTCTAGGAGCAACAACCGCTCAGCCGCGAAGTGGTAGGCCACACAAGCTCTGGACAGCCGAGTGCTGAAGTGCGTAGCGTGTAAAAATGGTGTGTCCTTGGTTGCAACTAGGGCTGTGGCAGTCCTGAAATTTTGTCAGACGGTGATTCTCAAGCAAATATCTGCTGTTCTCACAATAATTGACCGTTAATGAACATAAATACATTGAGCATCTCCTGGCATCCACACATGGCCTACAAGCCACTGATGCAGACTTTTGGAACATCTACATTTTAAAAGGTCTAAAATCCATGTAATATAGTCTACACCATCATAATAAATCCATGTAATATAGCCTACACCATCATAATAAATCCATGTAATATAGCCTACACCATCATAATAAATCCATTATTTATTTTTAGACAGATCAAAAGAAACATGATATGAAGAAGTCTATTTCAGAACAGAATAGCATTTTTCTTGTTATGTTCGGCCCTGATCTGGCTATGCCATATGGCTGTGGGCTACACTAGTTCATTTAGCAGACAAGATTTGCTTAGAATTCCGTATCATTATTTTATAGTATGAAGAATACAATTGGACATAGCTGAATAAAATATATTTTCTCCAAACAATTTGAGGGAGTGCGCACATTTTTGTGTTGAGCGGTTAACAAAGAAACAGCTACCCCTATATGCTTCATTTAGAGTTATGTAACTTCACTTGGGTTGTGTTTTGATTTGTAATACATTCTTGGCTGCATGATGCAACTAATGATGATTTGAAAAAAAGTCACATGAAAGGCATGAGCTCTACTTTGTTTGTTTTTTTGCATAGGTTGTACACACTTCATCAGTCTGATTCACAATTCGAAGAGCCTTGAAAACCCCAGCTGCATCCCCTTTCTATGGCTGTAATGCCCCCTAAAAATGCTTTTTGCGGTCAGTGACCGTTGTGCCCTTGGGCTGAATACAATAATTACAATTCCCTTCTCCCGGCTGCGTGTCGAAGCACCTCTCACTCACATGGCTCGCAGTCACGTGATTGGGTCTTTCTCACAGGCTACAAGTGAAGACAGACAACTGCACACATCCTTATCCAATTCCGAGGCGCATGTTGAAGATATTGGAAGAACTGTCTGCATTTACTTTTCGTCAGCCAACAAGATGAGTAGGCCTAACAAATGACTATCCGCCGTAGTACAAAAGTTGACCTACTCTATTCTGTGCGAGAAATAAATATTCCAAACATAGTCTGGGACATTTGTGGGATGCGATAGATCCCAAATTAATACAATTTCTAGCATAAAAAAAACTGTTTTAAGCAATGACCCTGACGGAACAGATGAGAAATGTTCGCTTAAACCGGTTGATAAACTGTTAAGCTATTTCGTCACATTATAAGCTCAGCAATGCGCACACGGCAGAATGCTATAAACGCAAATGTTCCATTAGCAGGAAAACACCATTCTCAAAAGTGACCACAAATGCGATTATGCATTTAATGCTTTTATTATGAAGGTGCATTTATTGTGAAAATTACCTGTCACAAACTTGAAACTCAAGCTCTGCACACAGTATGTATGTATGCCAGTTAGGCTTTAAACCCATTGTAAAGCAGATTAATGTGATTAATTTTAAGCAGTTATTTGGCCACTTTAGTTGTGATACAAACCTTATCATAGCATATAGGCCAGGCTACATGAGGTGTGCAGCTATGATTTGAAAAAGTAGCACAAAAAAAAAAAAAAAAGCAAGCGGTGTTTGCCTTAAACTGGGCATAATTCACAAGTGATAATATATCAATCACAAGTGATAGGCTGATATTGTCATCAATCACACTATTCTTGATTTAATCTTGTCTTTACATACAGTGCCTTTGGAAAGTATTCAGACCCCTTGACTTTTTCAACATTTTGTTACGTTACATCTTTATTCTAAAAATGATTAAATGGCTTTTTTCCTCATCCACACAACACTCCATAATGACAAAGCAAAAACAGGTTTTTAGAAATGTTTGCTAATTTATAAAAAATAAACACTGAAATATGACATTCACATAAGTATTCAGACCCTTTACTCAGTACTTTGTTGAAGCACCTTTGGCAGTGATTACAGCCTCGAGGCTTCTTGGGTATGACGCTACAAGCTTGACACACCTGTATTTGGGGAGTTTCTCCCATTCTTCTCTGCAGATCCTCTAAAGCTCTGTCAGGGTGGATGGGTAGGGTTGCTGCACAGCTATTTTCAGGTCTCTCCAAAGATGTTCGATCGGATTCAAGTCTGGGCAACTCAAGTACATTGAGACTTGATCCAAAGCCATTCCTGCGTTGTCTTGCCTGTGTGCTTAGGGTTGTTGTCCTGTTGGAAGGTGAACCTTCACCCCAGTTTGAGGTCCTGAGGGCTCTGGAGCAGGTTTTCATCAAGGATCTCTGTACATTTCTCCGTCTGGCCCCTCTACCATAAAGGCCTGATTGGTGGAGTGCTGCAGAGATGGCTGTCCTTCTGGAAGATTCTCCCATTTCCACAGAGGAACTCTGGAGCTCTGACAGAGTGACCATCGGGTTCTTGGTCACCTCCCTGACCAAGGCCCTTCTCCCCCGATTGCTCAGTTTGGCCGGGTGGCCAGCTGTAGGAAGTCTTGGTGGTTCAAAACATCCTCCATTTAAGAATGATGGAGGCCACTGTGTTCTTGGGGACCTTCAATGCTGCAGACATGTTTTTGGTACCCTTCATGTCTGTGCCTCGACACAATCCAGTCTCGGAGCTCTATGGACAATTCCTTCGACCTCATGGCTTGGTTTTTGGTCTGACATGCACTGTCAACTTTATGACATTATATAGACAGGTGTGTGCCTTTCAAAGTCATGTCCAATCAATTGAATTTTCCACAGGTGGACTCCAAACAAGTTGTAGAAACATCTCAAGGACGATCAATGGAAACAGGATGCACCGGAGCTCAATTTTGAATCTCATAGCAAAGGGTCTGAATACTTATTTACATAAGGCATTTCTGTTTACATTTGCAAAAATTCTAAAAACTTGTTTTCGCTTTATAGGGTATCGTGTGTAGATTGCTGAGAATAAGTTATTTTTAAATCCATTTTAGAATAAGGCTGTACCGTTACAACATGTGGAAAAAGTCAAGGGGTCTGAATACTTTCCCGAAGGTACTGTATACTAAGTGTAAAGCTCGCCGCCATTGGACTTTGGAGGAGTGGAAACACATTCTATGGAGTGATAAATCACGCTTCACCATCTGGCAGTCAGATCTATGAATCTGGGTTTGGCGGATGCCAGGAGAATGCTACCTGCCCCAATGCATAGTGCCAACTGTAAAGTTTGGTGGAGGAGGAATAAAGTTTTTCCATGGTTTGGGCTAGGCCCCTTAGTTAAAGTGAAGGGAAATCTTAACGCTACAGCATACAATGACATTCTAGACGATTTGGTGCTTCCAATTTTGTGGCAACAGTTTGGAGAAGGCCCTTTCCTGTTTCAGCATGACAATGCCACCGTCTACAAAGCGAGGTCCATACAGAAATGGTATGTTGAGATCGGTGTGGAAGAACTTGACTGGTCTGCATAGAGCCTTGAACTCAACCCCATTGAACACTTTTGGGATGAAATAGAACGCCGACTGCGAGCCAGGCCTAATCGCCCAACATCAGCGCCCGACCTCACTAATGCACGTGGCTGAATGGAAGCAAATACACACAGCAATGTTCAACTACTAATGGAAAGCCTACCCAGAAGAGTGGAGACTGTTATAGCAGCAAAGTGGGAACCAATTCCATATTAATGCCCATGATTTTGGAATGAGATGTTTGATGAGCAGGTGTTCCCATACTTTTGTTCATGTAGTTTACATGTCGTAGTACAAACATTATTGCTATCAAAATTATCAAAGGCTGGTTTGGTCTGTTTTCATCCTATCTTTATTCATGGCACAGGTGAATAACTATTCTTTTTTTTAGGTGAATCTCTAATAAATATGGTCATGCTTTTATTTTGAAAACTACTCCATTTTGACACTCGTGCTTTTCAAGTTGTTAGGGCCGGGACAATACCAGTATCGTGGCAAGGAAACAAAACACAAAGTGGATTTAACTTCTTTGGGGCAACAGCCTTGAAGTTGGAAACAAACATCGTTATGTTTTCATCCAGAATCACTTATTTATTTTCAAAGCTATAGCTTGGAAAATAAAAAGGACCAAAGAGTCAAGTCTTCTTCGCGTTTTCATTTTTTGGCATGGAAAAAAATATTGCAATACTGTTATCGTCACAGCCCTAAAAGAGATATTAATTCAAAATAGATTTTTTGAAGATTCTGTTTCTTGTTGGAGAAAGTTGGCATAAGGGTTGACACTCAGACCTACAATGAAATTATAGGATAAATCTCATAAGTGACATGTAATTTCTTCGTTAAACAACTTTATAAATAGTTAGTCAAGGCACTCCTGGAAAACTATCATATATATAAATCACTCCAACTTGCCTCTTGTCCTCTTCATCTTGGTATCTATGCTCCCAGAACCATCCTCTCTCAGCTGGCGTGTGCCTCTGTGCAGTGTTTGGTCAGGGTGCTTTCCTGTATGAATCTCTCTCCACAGGAGGAGCAGCGATAGGGTCGTAGTTGACCCCTGGCAGGTCTAGAAGTCAGGTAGGCATTCCCTGGTGAAGTAGGTGTCGACAGGGATGGGGGGTGCTTGGCCGTCATGTGACGTTCCCAGGTTCGAGGGTCATTGAAGATGATGTGACAGTGCTCACAGCTTGTTGGACCAGCTCTGTTTTTTTCATTGTCCACACCTGAAATACCAAGCCGACACGATGAAAGATCTGTTGATGTGTCCTTGAGCAAGACAGTTAACCCTTATTTGCTCCAGGGGCGCTGTACTACTATGGCTGACCATGTAAAAAAAACTAACATTTCACTGCACCTATTCGGTGTGTGACAATAGAAACATTGTAATTTTTTTAATAAAACACAAAAAAATATATAATTATAAAACGTGAAAACTGAAAGAAATATTAAGTACATAGACTGTATTAAAAACATTAAAATATTCTATATACCCTCAGACTCTCCTCCGTCTGTGCTTTCTTGGACAGAGTCTTCTGGGACAGTGGGGGGCAGACTCCACTTGCTGTGGGTGCGTTGGTGAGCTGAGAGCAGGCGGGAGGAGGGGAATGTACGGTCGCAGACACAGCAGGCAAACACTGTGCGACCTCTGAGATGTCTCTCATACTCTACTGGGTGCTTGAAGCGTAAATGCCTCTCTTCTGTCTCTGCATCCTGAAAGGTCATGAAACACTGGTGGCACTGAGGAGATTGGGGAGGCTGGGCTAGGGGAAGAGAAAGCTAATTAGAGACGGTTAGGAGAACCAGTGGATACACAATGATGTGGTGATTTGCTGCAAAGAGGAAAGATTGTCAAATACAGGTAAATACTGAGTCATTGAAAAGAGAAATTAACAAGATACATACCATATCTAGATCAGAATAATCGGTTTTAAGACACCAGTTCACAGAATTCCAAGTACCTTGCAAATGAGAGGTGAATCCATAGCCTAAACAATAGGAAATACTAATAAAGAACCAGCCTTACCTGAAACTCTGGTTGAATCATTAGAGATTACTGCAGTGCTTCCCTCCTCTTCCTCTCTCACCTCACTGTCCTCCTCATCCTTACAGTTCCTCTCCTCTCCATGCTGTCTCTCCCGGTGGCTTCTGAGTGCCGTCAAGTTGCAGAAGCTCTGGCTGCAGTCATGGCACTGCTGTCGTTCAGCCACAGTCCCGCGGCGGCGGGAGTGTGAGCGCTTGTGAGAGGACAGCTTGCGTAGGCTCTTGAGCGTCCGTCCACAGACCCCACAGACGTACTGGGACTGGCCCATGTGACTGCGCTTGTGCATGATGAAGGCTGTGGGGCGGAGGAAGCGGTCGCCACACACTGGGCACCGGAACTCCAGTTTGACCTTGTGGCCGTGGGCGACCCCGTCCTCCCCCGCGATGCCAGTACAACAGTGTCCCGTCAGCTGCCAGGAGGAACTGAAGCAGCGCTGACACAGTCTGCAGCACCAACTGGAGTCTGACCCAGAGACATCCTCAGTCTCAACAGCAGACCAGAACCTCTCTTCGGTCTTTTCCTTCCTCCTCTTTTTCTCCTCCTCTGCTTCTTCCAGGGTGTCGGTTTCCTCAGGGAGTTGGTCGCCTGGAGCTGGAGTTGAAGCATGACCATGATTTAGTGGGATTGCAGGAGCAAAGAAAGTAAATGTGTTGAAAATCAAGGTTGAAAATAAGAGACTAATGTATTGTATCGTGTTGTAAAATGATCAATACTACAATTCCGTTTCTGTGCAAGTGTTGGCTTGCAGGCTCCTAAACCCTTATTTGGACACACCTGTAGTGCCTTGTTCTAGGCCCTCTTGCTCCTGTTTGATGAGCGTGTCAGATGACAGTGGACCATTGGACATCTGCTCCATATGGTCTTCTTCCTCTTGTTTAACGATGACCATCAGCATGTCACCATCCAATGTCGCTCCTTTACCACATACTGTCTCCATCCTATTGTATTCTTTGAGATTAGTAGGCACATCAATAGGGTATGATGAAAAAGAAATGGCTTGAACATTTGGTCCTGATTGCTAAGGCTTATTATAAACAGTCTGTCAGCTGTAGAACCATACTCTGGTCACAGATCAGACTACTTTCCAAAATATGGTTATATAAAACATTTGTGTAATTTCTTCAGTTTATAGCCTACGCAGTAAATATAACATATTTAGGTCAAAACAGAACACCTTCTAATTTGTACAAGATATCATGGACAGAACCTGGCTGTGACCGTCAATGACCTCAAATTCCGTCGCCTACCTTGGCTGCTCCTCAAGATTCAATGGATCCTCTCTCTGTCCCTTGCGGTTTAATGCGCGGGTATAAAATACTTCAAAGATACCGGTAAACTACATCTCTTGTTTGCAGTAGAATAAACATATTTGCATTATAACTAAATTATATGCATGTTCTCCATGTTTGATGTCAACCGGTGCGCATCCGATGGTGGGATTGTGAAGAACATTTTTTTTTCACCCCAATGTTTTGACCGTGGCGTGACTGATTTACTGCCGCCCATTTGGACCACGCCCCATTCTGTCGTCTGCAACCGTAAAAAACTATTAGCGGCGCCTCACCATTAAAATAAAGCTTTATCACAATTTCACACTATACATAAGGGCGCAAAAAAACACAATCCCTGAATAGTACAATTGAAATTAGTCTCACATATGTCTTCAAATTAAAATGTAGTCCATAACACATCAATCTGATTTCAAAGTTAAAGTCTTGAAAAATGTTAAATCTTACATTGACTCCCCATCATCTGGGGAAAGTTAGTTTTTTCTCCACAGTGAGCAAACGACATTACCATTCAATACAGTCAACAGTGCCTTCAAAAGGGCATTCTACAACAAAATAATTCAAACCAGCAAGTGAATCCCATATGACATGTGTCCTGTTGGCCTACATATGTACTTGTGCTAGGCTATATGTCTGAAATGAAATAAGCACAACATTAGAAAGGTGGCTTTTATTTTTATCTGACACAATAACTGAGTGAAACTAGAAAGTAAAATATACAGTATGTAAACAGCAGTCAGTTCATCAGCAACAGAACAAGTACTGCTTTTCTAAACAAAATAACTTTCTGTAAACATGAGGGAATGTAGGCCTATTAGGTAAAACGACTAGAGTATTGGCAGTGAAAATATTTTTCTTGCATAAGTTACAAATCAACACTTAACCATAGAATAAATGACTAACTTGCAAAATACGAGGTTTCTAATTTTCTTTGAAATAAATGGACAAAATAAAAAGGTATGTTAATCACTTGTATTGGCAGGCTAAATTACAACATTTTTCATCAGTTGAGAATCAGAGTCTGACAGTAAGAGGTTATTAACAATGACAAAAAGAGGTATGACAATGTTCCATGATCAAGCATAGCAATTTACACTCAAACTTCCATTGAAAAATAGATTGCAGGCCATGATCTGTCCTCGTCTCAAAACCTACTACAGCTACTCAAATGTATAAAAGCACTGACCATCTTTTCAGATTAAGGGACACCCGCCAAAAAAAAAAAAAAATACTGTCAACTTAAAATTGATCATAGTGTAAGTAAATCGAATAACAACCAAAAGTAATCAGCTTCCCTAACGACCAACAAGCAACCAGAGTAACAATCTCCATTCAACAGAATATTCACTCAAACACATCAATACATACAACATTTAACACAACAATGTGTTAAAAATGCCGCTTTTGTTAGTTGACCTATAAGCCATTTCTAAACTGATAAACCTCTGAGAAAGAGATGGGAGGATAACGTGCCTTTGTGTTAGAAAAAGGTCCCTCATTTTAATTTCTTACACCTCTCCCCTGGCATGCTGCAAATAATGCTCATAGAGTTGCGAGACAGCAGGAAACTGAACACCACACTCCGCACAATCCAACCCCCCCATTGTCGCCTTGTCCTCCTTGGATCTAGCAGCACGTTTAGTCGCATTCCCATAAATTCTACTCTGCTTCCTGTTTACATTCCCATCTTTTCTGTCAGGGTTTGGAATGGTCTCTACCTGTGAGTACAGTGGTGATAGAGGGCTTGTGAGCGGCTGGGTGGAGTCATAAGACCGGAGGCCTGGTTGGAAACCTGGGTGTTGCATTGGGGGAGGCACAGGTATAAGGGGTGACAGTGAATGTAGTAGGTCTGAATGATTGGAAAAGTAATGAAGGAGATGTGAACCTCGTGGGTGGTTTGCTTGAAGAGGCGGAGAAGGGTAGTAGGTATGGTGGAGTTCCTGATGGGAGTGTGTTACTCCACTGTTCATGTGAGGGTCAAATCCATTCACGTTGGAAGGTACATCATGTTCATGTGTCGAGGGAGAGTAATCATAGCAGTCGTCCTGTATCCACATACTGTGGTCACCTGGTGAGGAATGGCAAAGCTGATGATTGAAAAGCAAATCTAGTGTCCTGAAGCTGGTGTTGCACTCCTCACATTGATAAGGCAGGCACTGCTGCTGTTCAAGTCCTTGGAGAGTTTTGTTTGGTCTCTCATCGATCCACTGGTACTCAGGGTGTTCTCGCAGCATGTGCTGCTTGTAGGGCCCAACGAAGCGGAAACCTTGGCGACACTTTGGACATGAGAACCGTCCTAGTTTCTGTCTGTGGATTCGCTGGTGAAGCCAAAGCTTTTTCCAGCTTTCCAGGGTCTTTCCACAGCAGTCACAGGTGTAGCTCTGACTGTGGGCATGAGTTAGCATGTGGGCTCGGAGTCTTCCTGTGTGTCTGAAAAGTCTTCCACAACGTGGGCATAAGTACTTCCTCGGGTCAGATTTACGATCTAGACTGTTCAACTTTGATACAAGTGGGGTGAGATTGTTTGTGGGTATAATGCATGTTTGGAAGGGGCGCAGAGTTGTAGCAATGTCTTTATTGGGATGTGTTTGTGAAGACAGACGACCACTTTTTTTTTGCTGCGAGTTAGGTTCACAGTTCAGCAACGAGGCAGAGGAAGCTGAACTCTGTCCAAGGTTCTGAAATGGGTGACTATCTGCAGCTGCAGGAAATACTAATTGGGTGACTGGTGAATGACTCTTGACACTTGGTTGCTGCGAGCTTTGCTGATTAGGGGCTCTAGGTTTCCAAATCCTAAATTCAGATTTGGATGTCATCTTCTCCCCCCTAACTTTGGTGCAATATTGGTGGTGCTCTTCAAATTCTGACATCACACTAAACAGCTGGTCACAGAATAAACAGCGAAAGAGCTTCACACCAGCATGGGTTTTCAGGTGGGTTTTGTACTGACGCCTCTGAACAAATCTCTCTTCGCAGATGTGGCATGTAAAAGATATGAAAGGCTTCTTCCGGCTCCCTCTGTCATTACTCTCCCTCAGACCCTTGCAGGGATGTTTTTTTGCAGACGACAACTGAGTGAAACTCTTTCCACACCATGTGCAGTTGTAAGGCTTAATGGACCAGTGTGTCACCTCATGAATACGAATTGATGAGCGATTACTAAAGGCTTTCCCACATACTTTACAGATATATGGTTTTTCCCCAGTGTGCATACGTATATGAACCTGCAGACCAGACCAAAAGGGAAATACTTTCCCACAAATGTGGCATTTGAGTATCCCCCCCTTTCCCCTTTTTCTCCTTTCTTTCAGAGAAACAAGGGGTGTATGAGTGGCCTCATTTCTGTTATCCTTCGTTTTACTCCCAGACTCAGAGTCCTGGTTCGGGTTCTGCGAGTGCCACTTGCAATGAGCAAGCAATTCCTCTGAATTACTGAACTTCATTTTGCAATAAGGACACTTCAGAGGCTGACAGCGCTTGTTATGTTTCTTGACATGACTTTTTAAGTTAGATAGCTGGGCAAAGTCTTGGTCACAATCAATGCACTTATAGGGCCTTTCGCCTGTATGAGTGCGTAGATGGACGGTATATACAGACACAAAATCAAAATGACGTCCGCAGTACTCACACGTTTTCCCTGTGCCTTTTGGTCTCCCTTTTGGTCTACCCCTAGCCTTCGGACAACTGCTTGTTGGGTTATATTCAGTTTCATCGCCTACACCATCTCTCTCTTTCTTGATTTTCTTACTTGTAAATTCTTCACCTTGTACGACATCTGATTTCGAAAAGGACTCATGCGACATAGTTTCTAATATGTTTACATCAGTGACGATAGGATTTTGGTGACTCTCAGGCAAATCTTTAAATCCTTCATCTGTTGACTTACTTCCATTTGAAAAGCTGTCATTTGTGTTGCCCTCATACTCCCAAGCTGACTCGCCACAGTCCATCTCCTTTCCAACATCACCATTGCCTTCATCGACCTGCTTTGACATGGTGTCTGGATCTCCCTGTGAGGTCACACTTTGGAGTCTACCTCTAGCATCAATGAACCTTTTCCTCTTTCCTTTTTTGTATTTAGTTTTTCCAAAAACAAACCGGGATCGCTTTCTGGGAGCAGTGCCAGCAGTTCCTCTGCATTTGTCAACTTTGAGTGGCTTTTTGAATTCAGTGCCTTCACAACTAGTATTACAGGGCTCAACCTTCACACTGGTGTCAGTTTGGCATTGAAAAGACATGAGACAATTTGACTGTGCCAGGGAATTAAAATCCCCCAGCTCTATTTCAATATCCTCACACTTCACATTAGAGATCATGTCAGCAGTCCCACTTGACCTACCACCTCTCTGAGAATCAACGCGACTAAGCGACACAGACACATGCCTTGCTATATAATCTGAACGCTCAGTCTCAATCTTCTGATGTTGTGGTGTAATATCCTGAGAATTCACAGATGCTGTAATAGAACATGATTTTCTCTGTGACTTTCTCTGTGCTAATGCAAACTGCCTCACGAGTGTTGTTTTCTTTGGTGGTCGTCCTACTCTGTGTTTAGGCTCAACAGGAGTTTCCTCAGGCTGAGGACCAATGTTTCCTCTCTTTTCCTTTTCAGATAGCATCTCATCAGGTTCCTTTTTAATTACATTTTTTTCTTCTGTTACATGGGATTGTTGCACTGAAATAGTGTTCATGGTTTTTCCTGGTCGTTTCTTGGTCGACCCCTTTGGTCGTCCCCTTTTTCTTTTTGGTTCCAAGGGTGAGATAGCCACAGGGCTGGATTCAGCTGGTTGATGGTCTTGGGGGGACAAGTCAAGAACAGACACCGCTGTATTGCTTGGTTCACAGTTTAGAGGTATTGCTTTTGTTTCAATAGCTCTGAGAGACATGTCATCCCTGTTTTCTACACAGTTTGTAGTAAAAGAAATAGCATTCGCTCTGTCAGACATTGTTTCAATCCAATCCTTTGATTCTGCAGTGCTCAGATGAGAAGAACTCTCCACTGTTTGTAGCACAGTATGCAGCATCTTTGCCTTCTTGTGAGGGCGACCACGTTTCCTAACAACGTCTACCGCTGCTGGCCTTGTTACACCCACCAGCTCCTTTGTGATACAGTTCAATGTTTGCTCACTCCCAGTAAGTGATAAATGCACTTCAGGATTGGCACTTTCACATTGAGTTCTACCATGACCAGTAGCAGGTGAATTAACATGCATTTTCTCCATATTTGCCTGGGTCTTTGTGAGCTTTCTTCTGTGATTAATGTCACCAGAGTTTACCTTTCTGGAATTAGGATGGACAACCGAAACAGGGGTACCTGGTAGTGACCGTGTGTCAGAGGGTTCAGCTACCACTTTGTTCTGTTGGCTTTTACTTTCTCTCTGTAGTTGGGGTCTTTGTAAGGGCTCCTTCATTGGGGGCATGTTATGGCAGTTGTCTACCTCCTTGCTGATCTTCTCTTCAGATGGCTGTAAAAAATATATATATTAAAAAAAGGGTATAACGTGTTAATACTTTTCTTTTGCGCCGGTCTTAGTTTTCATAATCAAATATAGAAACAGGCAGACGCAGCACATATCGCACAAATATATGGGTATATTGTGTCAGACATACAGTTCTAGACATGAAAATACCCTGAAGGGGGACACATTAGAACAGTAGCGTCTCCATTGCCAGTATCAGCAGTTACCGGTTTCTCGTTAGTCAGGGCAGGCAAGGGTTTAGGAGGGTTGCTATGAGCAGCAGATAAGGCTGACCGTTTCCTCATCATTGACTCCTCTACTGAAGGAAATTTTACTTCCCATGTCAGTCAGTCTCTTGCTCTGTGTTTTCAAACCAAACATAGGGAAGAGGTGAATTCTCATTAAATCTAGATTCAGGATGGAGTTTTTCTAGCCTCTGGGATACAAGTAACAAGATGCTACTATTTCCAACATGCATTAGTGACTTTCTTATGCTATTTTAATACTTACTGTCTTTATTTTTAGGCAGGCTCTCTGGCGGGACTGATGAGGAAAAGATAAATGTTCAACGTAGATCCTCCAATAACAGCCCAGGCAAGAACGATCAACCAGCTTTTGTTCAAACCACACGTCTCCTCTTCCACCACAAACTAGCCAGGTAACCCCCACTACTGTCCCCAGGTACCTAAACAGAAGAAACAGAGGTTTGAGCAACGTGATTCTACATCATAACATTGAAAACTGTCTTGGTTTAACGAACTAACGGTCATGTTATGTTGTATTTTGAGTTTACTTCCCCTTTGCACGCAGAAATGTTAGTCTTTCTAGGGCCCCTAACAACACAATCCCCCACCCTGTGGGGCCCCTGGCAAGAATGGCCAAGAACACTCCTTCTATAGATTGGGACAAGACATGGATGGGTCTGTGCCACTGACTTGAAATAATTTTTTATATATTTTTTATAATAATTTAACAACCATATACCACTGGTCCCACTACATTTTGCATCTGTATTTTTCGCACCAGATTTAGCAGCCTGTGCAACATTTTATCCCCATGCTGTCATCAAATTGTCTCACCAAACAACAGCTTACATGCATCTCACATACTCACACACTGATGTAGTGTTGTTCTGTTGGGTTTAAATGTTGCACCTTGTGTCTTCCATGTCTTGAATCAAATTGATAGGTTGTAGGCACCACAACCCATTGAGGCTGTCTGACATCTAGTGATCTAATCGAAGTGAAAAGAGCTAGCTACGGGAATTCCCAAATCAAATCTATTCCTCTTGTCCCTGTAGGCAGCTAGCTACAATGCCTTCAGAAATTATTTATACCCCTCGACTTTCACATTTTGTTCTATTACAGCCGGAATTCTAAATAAAAAAATGCTCACCCTTCTACGCCCCATAATAACAAAGCGAAAACATGTTTATTGAAAATGTTTTCACATTTATTGAAAATTAAATACTGAAATATCTCATTTACATAATTATTCACACACCTGAGGCAATACATATTAGAATCACCTTTGGAAGCGATTACAACTGTGAGTCTTTCTGGGTAAGTCTCTGAGACATGTGACAAACTCATTCCATGGAGTGCCAAAAGTCTGCAGGTTTTCACTCTTCCTTGATTGATGAATTAAGGTCACAGATTAATAAGGAGCTCCCCTCTCCTGGTTGTCGAGGACTTAATTGAAAGTAAAAAAAACAAATCCAGCAGGCACTAGGACCTCCATGTGAATGAGCTTGACTCACCTACTCGAAGAACTTCGCACAGCTGGATTGTACAATATTTACACGTTCTTAAAATAATTATTCAGGCTCAGACATCTGACAAGATGATTGTTGATCAATGTTAGACAGTCTATTTAAAGTCTTGCCATAGACTTTGCAGCCGATTTAAGTCAAAACTTTAACTAGGCCACTCAGGAACATTCAAAGTCATCTTGATAAGCAACTCTTGTAGATTTGGCCTTGTGTTTTAGGTTATTGTCCTTCTGAAAGATGAATTTGTCTCCCAGTGTCTGTTGGAAAGCAGACTGAACCAGGATTTCCTCTGGGATTTTGCCTGTGCGTAACTCTATTCCATTTATTTTTATTAACATACAAAAAAAACTCTAGTCCTTGCCGGTGGCAAGCATACACATAACATGATGCAGCTACCTCCATGTTTGAAAATATGAAGAGTGGTACTCAGTGATGTATTGGATTTGCCCCAAACATAACATTGTATTTGGAACATAAAGTAAATTTCTTTGGGACATAAAGTAAATTTCTTTGCCACATTTTTTGCAGTTTTACTTTAGTGCCTTATTGCAACTCTCATTTATGTTAATATTGTGGAGTAACTTACGTTGACCCAATCACAGCAATTATACTCTAACTGTTTTAATGTCACCATTGGCCTCATGTTGAAATCTCTGAGCAGTTTCCTTCCTCTCCGGCAACTGAGTTATGAAGGACTCCTGTCTCTTTGTAGTGACTGGGTGTATTGATACACCATCCAGTGTTAATTAATAACTTCACAATTTTTACCCATCTACCAATAGATGAAGTTGTCATTCAAAAAATATGTTAAACATTATTTTACAGAGTGAGTCCATGCAACTTATGTGACTTAAGCACATTTTAACTCTTGAACTTATTTAGGCTTTCCATAACGTGGCTGGTTACTTGACTAGACATTTCAGGTTTTCATTTTTAATTCATTTGTAAAAATATCTAAAGAACATAATTCCAATTTGACATTATGGGGTATTGTGTAGGTCTGTGACAAAATCTCAATTTAATACATTTTAAATGTAGGCTATAACACAACAAAATGTGGAAAAAGTCAGGGGTGTGAACACTTTCTGAAGGCACGGTATGTAGCTGTGTCAACGAACGGCAGCTGTAGCGAAATTCTGCAGGTAGGCCGACATGTTGGAACACATGCTCTAAATCCAGTTAGCTAGCTAAAGAAACATGCACGCAATAGCTAGATCTGTTTTATGTAAAACTCGCAGTTACTCACCCAAAAATGTGTTAGTGCAAACTTGTTCTCGATTCACCAGTTAGATAGCTGTCGACGTGATGAAAGCTAGCTAGCTAATGTCAACATACCGTTTTGTAGTCCAAACCCGACAAAATATCAATATTTATAAATAATGCATTGCACATAACATGTATGTTTTCGCCAACGTTGAGATACAGTGGTGTGTGCCATAATTTTAAATGTTAGCTTATTGTATTCGTGATTCAATTGTTTTTTTTCTCCTCACTCAACATCCGGTAGGCCGGAAATGGTGTCGCGATGCCTGCCTACCTCATCAAAGATGGACAACCGGGTAAAAAAATAACAAGTTCACCCAAAAACTGTGTGCAGTGATAATAAAATTCTCATGAGGTGGCAAAATATTCTACGACGACTAACCCCTATTTTTGTATGCTATATGCATTCACAAGTGACAAACTATGTCAGAGAGCTATCCCAAGCAATCAGTGAATACATTACCTACATATCCATCACGCTCTCTTGGCAGAGGCTATAACAGACCCTGACTTGTAAAACTACTAACCAAAATCTAAAACGGTCTCTTACCTTAAAACCTACCTCTAACCGTAACCTAATTTAAGTAATTCTGGAGAAAAATAAATGTTTTGCAGATCAGGAGTGTCCTTATAGCCTTTTCCAGCTATCACTTATGGCTGCTGCTATTGCTTTGGTCCCTGAAATACGGAGAACACACAGATTATTACACTTTAGTTGCTACAAAAGAAAGGGAGAGAGCGGAAACAAAAAAATATTTTATTCCAAGACCAGAGAAATGGCTAGAAAGAACCAACATGTTCTTGTGATATGGCCAATGCTGCTTATACCACATTTTCAGTAAAGCTACTGTAAAAAAAACAAGCGCATTTTCAAAAGACAAACTATGTTTGTGGTTATCTGAACCATACAGACTGATTTGATACTGCATATGTAACATTTTCAATGTCATTTGACAAACACACAACTGAAAAATAAAATCAAGGTAAAAAATAAAATCTAGGCTACTGACAGATTAGTTGTAAATTGAGTAGTTAGATAAGAGTTAAGCCGGTACCTTACAAAAAGGGACCATACCCATAACCCATAGAAGATGTTTATGTCCGTGGCAGATGCAGAGGGTTCACATTGGGAATGCTTTTTGCACTGTTCATGTCTGTAGTACTGGGAGGGAAGAGGTTAATTGTTGGTATAACAACTGACCTGGTTTGGTGAAGGAGCTTTTATGCCACATTCACGTGCTAGTCGGAACTAGGAAACACGGACATTTCCGACTTACTAACTGGTTTTTATACACATGCTGTGTTCAACCAGTTAGCAAGTCGGAAATTTCAGAGTTTCCTAGTTCCGACTAGCACGAAAACGCATCCTCAATCACAAAACAGTCATCGTCTGAAACCTCAGTCTTTACAGAAACGGCAGACAACCCTGTGCCCCTATCCGGGCCTACTGCCTTGTGGTCGTATACAGTTACATTCGTTGAAGTTTGAATGTTGAACGCCAGCTCCTGGTCACCATTGCTTTGAGGCAAGGAGTATGGGCTGGTCCCCTCCCCTTTTCTGTGACCATTGAGCTGTTTGCCAGACATCAGACCCAGTTCCTGTGCAAAAAAGGATGCCGCCATTGTGCAACGGTGCCTCTCAAGCAGCTTGACAGTTTGGAAAGGCTCCTGACACACTCTACACTTCAAGTATTTTGTTCCAGAAGTCCCTGGAATGGGCTGCTGTGAGACCATATGCATCCCTAGCTGCAGCTCCCCACTGAACGGGTCCGGACACGGCTGACGCTGGACAACCTTCTTAGCATACCCCGCGGGCTGTTTCCTGTTGCTCAGCACTGTGGCAGTGGTGAATCTGGTTTCAGGAGTTGCCCGATATGAGCCACACTGGTGGTGGCCAGGCTGTGGTGACTTGTTGTTACTGAGCAGGAGAACCCCGCACCGCAGGCAGCCATGGACTGTATTTCTTGCGTGAGTGTTGTGGTGCCATACGAGTAAGTCTTTTGTTGCAAAGCCCAGTTCACAGTAGGCACACCTGTAGGGCTTTGTCCTTCCAAACTTGCGCAGGGTCTCCACCAACACCACTGGCTGGAATTGGTGCCAGAGGTCTGTTGTTGGGGCACTTGGACCAGGTGGAGGCTTTGTGGCTCGTGGAATAGGGGCCGATAGCATCGGAGTCGGTCCAGGCTTAGCCCAGCTTCCCTGCCCCGCCGTCAATACCAGCCTCGAAAGCTGCTCCTTGTACTCTCTCTCCCTCTGATATTGTTCCTTCTTTATGGTGCTATAATTAATTACAGTGTGGCCTGGTTCATGTAACCCACTGTGGTCCATCATATCAACATACATGGAGAACTCTGTTCCACAGGAGCAGATGAAACCAGCCGCAGGACAAAAGTGGTCATGAAATGACGTTTGGTCTGGAAAGACCCTTTCACAACTAAAGCAAAAAGGGGGTCCACCATCACCAAGCTCCCTTTCCCCTTTCATATAGTTCCGCTTTTGCATCTTGACCTGTCCTCGATGTGATGATTCATGTAGAATAGGGTCTCTCTGGAGTGTCTGAGGTAACAGAAAGGATATTATTTTAGAAAGCCTGTTCAACTGTAC
Organism: Oncorhynchus mykiss; assembly: GCF_057628025.1. Classification (NCBI taxonomy): domain Eukaryota; kingdom Metazoa; phylum Chordata; class Actinopteri; order Salmoniformes; family Salmonidae; genus Oncorhynchus; species Oncorhynchus mykiss. The sequence continues at coordinate 25,403,317 of NC_143024.1, forward strand.
TGATTAGAAATTATAAAGGGAAGTATTGCATAAAAAGCAGGGCACATAATTCAGCAACACAACATTAGGTAGCTGTAGGGCGTGCTAGCCTTTAGACTTACGCTAACTTGTTAAGTAGTGTGATATTGATAAATTCACTATGTAGCTAGCTAACACCTTGGTCGTAAATCACTATGAAACGGCGTCACCCAAAGACCGGCGCTGGCCCAAATTTGGGGGTCTTTGTTTCTTGGACCAGTGGGGTGTTCAAAAGCTTAAACCCAATTTGCAGACTAAAGCTTAATAGTACATCGACACAAGTAATTACATTTGACATATATACCTAACTATATTGATAGCTAGCTAGCCAGTCAGCCTAGGAAATGTTTGTTAGTATAACTAGCTAACGTTAGCTATCCATTCCCAAAACATAGCTAGCTTAGCTAACGTTAGCAGCATTACCTTACACCGGCGAGTCACTGCTGTCCACGTTCATATTACTGCCATCGATCATCTACAATTCTGACATGTGTAACTTTGCTATAATATTGCTACGTAGCTTTATTCATATTTCATAACCTTATAGGCTGAATTTTGGAACGCATCCACGGCAGCGAGGTGGAGAAAATACAACTTACTTCGTTTCGTTGGCGGGTAAACTTCCAAATGCAAAATAACACTGCCGCCTGTCGGGTTGGAGTATGCAAGTTGATTCATTGATTCAAAGACAAAGAGGCGAAGCGAGAGGGTTTACTCCGCCCAAAATCTTTCCACAGAACATTCATTATTAAACAAGAGAGGAGTTTTTGTATGGGGTCAATGAGTGTCGAATTTAATAAAGATAAAAAATAGCTGTTTTGATACGTGAGGTTTATTTGATCTAATAGAAGTTTCGTAATGCTTAGGTTGTAAAAAAGCGTACTGATATAAGCGTGACGCACGGAACATCCCAGCAACTACGGATTCATCTTTAGTGTAATTTGAGACTGTCTATGTTTATTTATGAAGCAAGAATAGCATTGAATACAGGCGGTTGACAGCAACACCCCTAATTGAATCCACCAATCCAAAGAATAGGTAGGCGGGAGCTTGACAGGCCCCTGTTCCACTGTGGACAAAGAATCCCATTGTCAGGGCGGAGACAAGCATCGCGTCATTATATTCAGTATATCTGGTTGAGTCTGGTAATGAATGAAGGGAAGAGGGGAGTTAGCCTAATACAAACCTAGTTTTACATTCCGTTTCGCAAAAAAAAATGTAAATTCGCGAGATCATGATGGTTTGTACAACGCTAGGAAGAAAGCAAATATTGGAAAAATACTCAATTATCAACATATTTATCACACATGCATTCCTAAAAAATACTTTTTATGCCTTAATGGCTAACCAGTCGGTGCCTCCTGTGACCCATTTCCATTTCACCAAATAGTACAAGCCTTTAAAATAAGATTCTGTAAATAGTATAGCCTTTACCACCTTAATTGGTGGCACACACAAAAAAGTCATTTTAAACGTTTTTTTTTTTTTTTTTTTTGCATTGGATGCATCTCAATCCACCGCATCCCCCAGTGTCATACTTCCGCATCTGAGACAACCCATAAACCGGTCTTCTCACAAAAACTTCTGTAGAGTCTGAACGTTTGTCCTAAAAAAAAAAACTATTATGATCACTCATTGGAAAGGGGATACTCTCACAAACACCACAGGTGTCGAGACTCGTCAGAAGTTGGTAAGGTCGACGTGCACAGTTTGTTTGGTAGCGTTGTAACAGTTTGGGCAACAAACTAATAGGACCCCACATGAAAAGTATTTTTTGCTTAAGTTTTCATGTACTAAATACATTTAACATTCACTAGGTTTCCATCGCATTCTTTACTTGTGTGGCATATTTTCTTTTGTCTACATTTGGACATTTTACCAAGACATTAGCTATTTCCATCAGGCCTGTCATGAGTAAATTACTGCGCCAGGTAATTCATACACAAAATGGTTGGAAACCTGGTTAGTAGTAACAACAATCAACTCAAATCTTTCATCTATGAATGGGGCTTTATTAAAACAAGGAGCACCACACACTACATGCTATTTCCTATACATTTCTGTTTTGATGGAAGTGCTCAAATATATATATATACACACATACACACAAAAGTATGGACATCCCTTCAAATTAGTGGATTTGGCTACTTCAGCCACACCGTTGCTGACAGGTGTATACAATTGAGCATACAGCCATGCAATCTCCATAGAGTAGACAAACATTGGCAGTAGAATGGCCTTACAGAAGAGCTCAGTGACTTTCAACATAGCACCGTCATAGGATGCCACATTTTGAACAAGTCAGTTCGTAAAATGTCTGCCGTTAGAGCTGCCCTGGTCAATTGTAAGTGCATTTATTGTGAAGTGGAAACATCGAACTCACAGAACGGAACCGGAGTGCGGAGGGAAGAAGAAAAAAGAAGAAGCCTGTCCTCAGTTGCAACACTCACGACTGAGCTTCCAGATGCAGTTTGGAACATCAACACAATAACTGTTAGTCGGGAGCGTCATGAAATGGGCTTCCATGGCCGAGCAGCCGGACACAAGCCTAAGATCACCATGCGCAATGCCGAGCATCGGCTGGAGTGGTGTAAAGCTCGTCGACATTGGAGCAATGGAAATGTATTCTCTGGTGTGATGAATCACGCTTCACCATCTAGCAGTCCGACAGACGAATCTTGGTTTGGTGGATGCCAGGAGAACGCTACCTGCCCCAATGCATAGTGGCAACTAAAGTTTGGTGGAGGAAGAATAATGGTCTGAGGCTGTTTTTTTATGTTTCGGGCTAGGCTCCTTAGTTCCAAAGAAGGACAATCAACGCTACAGCACACAATGACATTCTAGACGATTCTGGGCTTTCAACTTTGCGTCAACAGTTTGGTAAGGCCCTTGCCTGTTTCAGTATGACAATGCCCCCGTGCACAAAGCAAGGTCCATACAGAAATGGTTTGTCGACATCGGTGTAGAAGAACTTGACTGGACTTCAGAGCCCTGACCTCAACCCCATTGAACACCTTTGGGATGAATGGGAACGCCGACTGCGAGCCAGGCCTAATCACCCAACATCAGTGCCCGACCTCACTAATGCTCGTGGCTGAATGGAAGCAAGTCCCCTCAGCAATGTTCCAACATCTACACAAAAGCCTTCCCAGAAGGGTGGATTCTGTTATAGCAGCAAAGGGGGGGGGGGGGGTGACCAACTTCATATTAATGCCCATGATTTGGGAATGAGGAGTTCGATGAGCAGGTGTGCACATACTTTGTAGTGTATATTCACTTAATTGTTTTCTCCACAATGCACTGACAGCTACCACACTAAGATATAACCATCAACGTTTTTGCACAACCTAAAATAGCAATTGAACAATAAGTGGTACATTTTAATAATGGTTGAAGAGTTAAAGGGATACTTCAGGATTTTGGCAATAAAGCCCTTAAAATCTACTTCCCAGAGTCAGATGAACTTGTCGATACCATTATGTCTCTGCGTGCAGTTTGAAGGATGTTGCTAACTAGCATTAGCACATTGAAGAAGTCTACGGTAACTACCTCAACTTCCTTCATAGTGGGGAAGTTGATAAAGGATTTCATTACCAAAATCCCAAAGTATCCCTTTAAGAACAAGCTAAAAACATCATTGCATTTTACAGCACAATACAACAGTTTACAACTATGACCATTAAAATAGGTTCAAGTGAGCAAGAAAAGTCTATTGATAAGACAGTGAAAATAGAATCAAAGTAGTATAGTACAATAGTGATTATATATGGTTACACAAGACAAAATTAATCCCTCAAATCAATAACAGATCTTGCAAAAACATTTTGCTAAAATCATTGTTTATATGTTCTGTTGGATTATGATTTTCAGAGTATTCATTCTCATTGTGTAACCTGCTCTGTGTCTCCAGACAAAATGCAATGGACCTTTCTGCGGTGGTCTTTCAGTGATCGTAGGCTGGGATAGAGGCGCTGGCAGATGAGGCAGCGAAATGAGTTGGTCTGGTCGTGTGTTTGCAGGTGTTTCTGGAGTCCCTCCACAGTTCCAAACCAGCGCACGCACACAGGGCAACGCATGGGCTTGAAGGCAGGCTTGCACATTCCATTTAGCTGGTGAAACTTGAGGCTGAGGCCATTGGGGAAGTCCATGCTGCAGCGGGAACAGTGGTTTGCCTTCGCTGAAATAGCTCCTCTGTCACCTTTACACCGATTCCAGGAGAGGTGCTTTAGCAGCGCGCCGCGACTGCAAAAGGTGTTGCTGCATCGTATGCACACACAGCGCGGCTGTGGCTTCCTAGGCTTCCGCAGAGGTTGTTGATTTGGCTGAGGGCGCTGTGCTGGCAGAGTGTGTTGCGGAGCCGCATGTCGCTGCTTTGGCAGGGGCTGCCGACATTGACGCGGCTGCTGTGGAAACCTAAGCAGTAGAGGTGGAGAGCTCTGCTGTTGCATTCCCCCATACATCTGGTGCTGAGGCTGCATGTGCACTTGTAGGTGGACTTCATAGTCTGCCCAGGAACTCAGTGTCTCACCGCATGTGGGGCAGGTATAGGCCTCCTGCGCATGCTTTTGCAAATGCTCTAGGAGGAGCCGTGGGGAAGTGAAGCCTGCCCCACACTCACACGTCACTCTCCTGGGAAGAACATTGGGCAATGACATAATACCCCAATTTGCCCCATTATCCTCCAGATTTTTACTACTTTGTGCCACGAGACGTTGCGGTGCCTGGGCTGCTGATAAGCCCTGTTGTAAAAGTCCATTATCATTCTTGGCCACGGTTCTACTTAACTGGCACTTCTTCCTATGAATCAGCATGTTATCTTTGCGGTTAAAGCTCCTCCCACAGACATAGCAATCGAATTGGAATTGACCCTTGTTGACTTTCTGTGCTACCGCCCGGAAGGTAGATTGTGGCAAAAATGATCTATTTCCACACAGTCTTTGATGCTTTTTTAATGTGCACCCTCGACTGTACGTTTTCTGACATCTATAGCAGGGAAAACGTCTAGCACCATCTTTTATGAAATAAGGCACGCCATCCTTTGTGGATTTGACATGACCCTGAGAAATAGGTTCTTGTAGCATTAAATCATCGTCGTCTTCTGCATCTACTGCCTCAATCAGCACGTCAATCTCAGAATCATCTAAAGGCATTGTCCATTCTCCATCTTTACCTTCTTGTTTAAAACTACTTGCTGCGTTGTCCCCTTCACCATCTCCTTGCTGTAGTGTTGCAGATCCTGAATCAATTTCTTCTGGTGTTACATGCGTGGAAACTTTGGGATAGAAGGATGAGAAGTTTTTAGGTGAACCAGACCAGAGCAAATCAGGAAACTGAGGATGTGGCCTTGATTCTGCAGAAATCACCTCCTCCTTTATCTGACGAGTGCTGACAGTGCCCACACCGATGATTTTGGAGATTAGAGGCCTCTGGTTGACGCCTGTGACAGGCTCCCTTGCTTTAATGTTTAACCCAAATGCAGTATTTTTGTACAGGGCAGAGTTGGAGGCATGCTGAAGAGGATGGGGTGGCCCCTGACACTTGTGCACATTGAGATTATACCTACGGGCATAGTTGTGCTTGCACACTTGACAAAAGTAAGGCGTCCTAGCTTTAACACTTTGGAAGATTCTTTGTGGTTGTTGCTTCTTTTGCTTCTGGAATGATGCAGTCTTTTTGATAGAGTGGCATTTACTCCCCACTGAGGTAAGGTCGTGGGGAGCCAGGGGACAGATGTGGTTGTCTGGAAGGGGTGGTTTTCCAATCATCAGTTGTTTACAGTGACGACAACACTTCACTATCTCCTTCCTGTGTAAGGCATGATGCACTGTCAAGCTGTCCAAGTCCTGAAAAACACTTCGGCAGCGGCCACATTGATATCTCCCCTGTGTGGCCCTATTTCTAGAATCAATAAGCTTTTGGCGGGTCTCAAGAACTACTACAGGGCAGAAGGTCTGAGTCAAAGATATGATGCCAGATGGACGGGCTATTGTCTTTGCACCAGAGTTTGTAAGCAGGTGTCTTAACTGGCCAATAGAGGGCCCTGGTGTGGATGCTGCTGTTTGTTTGGATTGCGACATCACCTCCACTGGTATAAGCTCTCTTTTGGGGAACACAAGTCTCTTGTGTCTTAATGGGTAGTGTTGAGCAGGTTGATAACGTTTCATGTAGGCATTTGCTATCATCTTCATTATTGTCTCATTTTTAGGTGCGCCGGCATCTTCTGAAGATGCACCGCTTGTAACAGGACAGTCTGCATCCTCAGGAGTCTCATCCTGGACAGATTGTGGTGAGGGTTCCTGTGCAGTAGAGATGTTCTCAGGTTGGTCAAGCCCATCAGGCTGTAATTCCTGCTCACTAGCACCTGGAGGGAGGTTGTTCAGCTCTGGAGGTCTGGTTAGGGCAATAAACCCCTTATTTGTATAGACTTCAGGAACAGTGGATGTGCTATTAAGCTGTGAGAGAATTGAACTAGGAATAACAGGAGATAGGGGTGAGGGATGAGAGGGGGGAATGAGGCCCAAAATGGTTTGGCTAAGGGTTGGCTGAGGGGAGACTGGTTGGGCAGGTTCAACCAGACTACATTCGTCTTGGCTCAAATATTTGGCATCAGTCGTCTGGGTCTGCTGCTGGGGGGTTGAGACATGAGATCTTTTATGCTCCAGCATTTCATTAAAGTTCTGAAACTCATCCCCACAATCACAGATAAAAAGAGAGAGAGCCGGGGTCTCAGGTACTGCTTTGCAGCAGTGCTGGTCTTGGAGCTCCTTGTTTGAAAGCACTTCACCACAGTGAGTGCAAAGGCTCTGCTTCTCAGATTGTGGTGGTTGCTTGTCATATTGAACAGCATGAGAAGCTTGGTGCACCAACAAGGATGCCAATCCAGTAAAGGTGGCTGAACAAGCCACACAGCGATACATTTTAGGGGATGAGGTACTTCCCTGAAGGCCAAGCATTGTGGTACAAGACAGTCACAGTACAAAGGGGGGCTCAGGTGTCCTCAACTGACTGATCTTGGGTTGTCAGTTTCCTGAAAAATAAAGAAAACACATTTGTCAGGAATATATGATAAAAGTATCCCCTCAAACGATGTAACATGTGAATCTCCAAACAAAATAACGTTTACAGATAACGTATATACACTTCATTTCTGAAACGATTTACCAAATGACCTAGCCTACATTCTTATTTGTAATTCCATATGCTCAGGCACCTCCACAATTTCAGCAATGATGATATAATATACTGTAGGTACACACCATAACACTTCAGCTACACTGATGTCGTGAGGATACCTGGGCCACCTATTGAGATGAGCCTTCTGTTCAGTAAATCAGGTAATACATGAGGTGAAAATGAGACTGAGTACAACTTTAATTTCAAGTTAATAGATGTGATTCATGTATAAATACTGGATCAGTGGCGTAGGACGCACCCCTGCGAGGCTCCCCTGCAAAAATGTTTAGAATTACAGGAGAATGGCTTCAAAAACAACAAAATTCTCTGCCTCAAGGCAAAATGTGTAGAATAGCATGAGAAGCTAAAACAAATTCTCTGTGTAACGGATGTGAAATGGCTAGCTAGTTAGCGGTGGTGCGCGCTAATAGCGTTTCAATCGGTGACGTCACTTGCTCTGAGACCTTGAAGTAGTGGTTCCCCTTGCTGTGATTGTGGTGGTTGCTTGTCATATTGAACAGCATGAGAAGCTTGGTGCACCAACAAGGATGCCAATCCAGTAAAGGTGGCTGAACATGCCACACAGCGATACATTTTAGGGGATGAGGTACTTCCCTGAAGGCCAAGCATTGTGGTACAAGACAGTCACAGACGGTACAGTCTGCCCGGTATTATTCCCGGAATAATTCCGGGAATTTTGCTTAAATTCATCCCAAAAAATGTGTTAATAACAGTGAACCTTTTTGTGGGATACACAAGGCAATTCTAGGTCTTGTGGCATATTTTGGTTAAACTATCCCCAATTCAATTGCAAACCTCTGCATGCATAGTGCATTCTTCCATCACATGTACAGCTGATTCTCAAGATCTTGCACGCTAATGAGATGCTATTGAGCCCACACTACTATACTTTCTGAGCCAAGGACTACAAGCTTTCTGGTAAGTTTTGATTACAATACCAGTTGGGGCGAAAATATTTTATATGGCATAAAAATAATAATAATGTACGCTCGTAAATAGTGGCCTACAGAAAAGTGTGTTTAAATCATTTCTAACTTGTTACAATTTCTGCTAGTTAGTTTTTGCTACCATGTGGGTTTTAGCTTGCTTGAGCCTGCTAACTTGTTTCCATACACGTTTCATTTTAAAACATTTATCTTACAAAGGAGTTGTTTAATCTAACTGCTAAACTATTTATCTATACATGGATTTTTTTTTTTTTACTCATTTCTTTCTAATCTTTACAGGAAAATGCCTTGGGCACAATCTGATATGTGGATACATTTCACTGCAGCTAATGTAGAAGGAAAAACTGTGTACATTTGCAAAAACTGTGCCAAATCATGCGTGAAGAATGCAAAAAAAGACAAAGAATCATCTGGCCAAGTGCATAACGTTCCCTCAGAGCTCTGACAAAAGACCCTCTACTTCTATTTGGGGTCAAAATGATGACGGATAGCAACAGCTTATGGATATCAGAAGTATTTTTTGACTCAATGGAGGAACGCAGTCAGAGAAATGCTGATGAATGTCTTGCTCGAGCTGTGTATGCAACTGGTTCACCTCTGATGCTCACAGGTAATGTGTATTGGAAGAGATTTCTGAATGTTCTTCGCCCAGCATACACCCCTCCAACCAGACATGCTTTATCTACTCATTTGCTTGATGCCAAGTTCAAGTGAAGGTCAAGAAAATTAAAGGAATAATTAACTACATCTACACCCCTCAACCAGTATTCTACAACAGCACAGACACAAGGGACAACAGACACACCAGTCTCTACATTGCAGATGAGTTGAAGGCAGTCATCAACGACCTTGGACCACAGAAGGTATTTGCACTGGTGACAGACAATGCTGCAAACATGAAGGCAGCTTGGACTAAAGTGGAGGTGTCCTACCCTCACATCACACCCATTTGCTGTGCTGCTCCTGCACTGAATCCACTCCTCAAGGGCATCATTGCACTGAAAACCATGGATGCACTCTACAAGAGAGACAAGGAAATGGTTAGGTATGTGAAGGGTCAAGTTATTGCATCAATCTACCTCACGAAGCAAAGTGAGAAAAATAAGAGCACCACATTGACACTGCCCAGCAACACCTGTTGGGGTGGTGTTGTCATCATGTTTGACAGTCTCCTGGAGGGGAGGGAGTCTCTCCAACAAATGGCCAACAAATGGCCATATCAGTCTGCCGATATGGACAGCCCCATCAAGAGCAGCCTGAAACCTATAGCTGTAGCCATTGCACAGATTGAGGGAAACAATGCCATCCTTTCTGATGTTCAGACTGCTTGCAGATGTAAGAGAAGAAATCCGTACTGCCCTGCCCACTTCACTGTTGCTCCAAGCAGAGGAAACTGCAGTTCTGAAATACGTCAAAAAGGGTGAAGACTTCTGCCTGAAGCCCATACACGCTGTAGCGTACATGTTGGACCCAAGTATGCTGGCAAGAGTATCCTGTCTGGTGCAGAGATCAACAAGGCCTATGGTGTCATCACTACTGTGTCTCGCCACGTTGGCCTGGATGAGGGCAAGGTTCTTGGTAGTCTGGCACAGGACATTTCTAAGTAAGGGCTTTGGGATGGATATCCAATATGGCAGTCGTGCCAACATATCTCATCAGCCACCTGGTGGAAGGGACTTTGTGGATCTGAGGCACTTTCCCCTGTTGCCTCGATCATGCTCCAAATCCCAACATCAGCCACCTCAGAGCGCAACTGGTCTTGTTTGGAAACAGACACAAAAGCAGGCAACAGGCTGACCAATACAAGGGTTGAAAAATTGGTGGCCATCCAGGCAAATTTTAGGCTTTTAGGGCCTGACAACGAGCCATCCTCAACAAGGTTGGAAAGTGACAGTGAAGATGAGGCCTGAGTCTGATATTCAAGAGGTGGACATTGAGGTCGTCCAGGGAGAAGACATGGAAGCCTGAGAGGAAGACAACCAAAGCTTTAGTTTCTAGACTATCATTTTACCAAGTATGCCAAGTATGTTGAAAACTTTTTTGGGAGATGCGATGGATCATTGGGGATCATTCAATATTCCCTTTCTTTTGTTGTTCAGTGAAATCATCCCATGTGATTAGTCAACTCATTTTATTAAAGTTCAGTTCGTCACTAAATTGTTGTTTTTTTCTATTTGAAGGATTTAATCATTTGCAATTATGTCTACCTATGATAAGATAAAATATAAACATTTCTGTCTCCATATGCTATGGTAAATATATCCAATGCAAAAAACATTATTTAAATAGCAATAATATTAACTTGCATATTTCCGTTTATTCCCATATATTCCGGTTAATTCCCACTGAAAGTTTCCACCTCTGAATATACCCCAAAATGTGCAACCCTGCATACTGACCAGACATGGCACCCATTGAGCACGTTTGGGATGCTCTGGACCGACAGCATGTTCCAGTTGCCACCAAAATCCAGCATTTCGCACAGCCATTGAAGAGGAGAGGGACAGACTTCCACAATCAACAGCTTGATCAACTCCATGCCAAGGAGATGTCTCGCTGCATAAGGCAAATGGTCACACCAGATACTGACTGGTTTTCTTATCCACGGCCTACTTTTTTTAAAAAAGGTATCTGTGACTAACCGATGCACATCTATATTCCCAGTCTTGTGAAATCCATAGATTTGGGCGGTAGGGCCTAATGAATTTATTTAAATTGACTGATCCTGATATGAACGGCGACTCAGTAAAATCTTTTTAATTGTTGCATGTTGCATTTATATTTTTATTCAGTGTACACCTAACTCTTCTTACAGTTCCACTGGATGATGTAAATAAATGTTTTTTTTTTGTAACTATCGTGGCATCGTGACTCGTGTCATGTGATATAGGTGGCTTATTGATAACGGTTTCCTATATACTATTGGCTGTGATTGCAACTCTCCAATGTGAATAGTTGGCAATGATGTTAAGTTTCCAAGTGCTACTGAAAAGTCTTAAGTGAAATGTACTAATTGCACGTGATACACATCATTACTCTACTGTAATCTATCAATCCATTCCAAATCTTTATACAATACATGGCACAGAGGGCGGCATATGTTGACCTTGCCTAGGGCAGCAACAGAACTGCTAGAACTAGGCTTGACTAACACAATTTGCCTCTAATTTATCTGCATTAGCAGCAAAACTTAACCTGCTTAAATTCAACAGCTGCTGTTGCAAAGTCAAAACTGTCCAACTCTTTGGAGCAACTTGCGATGCTCATCAGCCTCGTTACTTTGTCTTCAAGAAGGCGCGATCTTGAGGTAGTCTTTGTTCATATCCTTTGCTAGTTAGTGAGTTATTAGCCCAGTTATAGATCATTTGCAGTCAGCAAAAGGGGATTGACTGCATCCTACAAGAGCACAACATGTGTGCATGTCTAGCCATCTTAGAAAAGTGATTTGGTAAAGAGCTTTTTTTGTTTTCAAAAGGGAGAGTGTCGTACTTTCAGACATGCTAAGTAGCCAATAGGCAGAGGGTAGCATGTCTGATTCGCATTAAAAAAATGTTATGGAATAATGATGCATTTTATTTTGTAAAGTAGTTTCTTACGTCAAACAGTTTCAGTCACCTCTTTGTCTGATGGACAAGTGGATAAACAAGTTAATGTTACGCCCTGCATGTTTTAAATTATTTTATTTTTTTTAAAACAAAGGTCTCATGGAATGCAGGCCTACATTGAACACCACACATTGGCTGCTACTGTTGGCTGAATGATAGAACAGCTATTTCCATCTAAAATGTTAAGAGATGCATTTTCTCCATTATTTTTGATGGTAGGCTACATTATCAAATAGCCACAGAAGCCTACCTGACCACTTAACTTTAATTTAAAGGGGGTACAGCCTCAGTGTTCACAATAAACACGCTCCGGACGTTGCACATTATTTTCACAACGTTCACGTTTGCGCTCTGCAGACCTGAAATTTGCTCAGTGACAAAAAACATTTGAGGTAACATTGCTTATGAGGACCTCGCGTTTTTTTTGCGTGAGTAAAAATAGAAACACAAACCCGACACCATTTGCCAAGCAGCTTGAGGATATATTAGCCTATAAAGTATATTTGCCTTTGAAGTTTGAGCACATCGACTGGTATTTACATCAATTAATAAAAAGCATTATTAATACCCTCTTAACACCTGATATCCACCTAGCACGTTGGGGGCGATAAAACAACATTTGCAGATGCGCGAGGCAATTTCATGAATATTCACGAGTATCGACAGTGCGTGACATCACTCTGAGCCCTAACCAAAACCGAAAACATGGCAGACAATGTCTTGCCTTGGATCTGAAACCAACAGTAACCACCAATTTCAATGAATGTTAACATAAAATGTAAATATGAATCCACGCCCAACAACGAGGAGGGCTAGCAATGGTGTTTATTCATATCATCTGTTTTGTCTAAAACTGCTCAGTTAGCTAGCGAAGTGCTAATTTGCAATGCCAGTTAGCTAGACTCTGGAGCTAATGGGGACGGGCTTCAGGAGCCAGCGGGTTAGATTCGTTTCCACCAGTGTTGGCTGGTGGGAGGAGCTATAGCAGGACATGCCCATTGTATTGGCTGGAATGGAATCAATCGAACGGAGTCAAACTTGGTTTCCATCCCGGAGTCGCCTCTTCACTGTTGACGTTGAGACTGGTGTTTTGTGGGTACTATTTAATGAAGCTGCCAGTTGAGGACTTGTGAGGTGTCTGTTTCTCAAACTAGACACTAATGTACTTGTCCTCTTGCTCAGTTGTGCACCGGGGCCTCCCACTCCTCTTTCTATTCTGGTTAGAGCCAGTTTGCACTGGTCTGTGAACGGAGTTGTACAAGATCTTCAGTTTCTTGGCAATTTCTCGCATGGAATAGCCATAATTTCTCAGAACAAGAGTAGACTGATGAGTTTCAGAGGAAAGTTCTTTGTTTCTGGCCATTTTCAGCCTGTAATCGAACCCACAAATGCGGATGCTCCAGATACTCAACTAGTCTAAATAAAGCCAGTTTTATTGCTGCTTTAATCAGCACCACAGCTTTCAGCTGTGCTAACATAATTGCAAAAGGGTTTTCTAATGATGAATTAGCCTTTTACAATGATAAACTTGGTTTAGCTAACACAACGTGCCATTGGAACACAGGAGTGATGGTTGCTGATAATGGGCCTATGCAGATATTCCATTAAAAATCTGCTGATTCAAGCTACAATAGTCATTAACAATGTCTACACTCTATTTCTGATCATTTGATATTTTAATGGACAAAAATTATATTTTCTTTCAAAAACAAGAACATTTCTAAGTGACCCCGAACTTTTGAACGTTAGTGTAAATGGACAAAAATAAAATATAAATTGTCGGCCAAATTGCTTAAACGGAACCCAAACCGGCTGCGCGCGTGCGCCACCGTGCATACATTTACTTCCGTCGCCGACAGACATGGCCGCCTCGCTTCGCGTTCCTAGGAAACTATGCATTTTTTTTTTTTTTTTTACATTGGTACCTACGGTAATCTCAGGTTTCATTACATACAGTCGGGAAGAACTACTGAATATAAGAGCAACGTCAACTCACCATCAGTACGACCAGGAATATGACTTTCCCGAAGCGGATCCTGTGTTCTGCCTTCCACCCAGGACAACGGAATGGATCCCAGCCTGCGACCCTAAACAAAGACGCCGTAAAAGAGGGAAACGTAGCGGTCTTCTGGTCAGGCTCCCGAGACAGGCACATCGCGCACCACTCCCTAGCATACTACTCACCAATGTCCAGTCTCTTGACAACAAGGTTGATGAAATCCGAGCAAGGGTAGCATTCCAGAGAGACATCAGAGACTAACGTTCTTTGCTTCACGGAAACATGGCTCACTCGAGAGACGCTAACGGAATTGGTGCAGCCAGCTGGTTTCTTCACGCATCGCGCCAATCTTTCTGGTAAGAAGAGGGGCGGGGACGTATGCCTTATGATTAACGAGACGTGGTGTGACCACAACAACATACAGGAACAGGAAGTCCTTCTGTTCACCTGACTTAGAATTCCTCACAATCAACTGTCGTCCGTATTATCTACCAAGGGAATTCTCTTCGATTATAATCACAGTATATATTCCCCCCCAACCAGACACGATGGCCCTGAACAAACTTTATTTGACTCTTTGCAAACTGGAAACCACATATCCTGAGGCTGCATTCATTGTAGCTAGGGATATTAACAAGGCTAATCTGAAAACAAGACTCCCCAAATTGTATCAGCATATCGATTGCACAACCAGTGCTGGTAAAACCTTGGATCATTGCTATTCTAACTTCTGCGACGCATATAAGGCCCTCCCCCGCCCTCCTTTCAGAAAAGCTGACCACGACTCCATTTTGTTGCTTCCTGCCTACAGACAGAAACTAAAACAAGAAGCTCCCGCGCTCAGGTCTGTTCAACGCTGGTCCGACCAATCTGATTCCACGCTTCAAGACTGCTTCCATCACGCGGACTGGGATATGTTCCGCATTGCGTCCAACAACATTGACGAATACGCTGATTCAGTGAGCGAGTTCATTAGAACGTGCATTGATGATGTCGTTCCCATAGCAACGATTAAAACATTCCCAAACCAGAAACCGTGGATTGATGGCAGCATTCGCGTGAAACAAAGCGCGAACCACTGCTTTTAACCAGGGAAAGGTGACCGGAAACATGACTGAATACAAACAGTGTAGGTATTCCCTCCGCAAGGCAATCAAACAAGTTAAGCGTCAGTATAGAGACAAAGTAGAGTTACAATTCAACGGCTCAGACACGAGGTATGTGGCAGGGTCTACAGTCAATCACGGATTACAAAAAGAAAACCAGCCTCGTCACGGACCAGGATGTCTTGCTCCCCAGGCAGACTAAATAACATTTTTGCCTGCTTTGAGGACAATACAGTGCCACTGACACGGCCCGCAACCAAAACCTGTGGACTCTCCTTCACTGCAGCCAACGTGAGGAAAACATTTAAACGTGTTTACCCTCGGAAGGCTGCAGGCCCAGACGGCATCCCCAGCCGCGTCCTCAGAGCATGCGCAGACCAGTTGGCTGGTGTGTTTACGGTCATATTCAATCAATCCTTATCCCAGTCTGCTGTTCCCACATGCTTCAAGAGGGCCACCATTGTCCCTGTTCCCAAGAAAGCTAACTGAGCTAAATGACTACCGCCCCGTAGCACTCACTTCTGTCATCATGAAGTGCTTTGAGAGACTAGTCAAGGACCATATCACCTCCACCCTACCTGACACGCTAGACCCACTCCAATTTGCTTACCGCCCAAATAGGTCCACAGACGATGCAATCTTAACCACACTGCCCTAACCCATCTCTGGACAAGAGGAATACCTATGTGAGAATGCTGTTCATCGACTACAGCTCAGCATTTAACACCATAGTACCCTCCAAACTCGTCATCAAGCTCGAGACCCTGGGTCTCGACCCCGCCCTGAGCAACTGGGTACTGGACTTCCTGACGGGCCGCCTCCGGGTGGTGAGGGTAGGTAACAACATCTCCACCCCTTGATCCTCAACACTGGGGCCCCACAAGGGTGCGTTCTGAGCCCTCTCCTGTACTCCCTGTTCACCCATGACTACGTGGCCATGCACGCCTCCAATTCAATAATCAAGTGTGAGGACGACACTACAGTGGTAGGCTTGATTACCAACAACGACGAGACGGCCTACAGGGAGGAGGTGAGGGCCCTCGGAGTGTGGTGTCAGGAAAATAACCTCACACTCAACAAAACAAAAGGAGATGATTGCGGACTTCAGGAAACAGCAGAGGGAGCACCCCCCTATCCACATCAATGGGACAGTAGTGGAGAGGGTAGTAAGTTTGAAGTTCCTCGGCGTACACATCACGGACAAACTGAATTGGTCCACCCACAC
The DNA here is from genome assembly GCF_057628025.1 of Oncorhynchus mykiss. Classification (NCBI taxonomy): domain Eukaryota; kingdom Metazoa; phylum Chordata; class Actinopteri; order Salmoniformes; family Salmonidae; genus Oncorhynchus; species Oncorhynchus mykiss. The sequence goes on from NC_143024.1 coordinate 25,419,411, forward strand.
AGACAGCGTCGTGAAGAAGGCGCAGCAGCGCCTCTCTTCAACCTCAGGAGGCTGAAGAAATTCGGCTTGTCACTAAAAGCACTCACAAACTTCTACAGATGCACAATCGAGAGCATCCTGTCGGGCCGCCGGATCAGAGGGGTGGAGATGTTGTTACCTACCCTCACCACCCGGTACGGCAACTGCTCCGCCCTCAACCGTAAGGCTCTCCAGAGGGTAGTGAGGTCTGCACAACGCATCACCGGGGGCAAACTACCTGCCCTCCAGGACACCTACACCACCCGATGTCACAGGAAGGCCATAGAGATCATCAAGGACAACAACCACCCGAGCCACTGCCTGTTCACCCCGCTATCATCCAGAAGGCGAGGTCAGTACAGGTGCATCAAAGCAGGGACTGAGAGACAGCTTCTATCTCAAGGCCATCAGACTGTTAAACAGCCACCACTGACATTTAGTGACTGCTGCCAACACACTGACTCAACTCCAGCCACTTTAATAATGGGAATTGATGGAAAATATATCACTCGCCAATTTAAACAATGCTACTTAATATAATGTTTACATACCCTACATTACTCATCTCATATGTATATACTGTACTCAATACCATCTACTGCATCTTGCCTATGCCATTCTGTACCATTCTGTACCATCACCTTCATATATCTTTATCCCTTTACACTTGTGTGTATAAGTTGTAGTTTTGGAATTGTTAGGTTAGATTACTCGTTGGTTATTACTGCATTGTCGGAACTAGAAGCACAAGCATTTCGCTACACTCGCATTAACATCTGCTAACCATGTGTACGTGACAAATACATTTGATTTGATTTATTTTGTCCCCCTACACCAAACCGGATCACAACACGTTGTTTAAAAAAATCTAAACAAACTCTGAACCAATGACATTCATTTGGGGACAGGTCGAAAAGCATTAAACATGTATGGCATTTTAGCTAGTTAGCTTGCACGTGGTAGCTAATTTGTCCTATTTAGTTAGCTTGCACTTGCTAGCTCATTTGTCCTGGGATATAAACATTGAGTTGTTATTTTACCTGAAAAGCACAAGGTCCTCTACTCCGACAATTACTCCACACATAAAATGAAACACTTCTAGTCATCTCTCCTCCTTCCAGGCTTTTTCATCTTTGAACTTATATGGTGATTGCATCCAAACTTTCATAGTATTACCACAACCGGCAAAACAGTTCGTCTTTCAATCACCCATGTGGGTATAACCAATGAGACGGCACGTGGGTACCTGCTTCTATAAACCAACGAGGAGATGGGAGAGGCAGGACTTTCAGCACGATCTGCGTCAGAAATAGAAAGGAGTTCTATTTTAGCCCTTGACATCGCAGACGCTTGGAGCAATAATTGAATAACATGGATTTCTACATTTATTTTGTGAAGCACGCGACGTGTCCGGTCTGGTCAGCATGTTAGGAAGTATATGCTACATGGAGCGATTGTGTAGGGCTAAATCATTATTTTAGGATATTTATGCATAAGTCAAGAAAAACGCTGGGCCCCGATAAAGAAATAAACCACATGCATCGGATTTACTGCACGTGTTCCTTGCATCACACAATCTTGTAAAATGTATTGACTATCTTAAAATGATCAACTTTGCACCTGACAAGAGCGTGCTAAAATAAGAAAAAAAGCATGCATGATTGCAATCACATTTGTTGTTGTAGCAAAACAGCGCTCCACGCCATATTGGTGGGGTATCTATAGTTTTATAATGATCCATGACATGTCTTATGAACGTTTGCTAATTAGATAAGCGTTTGGAAAAGTACATGTACCTAACAATCAAACTAAGCTTTTGGTCGTGCAATTCAATTCGACGATGGCAGACGTAACGTTAGCCAGCTAATGTTAGCTATACAATCGACCATTGCATTAGCTAACTAGTTCCAAAAATGAGCGACCAAACGAATGCTTTTAAACTACAGCTAGCTAACAAAAACGTCTATGTGCCGTGTGTAGTTGATAACAAAATTACCTAGCAAAAAAAAAATACATTGATGATGTCCAAGAAAGCGTTAGTGAACAAAAGCCAGCTAGCTTGCCAACTAGCTAGCCTGGCTAACAACACACTATAATGTGATTAGTTAATGTTACTCCGACATCGTTCAATACAATAATTCCAGATAATTGTGAAAGTTCAGCTTATGCATAACAGGTCAAATTAACATATTGGGAAAATAGTAACGTTAGACAGCACAATTTAGGTATGTCATTCTGAAATGTCCTCGTCGTTCAATGACAACGATAATATATTTAGTAAACTTACCATCAGTAATTTTGTTTATTACAGTATTTTGTGTCATCCAGGGCTACTTTCGTTCAATAGCGATTCATTTGAATATTTTAGACGTATTATTTGTAGCCACGATGCTGTTCGGATCGTGCATTCGGTTGATGTGTGCTGCTGCACAGCTGTAGCAAAGGGGGGTGCGTTCCAGGTGGTCTCCATCACCAGTCGCGCGCACATGTTACTTGTCGTCTTTGTGGCTCATTGACTCGTCAAATCTGAGCTTCTGCGCAGCATGGCTGTTAACAACGGACTGGAACGTAACCAATCACTCTGGGGGAGTTTTTTTCTAAATCTTCACAACGAACTGGGCAGCAGACTGCTGTAATCTTAGAACATTCTGCCAACTATAGACTCGGAGTCAGAGGGATAAACCCAAACTCATAATGGGATACTGATGATAACTGTAAATAATTATTCAGACCAAAAACGTCGTTTAATGTACGTTTCTATATTATAACTTTGTTCTATAGCCTACTTTTTGTACTTCAATTTGATGGCGACTCAAATCAATAATGCACCGATAAATGTAATCCATGCACATTATACCGTTGAAACTGATGCGCTTTATATTTATTATTGAGATGTGTTTTAACTGCCATTTAAAATAGACAAGATATGAAGGATATTGTTCTCTGCTCAATGTAGGTCTGAATGGTTATGGCTAAAGATTGCCAATGCAATGGAAGCTGTATCCCACCTGTTAAGCAGATGGGGTCTACTTTTCTGGTCTTTATTTGATTATGATTTCTCTCCCGTCAGAATACATGTATACAATACAGGAATACAGTACCAGTCAAAAGTTTGGACACACCTACTCATTCAAGGTTTTTTCTTTCTTTATTACTATTTTCTACATTGCAGAATAATAGTGAAGACATCACAAGTATGAAATAACACATATTGAATCATGTAGTAACCAAAAATGTGTTAAACAAATCAAAATATATTTTATATTTGAGATTCTTCAAAGTAGCCATCCTATGCCTTGATGACCGCTTTGCACACTCTTAGCATTCTCTCAACCAGCTTCATGAGGTAGTCACCTGGAATGCATTTGAATTATCAGGTATGCCTTGTTAAAAGTTAATTTGTGGAATTTATTTCATTATTAATGCATTTGCGCCAAACAGTTGTGGTGTGACAAGGTAGGATTGGTATACAGAAGATAGCCCTATTTAGTAAAATACCAAGTCCATATTATGGCCAGAACAGCTCAAATAAGCAAAGAGAAACGACAGTCCATCATTACTTTAAGACATGAAGGTCGGTCAATCCAGAAAAGTTTCTTCAAGTGCAGTCACAAAAACCATCAAGCGCTATGATGAAACTGGCTCTCATGAGGACCACCATAGGAAAGGAAGACCCAGAGTTACCTCTGCTCCAGAGGATAAGTTCATTAGAGTTAACTACACCTCAGTAATTGCAGACCAAATAAATACTTCACAGAGTTCAAGTAACAGACACATCTCAACATGAACTGTTAAGAGGAGACTGCGTGAATAAGGCCTTCATGGTCGAATTGCTGCAAAGAAACAACTACTAAAGGACACCAATAATAAGAGACTTGCTTGAGCCAAGAAACACAAGCAATGGACTTTAGACCGGTGTAAGTCTGTCCTTCGGTCTGGTGAGTCCTTTTTTGAGATTTTTGGTTCCAACCACTGTTTTATTTGATCTATTAAACCTTTATTTAACCAGGAAGGGCTCATTGAGATTTAAAATCTATTTTTCAAGAGCGTCCTGACACAGATGGCAGCACCAAGTCATTACAAAAATTACAAACATGAAAAACTACAAGTGATCTAGTAAAAACCATAGAATTCACAAGAGTATAACAACATCAAAAACAGCAAATTAAAAGCATTGACAGGTCAGGGAATCACTCTCAAGATCATTCATCAGTGATTTAAAAATACCAATCGGGACAAGTTCTTCCAGTTTAAAAGTATTTTCTAAGGCGTTCCAAGACGATGGTGCAGAGTACATAAAAGCCCTTTTACTAAATTCAGTTCAGACATTTGGAACAGTTAACAGGATAAAGTCCAGTGAACGAAAAGAGTACCCACCACATTTCTGAACAATAAAAATGCCCAAATAAAAAGGTAGTAAACCCAAAATGGCTTTGTAAATAAAAGTATACCAGTGCCTGAGCCTACGAGTGACTAGAGAAGGCCAGCCAACCCTGGTATACAAAGTGCAGTGGTGCGTAAGGGTTTTGCAGTTTAAAATAAATCTCAAAGTGCCATGGTAAAAAGTGTCAATTGATCTCAAACACTGAGCAGAAGCATTCATATATAAAATATCCCCATAGTCTAGTAAAGGCATAAATGTAGCTGATTACTAGCCTCCTTCTTGCTTCAAAAGAAAAACAGGCCTTATTCCTAAAATAAAATCCCAATTTCATCTTAAATTTTTTGTAAATTGTTGAATATGCAATTTAAAAGAGAGGCCGTCATCAATTAAAATGTCAAGATATTTATGAGGTGACAACCTCAATCTCCTTGCCCTGACAGGTAGTAAGTAATAGGTGAAAAGTTCAGAGGTCTATTTCTTGCTTTAGAAAACACCATTAGTTTAGTTTGTCAGTATTGAGGATAAGCTTCAATTGACACAAGGTATGTTGAACAGTATAAAAAAGCAGTTTGCAAGTTCTGGAAAGCTTTTGTGAAAACTCCTCTGTGTCTTTGTGAGACACAGAGCATGTGAACAGATGATCTCCTCGTGTGGTTCCCACCATGAAGCATGGAGGAAGTGTGATGGTGCTTTGCTGGTGACTGTCAGGGATTTATTTAGAATTCAAGGCACACTTAATCAGCATGGCTGCCACAGCATTCTGCAGCGGTACACCATCCCATCTGGTTTGCACTTAGTGGGACTATCATTTGTTTTTCCAACAGGACAATGACCCAAAACACACCTCCAGGCTGTGTAAGGGCTATTTGACCAAGAAGGAGAGGGATGGATTTGTTGAACACTTTTTGGGTTACTACATGATTCCATGTTATTTCATAGTTTTGAAGTCTTCACTATTATTTTACAATGTAGAAAATAGTAAAAATAAAGAGAAATGCTGGAATGAGTAGTTGTCCCAACTTGACTGGTACTATATATACATAAATACTGAAAAATATATATAAACGCAACATGCAACAATTTTACAGAGTTACAGTTCATATAAAGAAATCAGTCAATTGATATAAATAAATTAGGACCTAAGCTACAGATTTCACATGACTGGGCAGGGGCACAGGCATAGGCTCACCCACTGGGGAGCCAGGCCCAGCCAATCAGAATGAGTTTTCCCCAATAAAGGGCTTTATTACAGACATAAATACTCCTGTTTCATCAGCGGTCCGAGTGGCTGGCCTCCGACAATCCCACAGGTGAAGAAGCCAGATGTGGAGGTCCTGGGTGGATGTGGAGGTCCAAATTTTCTATGATGATGTTGGAGACAGCTTATTGTAGAGAAATTGTAGAGAAACATCTTTGTCATTGTGTTGTGTGACAAAACTGCACATTTTAGAGTGGCCTTTTATTGTCCCCAGCACAAGGGGCACCTGTGTAATGATTATGCTGTTTAATCAACTTCTTGATATGCCAGACCTGTCCGACGGATGGATTATCTTGGCAAAGGAAAAATGCTCACTAACAGGGATGTAAACTAATTTGTGCACAAAATGAAATAAATAATATTTCTGGGATCTTTTATTTCATTTCATGAAACACGGGACCAACATTTTACATGTTGCTTTTATATTTTGTGTTCAGTGTAAGTTGCATGGACTCACTGTGTGCAATAGTGTTTAACATGAAAATGAAGGATGGATCAACAACATTGTAGGTACTCCACTACACTAACCTTATTGAGGGAAAAGAAGGAAGCCTGTACAGAATACAAATATTTCAAAACATGCATCCTGCTTGCAACACGGCACTAAAGTAATACTGAACAAAATGTGACAAAGCAAATGCACTTTTTGTCCTGACTACAAAGTGTTATATTACCAATCTCCATATTTTCAAGCATAGCGGTGGCTGCATCATGTTATGGGTATGCTTGTAATTGTTAAGGACTGGGGAGTTTGCAGGATAAAAAATAAATAGAATAGAGCTGAGCACATGCACAATCCTGGAGAAAAACATAGTTTATTCTGCTTTCTACCAGACACTGGGAGATGAATTCTCCTTTCAGTTGGACAATAACCTAAAACACATGGCCAAATCTACAATGGAGTGGTTTACCACGAAGACAGTAAATGTCCCTGAGTGGCCTTGTTACAGGATTGACTTAATTCTACTTGAAAATCTATGGCAAGACCTGAACAAGGTTGTTGAGCAATGATAAACAACCAATTTGACAGAGCTTAAAGAACTTTTTAAAGAATAGTGTGCAAACGTTGCACAATCCCGGTGTGGAAATTTCTTAGACGTACCCAGAAAAACTCTGTAGAAGCATCTTTGGCAGTGATTACTGCTAAGTATTGACTCAGGGCTGTGAATACTTATGTAAATGAGATCTATATTTAATTTTCAATAAATTGGCAAACATTTCTTAAAACATGTTCACTGTCATTATGGGTGAGAATTTATACATTTAATCCATTTTGAATTCAGGCTGTAACAACTGCCGATTGCCCCTTTAACTGTTTGAATAAGTTACAAACACAGCCTTTGTCACAATCACTGATTAGACATGGACGGACACAAAATCTACAGTGTAGAAAACATTAGGAACACCTGCTCTTTCCATGACAGACTGACCAGGTGAAAGCTATGATCCCTTATTGAGGTCACTTGTTAAATGCACTTCCAATCAGAGTAGATGAAAGAGAGGAGACAGGTTAAAGGACTTTTAAGCCCTGAGACAATTGAGACATGGATTGTGTATGTGTGCCATTCAGAGGGTGAATGGGCAAGAAAATACACTGCTCAAAAAAATAAAGGGAACACTTAAACAACACAATGTAACTCCAAGTCGATCACACTTCTGTGAAATCAAACTGTCCACTTAGGAAGCAACACTGATTGACAATACATTTCACATGCTGTTGTGCAAATGGAATAGACAACAGGTGGAAATTATAGGCAATTAGCAAGACACCCCCAATAAAGGAGTGGCTCTGCAGGTGGGGACCACAGACCACTTCTCAGTTCCTATGCTTCCTGGCTGATGTTTTGGTCACTTTTGAATGCTGGTGGTGCTTTCACTCTAGTGGTAGCATGAGACGGAGTCTACAACCCACACAAGTGGCTCAGGTAGTGCAGCTCATCCAGAATGGCACATCAATGTGAGCTGTGGCAAGAAGGTTTGCTGTGTCTGTCAGCATAGTGCCAGGTCGCAATTGTAAATGAGAACTTGTTCTCAACTTGCCTACCTGGTTAAATAAAGGTAAAATAAAGTGTCCAGAGCATGGAGGCGCTACCAGGAGACAGGCCAGTACATCAGGAGACGTGGAGGAGGCCGTAGGAGAGCAACAACCCAGTAGCAGAACCACTACCTCCGCCTTTGTGCAAGGAGGAGCAGGAGGAGCACTGCCAGAGCCCTGCAAAATGACCTCCAGCAGGCCACAAATGTGCATGTCTGTTCAAACGGTCAGAAACAGACTCCATGAGGGTGGTATGAGGGCCCAACGTTCACAGGTGGGGGTTGTGCTTACAGCCCAACATCGTGCAGGACGTTTGGCATTTGCCAGAGAACACCAAGATTGGCAAATTCGCCACTGGCGCCCTGTGCTCTTCACAGATGAAAGCAGGTTCACACTGAGCACGTGACAGACGTGACAGTCTGGAGACGCCGTGGAGAACGTTCTGCTGCCTGTAACATCCTCCAGCATGACCGGTTTGGCGGTGGGTCAGTCATGGTGTGGGGTGGCATTTCTTTGGGGGGCCGCACAGCCCTCCATGTGCTCGCCAGAGGTAGCCTGACTGCCGTTATGTACCGGGATGAGATCCTCAGACCCCTTGTGAGACCATATGCCGGTGCGGTTGGCCCTGGGTTCCTCCTAATGCAAGACAATGCTAGACCTCATGTGGCTGGAGTGTGTCAGCAGTTCCTGCAAGAGGAAGGCATTGATGCTATGGACTGGCCCGCCCGTTCCCCAGACTTGAATCCAATTGAGCACATCTGGGACATCATGTCTCGCTCCATCCGCCACGTTGCACCACAGACTGTCCAGGAGTTGGCAGATGCTTTAGTCCAGGTCTGGGAGGAGATCCCTCAGGAGACCAACCATCATCAGGAGCATGCCCAGGCGTTGTAGGGAGGTCATACAGGCACATGGAGGCCACACACACTACTGAGCCTCATTTTTACTTGTTTTAAGGACATTACATCAAAGTTGGATCAGCCTGTAGTGTGGTTTTCCACTTTAATTTTGAGTGTGACTCCAAATCCAGACCTCCATGGGTTGATAAATTTGATTTCCATTGATAATTTTTGTGTGATTTTGTTGTCAGCACATTCAACTATGTAAAGAAAAAGTATTTAATACAAATATTTCATTCATTCAGATCTAGGATGTGCTATTTTAGTGTTCCCTTTATTTTTTTGAGCAGTGTATTTAGGTGCCTTTGAACGGTGTACAGTACGTTTGAGTGTGTCAAGAACTGCAACTCTACTGGGGTTTTCCACTCAAGTTTCCCATGTGTATCACTCGGGCTCCCGAGTGGCGCAGCGGTCTAAGACACTGCATCTCAGTGAAAGAGGCGTCACTATAGTACCTGGTTTGAATCCAGGCTGTATCCTCATCTGGCTGTGATTGGGTGTCCCATAGGGCGGCTCACAATTGGACCAGTGTCGTACGGGTTTGGCCAGAGTAGCCCGTTATTGTAAATAAGAATTTGTTCTTAACTGACTTGCCTAGTTAATTTTTTTTTTTTTTTTAAAATAGTCCACCACCCAAAAGGACATTCAGCCAACTTGACAACTATGGGAAGCATTGGCATAGACATTGGCCAGCATCCCTGTGGAACACTTTTGACGCCTTGTAGTCCATGTCCTAGCAAATTGAGGCTGTTCTGATGACAAACGTAATATTAGGAAGGTATTTTGTACACTCAGTTTTATGTAGCATGGGCATGGCACAATTGATTTTACCTGTTCAAATTTCCAAAAGATGAATGTAGTGTAAAAGCATAACCCAACTATCACATTTGGAAAATCAAATTAAGTCAACAAAAAAGTATATATATAACCAATGCATGAGCAAACATTACTTTGCTTGTGACAACTACAGTTTCAAGATCCTCTTACTTTATAATCAAAAAGACAATAATAAACTCTGTTAAAATGAAGTTATCAATAAGAATCCAACAACAGATGACCAGTTGACTGGTTTATTTTGTTTATTAATGAATTTTGATTGAAACACCTTTCATACAAAAGTAACACCCAATAAGGAAAAAATGTCAACAAATGTTGCCCTTGAACTACTACATCCAAAACACATATTTAAGGCATTTGAATGAATGATAGAATGTTTCTGAACATAGCTTACAACAATGGTCAATTTCATGTCAAATACTTAAATGGTTACGATCATGTCATATTTACATAATATACACAATGCTGTGGTTTTGAATTTGGAAAGTTTAGAAGGGCTACATGGATCATACATGGCTAAAAGTATCCCACGTCATTATTAAAGTCTAAGTGATAATATGTTTAGAAGGTTAGGCAGAGTAATGGATTAGCAAGCGGAACAAAACTAAAAAAACAACCGGGTCAATATGGATTCCTAAAACTGTCAGTGACAGCCCATTATACTTTATCAGAGTCAGGAATTCATTCCATGGTCAAAAGCTTACATTTCACTTTGTGAAAAGTGAACTGAAACTTTTGTAATTGCATTCAGGGCACATAAGACAATTAAACAACTATATACAATTGAATATGGAGGCTGTTACAAATTAGTGCTCTATGGAAAGGTAATAGTATCGATGAACTGCAGTTCTGACCAGATATAAAACGTTAAAATAGGAGGAAATCTGTAAATATAATCTAAACCTTTCCACGAACCAGGTTGTAGGCCAAACATTTCTGAAGACATGGGGTAAAAACACAGTTAAGCATCTTGTGAGCCAATCGAAAACGTTAAACGATTAAGATGGAAGTGTGAACACAAAATTGCTTGATGACTGCAAACAGCACCATAAAAAAACACATTTCTATGACATGACTGAGTTCATTGGATAATTGAACACAATCAGTGAGGCAGGAGGTCTTTTCTATGTCCATTGTCCAACTTGTCTTTTTACATTTAGTTAGTGGGAGGATTTTGAGGGTGGGGAAAGACTTATGGTCCAGCAGCATGAGTCTTTTGATGTTCCTCTAGAAGATGTGGGAAAGCAAACGCTTTGTCACACTCTGTGCATTCATATACAACTTGTCCAACATGACTTTCTTGATGCTGCCTGAGAAGAGACAGTTGACTGAATGATTTATAGCACATGTCACAACGGTGGTCTCCTCCAGATTCCTGTTCTGTGTGCACTTTCATATGCAATGACAGGTCGTGTGCCGAGGTTAATGTTTTGGGGCAAACTGAGCACTTGTACTGGCTTACACTGTCCGTGGCTTTGTATGTCGGGTGGGCTCGTTCAGTGCCAAATTTATGTTGTCTTCGCTCATGGTCTCTGAGATATCTCTTCAGAGCAAAGGTCTTTCCACAAGACTGGCACTTGAATGGCCGTTCATTGTGATGCTCTTTGTTTAGATGCTGCTGGAGACTACCGCGAGAAGAGAATCGCATTAAGCAGACAGTACAATTAAAGAAGTCCTCCCCAACATCCACCTCTTCCTCCATTGACTTTCTATTAGACAGATGTGGGAGTTCATGGGCTGTCACAGCACATTGCCGACGTGCACAGTGGTGGTGGGGGAAATCACTGCCCAAGAAGCTCTGACCACACTCCGTGCACTTGTATTGTGTTGCAGCAGTCAGATGGCTTCGCTCATGTTCAGCAAGCTTGCTTTTGGTGGGAAATGTCAACTTACAAACACTGCAAGCAAACGTGTTCTCAGAGTGTATGGAAAGGTGACTTGCCAATTCTATGGCATGAGCAAACATGTGAGAGCAAATTGGGCATTTGTAAATGGTTCTTTTCTCTGAAACAGTTTCCCAAGCATTTGTCACTGAGTCTCCTTTCAGAGCTTCTGCTGCAGCCTCATCGTCACCGTGTTCATTTAAATGACTGACAAAATTGTGACGATAGTTGAAACTCATGTGGCATTGATTGCACCGATACACGTATGATTGTGGTATTTGGTAGTGACTGAGCTCGTGCTTGTTTAAGTGAGATGCATGCAAGAAATGCTTATTACATTCTTGGCATGAATAAGGTCGCTCTCTGGCAGCCAGGCACCCATGCTCAGACAGTTGTTCGGGTTCTTTGAAACGTTCATCGCAAACCCCACAACGATATTGAAGGTGCTTCATAGTAGAGGAAGAGGCAGTAGAAGAGGAGGATGCAGTCTTCTCTGGAGGAAGTAAAGGTGGTGGAACATCCTCTGTCTCAATGTGGATTTTCCGGTGCTCTGCCCGACTCATCTTGCAGGAGAATGTGCGATCACATATATCACAAGGGAAATTGTCATCGCGGTGGGTGCCCATGTGCTCTGCCAGCTGCGAGGGCCCTGTGAAGCTGAGCGGGCACTTGGAGCAACGGTGTTGACGGCTCTTTCCATGAGTATGCTTGTGTTTGCGTAAGGCAAAGAGTGAGACAAAACCTCTGCCACATATTTGACACTGATACTCAGACTTGTGGCTCCGAAGGTGCTGTTGCAGTTGCCCTGCCTGGAAAAAACATTTGCCACATTCTGCACACTCATGAGGTTTTTCACCGAGGTGACAGCGTTGGTGATCCTCAAGGCTTTCTGATGTGGTGAACGTTTTCCCACAGACATGGCAGGGGAAGTTGTCTGCAGAGTCAGAGTCATTGTCCTCATTAGCATCATTTTCATCTTCATCATTACTTCCTCCATCCACATCAACTTCCATGTCAAATTCCTCTTGCACTGCTGTCTCCTTTTCCTTCACGTGGATAACATCCATGTTCTTATGGGTTTGATGCTTCATCCTAATATGTTTAACAAGTGAACTTCTGATTGAATAGTTCTTGTTACAGACATGGCATGTATAAATTCGTTCTTTTGAATGAGCTTGGCTTTGATGGTTTTCTAAAGATTGACTGGTCCAAAACCTTTGTTGACACTCTTTGCAGACAAATGGTCTATTTGAGTCATGACAAGTTCTATGGATGTCAAGGTCAGAAGGGCAGGGAAAAGTCTGTGGACATTGTGGACAAGAAAAGGTCTTCTCATTCCAGTGGCCTCTCATATGCCTTGCTAGGTCTGAAGGATTAGCAAACGTCTTACCACAAGGCTGGCAGAATTTCTTTTTTCTTTCTAGCTCCTCGCGCCCATGGTCCTCTAAATGGCTGATGAGCAGAAGCCCATCTGTGAAACTCCTATCACATTCTGAGCACTGGTACTTGTTGCCTGGGACTTGTTGACCACTATTTATTCTATCATTGGAAGATCTTCCGTTGCCTTGATTTCCAGAGGCACTCTGTAGTGTTAAATCCTTCATGTCATCTTTGCAGGAGAAATTAGTCTGCAAAACCCCAGTGCCTGTTGTTTTGTAACCTTGGTTGAAGACTAGGACAGTCTCTTTAAGAGTAGGATCCATCTCTGAAGTAATTACAGAGTCAGTGTTAACTTCTTCTTTCGTGACCTTTACAAGTCTACATTTCCTTACATGTGTCCGACATAAGTTTTTGTTCCAAAAGCCTTTACTGCATTTCTTGCAGTTGAATGGGTACTGTCCTAAATGTGTACGCATGTGTCTGGCAAATCCACCCTTATTTCCAAAGTTCATGTTGCACTGTGGACACTTAATGGGTTTGTTCATATCATTATTTCGATCACTGTCTTGATCAAGCATGAGATTGTTATCACTATTCTGCCGAGTGTCACCATATCCTTCATCCAAAGACTCCTCTTTTATGTTCTTCATAGTAGACAACTGCTCCTGTAGAGGTGAAGCCTGATTTGTTGGAGCGTCTCTATGCGTGTTGAGAAAGTGTTGCTGGAGCTGAGAGAACAACAAGAAGCGGGCACTGCAATTAGCACAGGAGAACCCTTTTGGTGGACTGCCAGCAGTGGACTCAGTTCGACTACGGGCAGGTGATTTACACTTGACAACACATGTCAGTTGATGGTTCTCGAGTTCATCTTGCGAAAATACGTCGCCACATCTGTCACAAAGCACTCTGTCAAGAGGTTCCCCTTTGCACCTGTTCAAATGGCGCTGCAGGTAGTCCCTACGGATAAATCTCTCACCACAATTAGAACATCCAAAAGGTTTCTCCCCTGTATGCAAGCGGGTGTGCACCCTCAATTGCTCACCACTTTTGAAAAGGCGAGGGCAAAAAGTACATTTGAATTTGCGTTTGTCTTTATATTGCAGCTGGATCCTCTGTAGAAGTCGGTTTGTCTCTCTTGATGGTGGGCTTGTAACATTTAGCTTTTCTGAATGCTTTGTTTTTGCATAAATTCTTTGACATGCACCAATGTTTATATGTCTCTTAAGGGATTTTTCATGAGTAAATGAACTGACGGTTCTTATAGCATGTGACATGGCAATATGTCGGGACATAATGCTGTGAGAGGGGAAGATCTTTGAACATATGCTGCAGTCAAACCCTTGTTGCTTTCCTGAATCGGTAATGTTCAGGTTATTTTGCCAGCCCATTCCAACATCTGCCAGACTAATTTTGGCAATGCGAACTTCTAAACGTTGTCTTTTCCCTTTGCAGCGACTCTGGTGCAGTTTTAGATGATCATGTCTGGAGAAACAGCTGTCACAGGCCTTACAGCGATATGGCTTTACCTCTGTGTGCGTTAGGATGTGCCGCCTTAAGTTTCGGGATTTCATGAAGATTTTTGTGCAGATATTGCACTTATATTCACCAAGGCTGGCGCTTGGTGGCTTTTGTCTATTAACACCATCACAGAAAGCTTCATGCTGTAAGCATCGTGACTGGATTCCATAGCTGTGACCACAGTGCATGCATGGATATGATCTTTCTCCAGTGTGTGACCCAATATGTCTCAGGAGAAAACTTCTGTACTTGAACTTGCTTGGACAGTGGGGGCATTTGTGCTGCAACTTTTCCCTGCTACTGGTCCCAATTTCTATGGTGTTGTTTTGCAAGGGCTTGGCAGAGTTGCAAGTCTTCTCATGGAAATTCCGATTATCACTCCTTGTAAAGTACTTTCCACAATTCCTGCAAGGATGGATGTTTGAGTTGCCAGAAAAGCTGGTGTTTTTTTGCAAGGGCTTTACAGAGTGGCAAATCCTCTCATGGACATCTCGATTATAATCCCTTGAAAACTTCCTCCCACAATTCCTACAAGGATGCCAGACAGTGCTCACTGGCTCTATAGATTTTATGTTTGAGCCATTGCAAAGTCTTTCATGTAACTTGCGCCTTTGTCTGTAACATTTACCACATTTCGGACAGGGGGTTACTGTATTTTGCATGTGGCCATTGTGGTGCAGTAATAAACGGGGCAATTTCTCAAATTCCCGAGGACAGTATGAACATTTGTATACTTTCCTAATTCTTGTCACCAAAGATTTTGATGAGACTTCTTCACTTTCTTTAATAGTGGGCAGTTCTTGCTTGCTTTGTGGACCTGGACACTTTTCTTGGTGCAACTGGAGATACTCTTTTCGACGAAAAGGTTCTCCACAACTCTGACAAGAAAATGGTTTCTCCCCTGTATGAATGCGTATATGGCGTACCAAAGATGTGCGGGAAGAGAAGAGGCGTTTACAAAACGGACACTGACTTGAAGAGGACTCCGATACATGGTTTAGGCAATGACTACTCAGTTCTGTGCCACTGTGAAAGACCTCTGGGCATAGGGGGCACCCCAACTTTTCTTCCTCTTCCTGCTCTTTGAGTGGTGGCAAAGACTCAAGCGGCTCAAGTTTTGAGGGGTGCCTCTGTTTTTTCTCTTTGAGTGGTTGCTCTTGCTGAAGTTTGTGATGTGATGCCATATGTCGAAGAAGATACACTGGGTACTGGAACTGCGATGGGCAGTCTGGGCACTGAAGCATGCCCTTTTTGATGTGAGATTGCCTGTGTTGAATCAAGTCCCCAATGGTAGGAAGTATCTTCTTGCAAACAGTACACTGTATCCTTCGCTGGTGCACTTTTTTGTGAGCGACAAGATGGATTTCTTTCCCAAAACGTTTCCCACATTCCAGGCAGCGATATGGTTTGTCACCCATGTGCATACTACAGATGTGTTTCTTCAGGGAATATGAAGTGTTGAACCATTTTCCACAGAAGAGACAGGAAAAGGGCTGGTTGCTGACTTCACTGGAGAGTGGACCGTCTTTGGGGTCCTCAATACTAGCCTTGGACTTGTTAGAAATGGGAACTAGGTTTGAATAACTGAACTTGATCTTTTTTCCAGTGTTTTCAAATAACTTATGTTTCCTCATGTGTCTGTACTTTCCAGAAGAATAAGCAAAAACGGCTGGACAGTAGTTGCATTTGAGACCCGGCTCATTTCGATTCAGTGCCGTTTTCAGTGGCGGCTTTTGTGTTTCTTTCTGGGCCATGTTTTCCTGGCGTTCAGCTTTGGTCCTTGAAGTCTCATTGTGTATATATTCCTTGAGGCACACCAGTCTTATGTGTCTATGTCGGTTAGATGCATTACTAAAGGTTGTGGTGCAGAAAGGGCATCGAAATTTCATTTCAACTTTCCCCGAGCTTCCCTGTGTCAAGTCTTTAATGCACTGCTCGCGCAAATGGCGGGACCGGTTGTAGGAATATTTGAAAAGGCGTGGGCAAAGAGGGCACTTGAATTTCTCATTCGTCTCAGCTCCTTTGCATCTTTTCTTGTGCCTGCTAAAATTGCTTGAATAATTGAATGTCATCAGGCATTTCTGACACTTATATGACCTGTATGTGTTCTGACACTTAGGCCGAACGTTATATGACCTGGTTTTTGTATGGTGTACATTGTATCCGTGCTTGTAGAGTTTTGCACTGCTTGCAAAGCTTTTCCCACAAAGACGACAAACATGCTCCTTGCAAATGTCCACTAGCTTCACAAAACAATCTGGAAGATTGGCATAGGGGCTGTCTGGTGGGAGGACATATGGATGTACAGTTCCCTTTTTGTAAATGCTGAGACGTGGGGTTGTTTGAATCTGTTTAACAGGAACTTGTGAACTTCGACGCCGGCATTTCTTTTCACGTAAATGTCTGTTCAGGCTACAGCATTGTGAAAAGTTACAGCCACACCTATGACACGTGTGTTCAGTTCTACCCGAGTGGCTCTGCACATGCTTGTTGTAGTCACACAGTCTGTAAAATGTCTGTGTGCAGTATCTACATTTGTGAAAAGCATGCCCGGTTGATTTTCTCTTCTGGGGTTTCATATTAGAAGAGAGTTGTGCATTTTCAGCAATAATACCACACTGATGTTTCTTGGCTAGTGAATCACATGTCAAGTAAGTACCACAGGTCTGACAGAAATTGAATTTGTTCTCAGAGTGGTTACAATGGTGGTGCTCAATTAGATGGTCTATACTTTGTGTAGCCTGTTGGCATGCTGCACACTGATAAGCCACATCTGTGTCATTTTTTAGTTTGAAGTTCCTGAGCAGTACAATAGGGTGCATGCTTTTCCTCATATGCAGTGAGGATTTCAACAGAGCTGGTAGGTCCTCAAAATCCCTCTCGTCTTCAATGTTATCAATGGTTGAATCTTCTCCCTCCTGGTTCAACCCAGTTGAATCAATAGACCCGGTCTCCCCCCCTTCCAGATTGCCCTCTGTGTCACGCATACAATCTTCTCTTGACAATGGTTCACAGTAGCATTCACTTAGCACTGGGGGTTCTTGCTCATCATCTGCCGTGAATACTTTATGAAATGTCTCTCTTGTGTTTTCAAGACCAGCTCTCACAAGGTCTGGTGGCTCGATATGGCGCATTAGGTTCTGCTGGGATGCCTGGTCCTCTTCCAAACAAGACGATACATTTGACTCATCCATAGGTCTTAGCCACTCATTTTCAACACAGGACTTTTGTTCAATTCCAAAGTTGTTCAGACCTAAACAACGCTCCAAAAAATCAAAGCTACTGTGACCCTCTTTCCCTCCACTTGCACTTTCCTCATAGGTTAAGTTTGTACTTTGAGTGCCACTACCAACGATCTCCTGAAATCTAGTTTTCAATGATTGATTTTCAGGGAATTCCAAACAAGACTCAAACGTTTGATTGCTACCCCCAAGGCCTAATCCACAAATGACAGAGGAACTTTTGCAATTTTCTTGACCAGCAACCTTTAAAGAGTCATTATCCTTAACTGAATCCTGATATTCAAAGGCACAGGTATTATCATTCAGCTTGTTATCAGAATCTTGAGCGTTGGATGCATTGATACCCTGCGAGTCCATAGTTCCTTGGGATAATGAATTCCCCTCTTTCTCTTTAAAGCTCTCTCTTAAAATGGTTCCTTCATTTTGGCCCTCTAGGCTGCTGACATTTGAGTACCGATCATCTTCCTCCATGCAACCCTCTTCTGCATTCTGTGTTTCATCATCCAGTTCCTCGTTTCTCTCATTCACTGAGGCAGTCTGGCTTTCTTCGGCACCCAAGGAAGAATCTGTGTGTTGACCATCTTGCTCCATGCAAGTCTCCTCATCTTTCCCATGTGGTTCTCCATCCAGATGATCCTTTTCTCCCTCGTCCTCTGAAACAGATAGGCTTTCTGGAGCACCGGAGGTCTCTGAGTATTTATTCTCTCGCATCATGAATGTCGTCTCCTTTTCCTTATCTGGTGGTTCATCTTGATCCTCTTCTACCTCACTCTCTGAAGTAGACATGCTTTCTGGGAAACCTGTGTTGGTCTCTGGGCTCTTCCATGCACATTCATTTTCCTTCTTGTAATCTGCAACTAGTGGAGTATCATTTGAACCATGTTTTAACATTTTACAAGAAGGCCCTGTCCTATCAACATCAGACTCTGAGCAGCTACTAACATCTGAGTAGTCCTCCGGAATGGAAGGGTTCAATAAGTCACATTCTTGTTTAAGATCATGGGGGTTTAGGTCTGCACCTGAAGTTGAGAGGCAATTACTTGAACTGGCTGCTCTAGCTGGGGTAAAGAAGCTGTTGCTTGTGTGGTTAAACTGACCTTCATGATGTACTGGTTGACCCTCATCTTGCCAAACGACATCATCATAGTATTTCTGTTGTACAAAATCAGAACTAGTATTGGAATTTGAGAAAAAGTTTGAACTCAAGTTCAAGTCCGAGGAAATGTTCTCTGGCGAAACCACGGTGTTGGGAAGGTCATTATGCTCAATGAGGCTTTCAAGGTGGTGCGCCAAACTATCTTCAGAATCCGAAGGCACATTCAAAGTCCTTGAATCCGACGACAATGGTGGAAGGTTACGAAAACAAGTATTAAATCCTTGAGCCATGCTCGACCTCCACAGGGGACCTGGGACCACTGTTTTCCAACACCCAATCCTGAAAATAATAAATATACATGACAGATAGTGTCCAATTTTCAATGATACCACATACAGTTAATTAAAATACCTTGGTAGAAGTGGGTATTGGTGATCAAATGTTAGCTGTACAAGGAGAGTACACCATATCAAGATAAGACAAATGTCTACATTTGTTAGGCTACATTTTTTGTCACATTTGTCTCTGCATGCAAAACAATTAGACCAAATACTCACCACCTGCTTTAGCATGTGTGCATGGGGTCCAGGTTGATGTGGGTAACGCTACATTTACCCATGAAGCTAGAAAATAAAAAAAGTAATCAAATTTAATCTTCTAAATATTTTATGTTGATAGAAAATAACACCAAGTCAGGGCGTCACTACATTTAACCATTTCTGAATGGGTTAATGCCATTGGAACAGAGCTTGCAGAGGGTGCACGAGTTAACATACAAAAGGATTTCAAATTCAAACTCCTCTTGCTCAGTACAGGAATTGCTTTGAATAGTGGGACAAGTGGTGGCTGCAAAAGCATTGTCCTGATGTTTATTCGCCCACAGTTTGCCGACATTTTCCTTGGTGGAGGTAGGATAGTCAATTTAGAAGAATTTGTGGAGCCCTGTACCCAAGCTGTACTTTGCCTACCTGATTATGCATCCACCATAGTTGTTGGAACTGTGCTGGAAAGAACAATGTGAAAATAAAATATCTAAGCCAGCGCAGTACAGCCTTGGTTGGCACGGTAGAGAAAGGGGTATTAGACTACACCGTCATAGCTGATAGATCCCTCTAGTAAAGACTATAAGCAGTAGTAAGACAGCAATGTCCAGAAACAACCCAAAAGCTACAGTGCATTCAGAAAGTATTCAGACCTCCTCCCCGTTCCCACATTTTGTTACGTTACAGCCTTATTCTAAAATGGATTAAATAATTTCCCCCTTAAAATCTACGCACAATACCCCATAATGACAAAGCAAAAACAGGTTGAGTCAATTTTGCAAATGTATAAAAAATAAATAAACAGAAAATACCCTATTTACATAAGTAATCAGACCCTTCACTATGAGACTCAAAATTGAGCTCAGGTGCATCTGTTTCCATTGAATAACCTTGAGATGTTTCTACAACTTGAATGGAGTCCACCTGTGGTAAATTCAATTAACTGGACATGATTTGGAAAGGCACACACTTGTCTATATAAAAGGTCCCAAAGTTGACCGTGCATGTCAGAGCAAAAAATCAAGCCATGATGTTCAAGGAATTGTCCGTAGAGCGCCGAGACAGGATTGTATCGAGGGACAGCATTAAAGGTCTCCAAGAGAAGAATTAAGAATGGCTGCCGTAAAACGTTTTACAGTCCCCTAACCAAATTGTACTATTGTGTGTTTTTTCACATTATTTGTAACTTATTTTGTACATAATGTTTCTGCCACCGTCTCGTCTCTTATGAACGAAAAGAGCTTCTAGATATCAGGACAGCTATTACTCACCCCGTACTGTAAGAAGCTTTTTTCTTTAACGAGTCGGACGCGAAGGATTTACTCCAGACACCCGACAAGGCCCTCATCCCCGTCATTCGCAGGAGAACGAGACAGAGATATCGGGGAAGTAGTTGGGGTGCCTTGTAAGGACCCGATGGCGACTGGGTAATCTGCCTTGACCACCAGTCCTATTAGCCAACGTACAATCACTGGAAAATAAAATAGAACTACAATCACGTATATCCTACCAACGGGATGTTAAAAACATTCACGGAGTCGTGGCTGAACGACGACATAAATAACAAAGCTGGCCGGTTTTACGCTTTTTCGGCAGGATAGAACAACTGCCCCTGGTAAGACATGGGGTGGCGGTCTGTGTAGATTTGTAAACAACAGCTGGCGCAATAAGTCTAAGGAAGTCTCAAGGTTTTGCTCGCCTAAGGTAGAGTATCTTATGATAAGCTGTAGACCACATTATTTCCCAAGAGAGTTTTAACATCTATATTCTTCGTAGCGGTCTATTTACCACCACAAACCGATGCTGGGACTTGGACCGCACTCAATGACAAGTATACCGCCATAAGCAAACAGGAAAAACGCTCATCCAGAGGCAGAACGCCTGGCGGCCGGGGACTTTAATGCAGGAAAACTCAAATCAGTTTTACCTAATTTCTCACAGCATGTTAAAACCTCTCTGGGATATGTGGGACAGTAGCGTCCCACTTGGCCAAAAGCAAGAGACAATGCAGAGCGCCAAATTCAAATAAATTCCTATAAAAATCAAACTTTCATGAAATCACACATGTAAGACACCAAATTAAAGCTACACGTGTTGTGAATCTAGCCAACATGTCAGATTTCAAAAAAGTATTTTCGGCGAAAGCAAAGGATGCTATTATCTGAGGATAGCACCTCCGTAAACAAAAGAGAGAAAACATATTTCAACCCTGCAGGCGCGACACAAAACACAGAAATAAAAATATAAATCATGCTTATTTCCCCCATCAAAATGCAAATCCATTTTTAACATGTTTTGACATGCGTTTTTCTGGATTCTTGTTGTTGTTATTCTGTCTCTCACTGTTCAAATAATCCTACTATTAAAATTATAGACTGATAATTTCTTTGTCAGTGGGCAAACGTACAAAATCAGCAGGGGATCAAATACTTTTTTCCCTCACTGTACATACCCCAACCAGAAGCCATGGATTATAGGCAACATCCACACTGAGGTAAAGGGTAGAGCTGCCGCATTCAAGGAGAGGGACTCTAACCCGGAAGCTTATAAGAAATCCCCCTATGCCCTTCGATGAACCATCAAACAGGCAAAGTGTAAATATAGGACTAAGATTGAAACGTACTACACCTGTTCCGACGCTCATTGGATGTGGCAGGGCTGGCCAACTATTAACGACTACAAGTGGAAGCACACAGTGACACAAGCCTAGCAAACGAGCCAAATTACTTTATGCTCGATTCGAGGCGAGTAAAACACTGAAACATTCATGAGAGCATCAGCACTTCCGGACGACTGTGTGATCACACTCTCCGTAGCCAATGTGAGTAAGACTTAAAACAGGTCAACATTCACAAGGCCGCAGAGCCATTCGGATTACCAGGATGTGTACTGAAAGCATTCGCTGACCAACTGGCAAGCGTCTTCATTGACATGTTTAACCTCTCCCTGTTCGAGTCTGTAATACCAACATGTTTCAAGCAGACCACCATAGTCCCTGTACCCAAGAAAACTAAGGTAACTTGCCGAAATGAGTACGGACCCGTAGCACTCACGTCCGTAGCCATGAAGTGCTTTGAAAGGCTGGTCATGGCTCACATCAACACCATTATCCCAGAAACCCTAGACCCACTCCAATTTGCATACCGCCCCAACAGATCCACAGATGATGCAATCTCTATTGCACTCCACACTGCCCCTTCCCACCTGGACAAGAGCATCCTAGACTGGTTATATCACTGCCTGGTATGGCAACTGCTCGGCCTCCGCCGTCCGGCCCAGTACATCACTGGGGCCAAGCTTCCTGCCATCCAGGACCTCTATTCCAGGCGGTGTCAGAGGAAGGCCCTAAAAATTGTCAGACTCCAGCCCCCCTCGTTATAGACTGTTGTCTATGCTACCGCACGGCAAGCGGTACCAGAGAGCCAAGTCGACATCCAAAAGGCTTCTTAACAGCTTCTACCCCAAGCCATAAGAGTCCTGAACAGCTAATCAAATGGCTTCCCGGACTATTTGCATTGCCCCCGTGATAGAGTGGCCAGAGGGAAGCCATTCCTCTGTGAAAGGCAAATGACAGCCTGCTTAGTTCGCCAAAAGGCACCTAAAGGTCTCTCAGACCATGAAAAATAAGATTCTCTGGTCTGATGAAACCAAGACTGAACTCTTTGGCCTGAATGTGATGAGGATCCCACGAGGTATCCATCCTTTGTACACCTGAGAAAGCTTCACTCATTGTGTCAAAGTGTAATTTCCGGTCACAACTTGCAGACTTGTTTTACGTGCTGCTGTGCGTTTTGTTGCTAACCTTACTTTGCTACCTGACAACTTCACGGTTTTACTTACCGTTTATATATTTTCAATTTTCCCCTCGCTCTACTTTTTTTCCCATTCAACTTTTTTCACTCCAGACACTTTATCTGGACGTGGTTTGTCAGGACCTACACCAGCCGAAGCTAAGTAGTAATATTAACTTGATGCCGTCTAAATGCAGTCGCTGTACTATTAAAATACAGGAGAACGATTGCCTTACGGTGAGGATAGCTGTGCTGCAAGCCCAGCTTCAGACGCAATCGTTAGGCAAGGGTCATTTTAGTGAAGGAAAGGATGAAACAGCATCTGTACCACCAGTAGGTACAGATAGTAGCATAAATCCCCTCGCACAGTCCCCGCAGCCGGACAGCTTTCTCATGGCTTCTGGAGGGATATACTGTAGGAATGCTCAACCGGTGTCACTCATTCAGCCGACAGAAACATTCAACCGGTTCTCCCCATTAAGCAGCGAGTCGGAGTCAGAGGCTGAGCCTTCTCTGGTCTCTACACCTCCCGTTAAGGAGTCTTGAGACACCTCCCACCAATAGCTCTGACAAATTGAAAACCCTAGTCATTGGCGACTCCATTACCTGCAGTATTATACTTAAAACAAATCATCCAGCAATCATACACTGTTTACCAGGGGGCAGGGCTACCGACGTTAAGGCTAATCTGAAGATGCCAGTTTTAGCTTTTGCCAGCACCGAGTGTAGAGAGTATAGGGATATTGCTATCCACGTCGGCACCAACAATGTTAGGATGAAACAGTCAGAGGTCACAAAGCGCAACATATCTTCAGCTAGTAAGATGTGTCAGCATCGAGTAATTGTTTCTGGCCCCCTCCCAGTTAGGGGGAGTGATGAGCTCTACAGCAGAGTCTCACAACTCAATCGAGCGGTTTAAAACTTTTCTGCCCCTCTCAAAAGATAGAATTCGTAGATATTTGGCCCCCTTTCTGGGACTCACCCACAAACAGGACCAAGCCTGGCCTGTTGAGGAGTGACGGACTCCATCCTAGCTGGAGGGGTGCTCTCATCTTATCTAAGAACATAGACAGGGCTCTAACTCCCCTAGCTCCACAATGAGATAGGGTTCAGGCCAGGCAGCAGGCTGTTAGCCAGCCGCCAACCTGCCAGCTTAGTGGAATCTGCCACTAGACCAGTCAGTGTAGTCAGCTCAGCTATCCCCATTGAGACCGTGTCTGTGCCTCGACCTAGGTTGGGCAAAACTAAACATGGCGGTGTTCGCCTTAGCAATCTCACTGGAATAAAGACCTCCTCCATTCCTGCCATTATTGAAAGAGATTGTGATACCTTACATGTAAAAATAGGGCTACTTAATGTTTGATCCCTCACTTCCAAGGCAGGTATAGTCACTGATCATAATCTTGATGTGATTGGCCTGACTGAAACATGGCTTAAGCCTGATTAATTTACTGTGTTAAAAGAGGCCTCACCTTCTGGTTACACGAGTGACCATATCCCCGGCGCATCCCGCAAAGGAAGAGGTGTTGCTAACATTTATGATAGCAAATTTCAATTTACAAAAAAAAAAAGATGTTTGTGTCTTTTGAGCTTCTAGTCATGAAATCTACACAGCCCACTCAATCACTTATTATAGCTACTGTTTACAGGCCTCCTGGGCCGTATACAGTGTTCCTCACCGAGTTCCCTGAATTCCTATCGGACCTTGTAGTCATGGCAGATAATATTCTAATATTTGGTGACTAATATTCTCATGGAAAAGTCCACTGACCCACTCCAAAAGGCTTTCGGTGCCATCATCGACTGAGTGGGTTTTGTCCAACATGTCTCTGGACCTACTCACTGCCACAGTCATACTCTGGACCTAGTATTGTCTAGTGGAATAAATGTTGTGGATCTTAATGTTTTTCCTCATAATCCTGGACTATCGGACCACCATTTTATTACGTTTGCAATCGCAACAAATAATCTGCTCAGACCCCAACCAAGGATCATCAAAAGTCATGCAAATAAATTCTTGGTCAACCCAAAGATTCCTAGAAGCCCTTCCAGACTCCCTCCGCCTACCCAAGGACATCAGAGTACAAAAAGCAGTTAAACACTGGAATTGTAGGATGTGCAGAAGATGAATGTGCAAGTAGAAATACTGGGGTGCAAAGGAGAAAGATAAATAAATAAATACAGTATGGGGATGAGGTAGATTGGATGGGCTATTTACAGATGAGCTATGTACAGGTGCAGTGATCTGTGAGCTGCTCTGACAGCTGGTGCTTAAAGCTAGTGGGGGAGGTAAGAATCTCCAGCTTCAGAGATTTTCGCAGTTCGTTCCAGTCATTGGCAGTAGAGAGCTGGAAGAATTGGCTTGGGGGTGACCAGTGAGATATACCTGCTGGAGAGCGTGCTACCAGTGAGCTGAGATAAGGCGGGGCTTTACCTAGCAGAGATTGTCGATGACCTGGAGCCAGTGGGTTTGGCGACGAGTACGAAGCGAGGGCCAGCCAACGAGATCATACAGGTCGCAGTGATGGGTAGGATATGGGGCTGTGCTGACAAAATGGATGGCACTGTTATAGACTGCATCCAGTTTGTTGAGTAGAGTGTTGGAGGCTATTTTGACATCGACAAAGTCGAGGATCGGTAGAATGGTCAGTTTTACGAGGGTATGTTTGGCAGCATGAGTGAAGTTTGTTGTGAAATAGGAAGCCGATTCTAGATTTAATTTTGGATTGGACATGTTTAATGTGAGTCTGGAAGGAAAGTTTACAGTCTAACCAGGCACCTAAGTATTTGTAGTTGTCCACATATTCTAAGTCAGAACCTTCCAGAGTAGTGATGCTGGACGGGCGGGCAGGTGTGGGCAGCGATCGGTTGAAGAGCATGCATTTAGTTTTACTTGCATTTAAGAGCCGTTGGAGGCCACGGAAGGAGAGTTATGGCATTGAAGCTCATCTGGAGGTTAGTTAACACAGTGTCCAACGAAGGGCCAGAGGTATACAGAATGGTGACGTCTCCGTAGAGGTGAATCAAAGAATCACCAGCAGCGAGAGCGACATCATTGATGTATACAGAGAAGAGAGTCGGCCCGAGAATTGAACCCTGTGGCACCCCCATAGAGACTCCCAGAGGTCCAGACAACAGGCCCTCCGATTTGACACACTGAACTCTATCAGAGAAGTAGTTGGTAAACCAGGCGAGGCAATCATTTGAGAAACCAAGTCTGTTGAGTCTGCCAATAAGAATGTGGTGACGATGAATACGGCTACAAAGTAATGTCTCTTATCGATGGCAGTTATGATATCGTTTAGGACCTTGAGCGTTGCTGAGGTGCACCCATGACCAGCTCTGAAACCAAATTGCATAGCAGAGAAGGTACGGTGGGAATCGAAATGGTTGGTAATCTGTTTGTTAACTTGGCTTTCGAAAGACATTAGAAAGACAGGGTAAGATAGATATAGGTCTGTAGTTTGGGTCTAGAGTGTCTCCCCCTTTGAAGAGGAGGATGACCGCAGCAGCTTTCCAATCTATGGGAATCTCAGATGATACGAATGGGAGGTTGAACAGGCTAGTAATAGGGGTTGCAACAATTTTGGCAGATCATTTTAGAAAGAGAGGGTCCAGATTGTCTAGCCCGGCTGATTTGTAGGGGTCCAGATTTTGCAGCTCTTTCAGAACATCAGCTATCTGGATGTGGGTGAAGGAGAAGTGGAGGAGGTTTGGGCGAGTTGCTGTGGGGAGCGCAGGGCTGTTGCCTGGGGTAGGGGTAGCCAGGTGGAAAGCATGGCCAGCCGTAGATAATTGAAATTCTCAATTATAGTGGATTTATCGGTAGTGACAGTGTTTCCTAGCCTCAGAGCAGTGGGTAGCTGGGATACGGTGCTCTTATTCTCCATGGACTTTACAGTGTCCCAGAACTTTTTTGAGTTTGTACTACAGGATGCAAATTTCTGTTTGAAAAAGCTAACCTTAGCTTTCCTAACTGCCTGTGTATATTGGTTCCTAACTTCCCTAAAAAGTTACATATCACGGGGGCTATTCAATGCTAATGCAGAACGCCCCAGGATGTTTTTGTACAGGTCTGGAGTGAACCAAGGGCCATATCTATTCCTAGTTCTACATTTTTTGAATGGAGCATGCTCATTTAAGATGGTGAGGAAGGCACTTTTAAAGAATACCCAGGCATCCTCTACTGACTGGATGAGGTCAATTAGAAAGGCTTGTTCGCAGAAGTGTTTTAGGGAGCGTTTGACAGTGATGAGGGGTGGTCGTTTGACCACAGACCCATTACGGATGCAGGCAATGAGGCAGTGATCTGAGTAAATGACTGAGTAAAGGGTCTGAACACTTGTGTATGAAGTATCAAGGGGTCTGAATACTTTCCGAATGCACCATTAATCTCTCCTTCCTCCCAATGTGTGCAGTTGTTCACTTCCCTTCACTGATAAGAAAGGAAATTACTGGTATACTAGACCATGCCTCCACTAATCCAATGGGGGCTCAACGCTAGCCTCTACCCCCTAGAGCTTTCTGAAGGTTACCGATGGGTGTAATTAATGTTTCCCTTTGATAAGCTAGGCTGCTCTCAGACCTAGGGGGTAGGTAGAGGGTTGTTTCTGGACAGGGTCATAGTCTTCTTCTTGGGTAGACTCCGTAATATGACATCAGAGGTAGTGTTTCCCAAACCTCTCCCAGCTATTCCCCTTATCTGGTCTATTCCAGTCCAAGCTGACCAGATTCAACTAATCAAGGGCTTGATGATTAGTTGACCAGTTGTGCTACTGGCATTGATCAAAGTGTTTGGTAGATAAAATAGCCTTAGTAAAATGTTTGAAAGTAGGGCTACTCGAAGCTGGGTTTGGGAAACACTACCCTGACACATGATGACAATTTACATTTGTAACTAAACTTCCATCAGGTGAGAATTAAATGTAGATCTTTGTGCTACCTTGTTTATGGACTCCAGTCACCGATGTCAGGCTGTTCTCTCTGCTACCGCACGGCAAGCGGTCCCAGAGCGCCAAGTCACTTTACCCCGACCTACATGTATAAATTACCTTGACTAACCTGTTCCGCCTGTATATAGCCTCGTTGTTCTTTGTTTAGTAAATATTTTAACTATATTTTCTTAGCGGCATTGTTGGTTAAGGGCTCGTAAGTAAGCATTTCATGCTAAGGTCTATCTATACCTATTGTATTTGGCGCATATGAGTAAGTAAAATTTGACTTGACTTGTCAAAAGTGTTTGCTGTTGATCGTGCTATTTTATTGAATAAGTTGTCCTCGATTGGGCTTGTGATGTCTGCTCTCGGTTTCATGATTTTTTCAGTGATAACCCCATCAATAAAGATGGCCCAAGTTAAGTCCAAATTTCTTGAAGTACATAAAGGTGTACCGCAGGGGTCGGTACTAGGACCTGTTCTTTTCACTATTTATATAAATGCTATTGCTCAATATGTTATATTGTACATTTCATCTGTATGTGGATGATACATTTAGGTACGATTGCCCTGACTGACCTTTTCTGACCTGGCTGTGACATGGTTACAGTCTGATTTTGCAGTTGTGCGGGAAGCCCTTATTGATATAAAACTTATGCTTAATATGGGTAAAACAAAATGTGTGTATCTCTTAAAATTGTTTCAGATGGATCTTCACTCATCGGATGGTTCTATAATCAAATGAGTCCCTGCATACCAACCTTGGTATTTGTATTTACAATGATTTGTCATTTAAAAAAACATACGAATGAGCTTGTTAACTTTTTATGGCTGCAGGGGCAGTATTGAGTAGATTGGATGAAAAGGTGCCCATTGTAAACGGCCAGCTCCTCAGTCTCAGTTGCTAATATATGCATATTGTTATTAGTATTGGATAGAAAACACTCTAAAGTTTCCAAAACTTTCAAAATATTGTCTGCGAGCATAACAGAACTGATATTGCAGGCGAAACCCTGAGGAAAATCAAAGCAGGAAGTGGCTTCTATTTTGAAAACTCCATGTTCCATAGCCTCCCTTTGCTCCATTTAAAGGGATATGAACAAGATTCCTTTTCCTATCGCTTCCTCAAGGTGTCAACAGTCTTCAGACATAGTTTCAGGCTTTTATTTTGAAAAATGAGCCAGAACGATAACATCGCGTCAAGTGGTCACATGAGTTTTGCTCGCGCAAGAGTTTGGGTAGGTATTGCTTTTCCCTCTCCTACTGTGAAAGACATTTGCGGTTGATATATTATCGATTATATATTTTAAAAACAACCTGAGGATTGATTATAAAAAAAACGTTGACATGTTTCTGTGGACATTATGGAAACTATTTGGAATTTGTCTGCGTTGTCATGATCGCTCTTTCCGGTGGATTTCTGAACATAACGCGACAAACAAACGGAGGTATTTTGGATCTAAAAATAATCTTTATGGAACAAAAGGAACATTTGTGGTGTAACTGGGATTCTCGTGAGTGAAAACATCCGAAGATCAAAGGTAAACAATTCATTTGATTGCTTTTCTGATTTTCGTGACCGAGCTACCTGATGCTATGTGTACTTAATGTTTTATCGTGCGATCGATAAACTTACACAAACGCTTGGATTGCTTTCGCTATAAAGCATAATTTCGAAATCTGACACGACAGGTGGATTAATAAAAGGCAAAGCTGTGTTTTCCTATTTTGCACTTGTGATTTCATGAATATAAATATTTATAGTAATATTTATTGTATGTAGCGCTATGCTATTCAGCGGTTGTTGATGACACTTATCCCGATATCGGGATTGCAGCCATAACAAGTTAACAAGAAATTTGAGGAGTGGTTCAAAAAAAAAGAAGCGTTTTAATAACTCTAACCTAAGTGTATGTAAACTTCAGACTTCAACTGTATACAGGCCGTCAGTAAATACACCCAACATTTTCTTTATTAAACAAAATACCCTAGCCGGTTATATGCAATTTTCTGCAACAAACGAATCGCTCTCAAACAAAGTTGTGCACTTGCTCTCATGCACTCTTGAGGCGTCTGCCAGACGGAACTGCAATCTGCAATCTGAAACTGAACCCTACCTTGAGGCATGCATAGGCTGCATTCCAAACACGTAAAAGACACACCCCCTCCCCTCAAATTAAGTGACGTACCATGATGACGTACCATGGTGTATGATGAGTTGACACTTGCAGGGCAAGGGGCGAGGGAAAAATGAAGGAATTTTAAATGGATCGCCCATGCCCGGAAATGTGTCACTATTTAGTCCCACGGTTGTTTAAGTCATGATGGTACCACCGGTAGCGGTTGTGTGTGCTTTATATGCGCTACAGTCAATTATGACTGTATTTCATATCTTTGCAAGAAGACGAGGCATCCGCTGACAACGAATGCAAGCCATCCGACAATATCAGGTAAAAGGAAAATTACAAATGTACAAGTGTGATGTTACATCATACAACTTCCCTGACATATCCGAAAGCTAACCAAACAAAAACATAACTTTCATGATGTTCGTGCCTAATGTACATTAGTAGCACAATTTCTAACTTACTTACATTTGTTTTTACTTAAACCAATATCAATATAAAGAAACCAACAAACAAGTGTAAGGTTTTGGCAGACTTTTCTTAGCAGATGTACAATTATTGCGGATTGAATTATGGGGCATTTCAGGCGCCGGAGTGAACAGAATTGTACATTTGCAAACTCGATCACAAATGAGGGCTGAGGGGATTACGTTGCCAACTTCCCTTGCTTGGCTAATTGTTTGGACTGATGGCAAAGATGGCCGTATCGGTGCATAAACATTAGACAAGTTGGAAATCACAAATTCAACACTGAGTGTTTTGGAAGGAATCAGTGGCTAACTGCAAGCATTGCAAAGCAATCCCTAACCTGCTATTCAGTGGAGTGGGTGTATGGTCCAAGTTTAAGGGTCTCTTTTCCAAGCTTAAAAGGATAAACATTCAACGTTGGTCATGTTGTCAATCCAGCATGACTTCTGCCACGTTCAAAACAACTGGAAATTCGGAACTGGGAAATCTCAGACTTCAGTGAGTTCAAGACAACTGGAAACTCTATAAAAAAACTAGCTCAGACTGGGAAAATACGTTTGAACTGTCGTTCAACTCGGAATGCCAAATCGGGAAGTCGGGCCTATTTCTAGAGCTCCGACCTGAAGATCACCGACAGGACCGCTGTGCCACCTTCCTGTTCAAGTGAGCACAGGACAAGTTGAGCCCAAAAATGTATTGTATGCTGCTGCATAAAGGATGTAACATGCCAGGGAGATATGTATACTGTAGCTAAGAAAGTAATTAGAGATCAACCGATTAATCGGAATGGCCGATTTCAAGTTTTCATAACAATCGGAAATCAGTATTTTTGGACAACGATTTGGCCGATTTTTTTACACCTTTATTTAACTAGGCAAGTCAGTTAAGAACAGTGGGTTAACTGCCTCGTTCAGGGGCAGAACGACAGATTTTTACCTTGTCCGCTCGGGGGATTCAATTTTGCAACCTTACAGTTAACTAGTTCTACGCTCTAACCACCTGATTACATTGCACTCCAAGAAGAGCCTGCCTGTTATGCGAATGCAGTAAGCCAAGGTAAGTTGCTAGCTAGCATTAAACTTATCTTATGAAAAACAATCAATCATAATCACTAGTTAACTACACATGGTTGATGGTATTACTAATTTATATAGCGTGTCCTGCATTGCATATAATCGATGCGGTGCCATTCGTGAAAATGACGGTCGTTGCTCCAACGTGTACCTAACCATAAACACCAATGCCTTTCTTAAAATCAATACACAAGTATACATTTTTAAACCTGCATATTTAGCTAACAGAAATCCAGGTTAGCAGGCAATACTAACCATGTGAAATTGTCATTTCTCTTGCGTTCACTGCACACAGAGTCAGGGTATATGCAACAGTTTGGGCCGCCTGGCTCTTTGCGAACTAATTTGCCAGAATTTTACGTAATTATGACATAACATTGAAGGTTGTGCAATGTAACAGGAATATTTAGACTCATGGATGCCACCCGTTAAATAAAATACGTAACGGAATAAAAGTTTTGTTTTCGAGGTGATAGTTTCCGGATTTGACCGAAGGCTCGTATTTCTGTGTGTTTATTATGGTTAAGTCTATGATTTGATATTTGATAGAGCAGTCTGACTGAGGGGTGGTAGGCAGCAGCAGGCTCGTAATAGTCAAAGGTATATGGTTTAGAGAGAAAATAGTCGACATGTTATAATTCCTGTAATAACTTGCGGGCTGAACTTGAAAGGGGTTCCTTACCGTTCATATCTTCAATAGAGAATGTCTTGATCTACTTCAAATAAGGTCTGTGTTTCGTTCAGGCTTAAACCGCCTCGGCGTTTTGATACCCGTGTAAATCTCACTAGGATAAGGTAACGTTTGTTGATATTGATATTTTCATAAATCCACTCTACAAAAAAAAAAAAAAGATCTTTGCTTATATTTAGCAAATATTGATCAGAGTTACCTTGTCCTATGGATATCTACAGTTATAAAATTGGCAAGGTGGTGTAAGCCTACACGAAACACAGACCTTATTTTAAGTGAATCTAAAAATATCCTATGGAATAAATGAATGAAGGAACCGCTTTTCAGATTTTGCTAGAAGGTGTCATGGGAATTATGACTCGCACTTTGGTAGTCAATTCTTACCATTCCCATTATTAAAATAGGATTTCCTGCATATAGAAATTAGAGTTTTTGTTTTCAACATTCATCACAGGTAACTTAAACTCTATTTTTATTCAAACAGTTGAGAGTATTTGTCTCCTAAGCAGACTCTTCAGTATCATTGTCACTTCAGAGCTCTGTGTGTGTTTACAGATGGCAGAGAAAAGCAGAGCACAAGTGTGGGACTATTACATGGAATTGGCATCAGGGAAAGCAAGGTGTCTTACTTGTGATAAAGATGTACGCATGGGGTCAGCAACGGCTAAATCAAAAAATACCACAAACCTGTGGTATCACCTTAAAGAATAACCATCCAAAAGCCCATAAGAAAGCAATGATGAAAAAAGCAAACGCAAATTCTTCACAAGGAAAAAGTGATACAGACACATCGCAGGCTACAATCTTACAACTTTTTAATAAGCAAGCAAAATGGCAGGACAAAGATCCAAGGGCCAAGAAGATGATGTAGCAATTATTGAGATGATTGACACTGACATCCAGCCATTCACAGTGGTGTCTGACGTTGGTTTTCAGCGGCTGATTACTCTTGCTGAACTCCGGTACAGATGAAAAATGATTTAGCACAGAAATGCAAGATAAAACACATAAAAGAGTTGTGATGAAAGTGAAGAATCTGGTGGCACCAGTCAACGCTCCACGCATTCACAACTGACTGCTGGTCAGGCATTACAGAGTCCCTGATGAGCCTTACTGGACATTTCATTGACAATGTTTGGACAAGAAAGCAGGTTGTGCTGAATTTCAAGACTATGAATGGATCACACACATGAAACTACATCAGAGAGATGTTTTTGACCATGTTGGAATACTGGGAAATCCACACAGAACGTGTAGTGCTGGTCCTCAGGGACAGTGGGGCAAACATGGTGAAAGGTATGAGACTGGCAGAGCTTCCAGACTTCAACTGCAGTGCACACACCCTACAGCTTGTAATCAATGATGGCCTATCCAGTCAGAGCTGTGCTAGACAGTATTGCCATGTTGAAGAGCTGTACTGGCCTTCCCAAACACGTGATCAACAAGCAGTTCAAACTCGCTGGAACTCAACACTACACATGCTGCAGAGGATGTTTGAACAGAGGCGTGCATTGAATGTGTATGCAGGTGAATACGGACACATCAGCAGTTTGTCTGCTGCACAATGGGACATTGTCTCTAACCTAATTGAGACTCTGGCACCTATGGAGGAGGTGACACTGGAGATGAGCCGCTCCAACTCTACAGCAGTATGCATCATCCCCAGTGTGTCGGTGCTGAAGCTGATGCTACAGCAGGAGGGTTCTTCTACTCAAGGCATCAAAACTTTACGGAAGACCATGTTGGACAGTCTGACAAGGAGGTTCTCCAAGGCCGAGGAGACAAAGTGCCTGGTGCTGGCAACTGTCCTGGATCCACATTACAAGAGCTATGCCTTCACCTCAGGGACAGCACTAGAGAAAACAAAAGAGTGGCTAAAGGAGGAGTCTGACCTACTAAGGAAACCAAATCCCAGAGCCACAGAAGATGGGGCGAGTGAAGAGGAGGACCCAGATCCAGGTGCAAAAGAGCAAAGAGTCCAGGTAGATCAGCCACCCAGTCTGGTGGACAGCCTCTACGCTAGAATCTTTGGAAGCCAAGAGAGCAGGGCTGAAGTCCAGTGCAGTTTTGAAATTGAGTTGGAGCGTTACCTCACAGAGCCCGCCATTGACAGAAAGAGCGACTTGCCTTTGGAGTGGTGGAAGCAGAATGAGGACAGACTTCAATCACTCGCTCCACTGGCAATGAAGTTTCTCTGTCCCCCACCTTCTTCAGTCCCAAGCGAGAGTGTTCAGTGAGGTGGGGATCATTTATGATAAGCGGAGGAGCAGACTGACAGGGGACCATGCAGACAAGCTCTGCTTTCTGCACTACAACCTAAAACTTCTTAACTGGGAATATTTGAAGACCCATGAAAGCTGGTGGTTCGTTTTAACATTAGTTCTCATGTTATGAGACTAACTTGATTTTATTTATGTATTACATTAAGTTAAAATAAAAGTGTTAATTGTTCACTCAGTATTGTTGAAATTGTCATTATTACAAAAATGTGTGTGTGTGTGTATATATATATATATATATATATATATATTTTTTTTAATTGGCTGATTAATCGGTATCTGCTTTTTTGGTCCTCCAATAATTGGTATCGGTGTTGAAAAATCATAATCGATCGACCTCTAAAAGTAATACTAAGTGTATGTTGTGTAGTAAGCTGTTAGTAGCCCAGGTGCCTCACCCTAATAATTTGGTTTATTCACCACTCGTAATTCCACCTACTGTTCTGACTTGGTGGTGCACATGTAGCCTATAGCCGGTTTTAGAGAAAAGTCATCATTGAATATTGTAAGTTTTCATTGTCTGCTTATAACTCCCTTTATTTATCCTGTACCTCTGACTTGGTGTACAGGGAGAACACTGTAAGAAAGGTCCATGGTCTGAATTCTGTCGCTGTACATTTCAAAGTGCTGAACAAATAGTTACATTGACTACATCCGCCCTAGCTCGCACGTTAATGTCTTACAATCGCAATTACGGATTGCCTCTTATCCGCTTGTTGTCCCCTTATGCCATGGTTTGTACATCTCAGTTGTCAATAGAAAAGCAAGTCAGCCATATTAGCTGTTTTTTTTAAAGCAGTAAATTAGGCTGAATTATCTGTTTCGCTGCCAGACAAGGCTCCGCTGATAGTCAGGTGTTGCAGTGGTACAGTGTTGGGACAGCTTTCTGTAGGCCCTAACAGTTTGTGGGAACCGTTTGTCACCGTTATAGTGCAATGTATTGTTTACTGTTGGCATGCTGCCATGCATTGAAGGAAAAAAAGTGCCCCACCCAATTTTACCTACCTCATCCCCATACTGTTTTTATTTATTTACTTTTCTTCTCTTTTGCACACCAATATCTCTCTATCTGTACATGACCATCTGATCATTTATCACTCCAGTGTTAATCTGCATAATTGTAATTATTTGCCTACCTCCTCATGCCTTTTGCACACAATGTATATAGACTCTCTTTTTTTTCTACTGTGTTATTGACTTGTTAATTGTTTACTCCATGTGTAACTCTGTGTTGTCTGTTCACACTGCTATGCTTTATCTTGGCCAGGTCACAGTTGCAAAGGAGAACTTGTTCTCAACTAGCCTACCTGGTTAAATAAAGGTGAAATAAAAATAAAATAAAAAAACATGCTAAATTCGCCACTGAGTATAAGATGGAAGTCCACTGGGTGAACGAGCAAGACAAAAGATTTAAGTGCCTTTGAACAGGGTATGGTAGTAGGTGCCAGACGCACCGGTTTGAGTTGGTCAAGAACGGCAACGCTGCTGGGTTTTTCACGCTCAACACTCTCCCGTGTGTATCAATTATGGTCTACCACCCAAAGGACATCCAGCCAACTCAAGTCAAAGTTTATGTGTCACGTGAGCTGAATACAACATGCTTACTTACAAGCTCTAACCAATAGTGCAAAAAGTTATTAGGTAGACAATAGGTAGGTAAAGAAATAAAACAGTAAAAAGACAGGTTATATACAGTAGCGAGGCTATAAAAGTAGCGAGGCTACATACAGACACCGGTTAGTCCGGCTGATTGAGGTAGTCTGTGCATGTAGATATGGTTAAAGTGACTATACATATATGATGAACAGAGTAGCAGTTGCGTAAAAGAGGGGTTCGAGGGTGGGAAACAATACAGATAGCCCGGTTAGCCAATGTGCGGGAGCACTGGTTGGTCGGCCCAATTGAGGTAGTATGTACATGAATGTATAGTTAAAGTGACTATACATATATGATAAACAGTGAGTATCAGCAGCGTAAAAAGAGGGGTTGGGGGTGGCACACAATGCAAATAGTCCGGGTAGCCATTTGATTACCTGTTCAGGAGTCTTATGGCGTGGGGTTAAAAACTGTTGAAAAGCCTTTTTGTCCTAGACTTGGCACTCCGGGTACCGCTTGCCATCATCATGCAGTAGTAGAGAGAAGAGTCTATGACTGGGGTGGCTGGGGTCTTTGACAATTTTTTACCCAATAGGCTCAGACTTGTTTCCATCTACGCAGGTTGGCACCCATGTCCCACTGGGCCATGGCACCGACGTATCTACTCTGACATGGATCAGGGTGTATACGCCTGGTATAACATCAAGGTGTATACAACTAGTTAAACACGGGTGTTGAAGCAGAAAAGCAGCATGAACATATCTGCACTATTTATCAAGCGAGTTAAACTGCATACTCAGAAACACAATTTTATAATGGCAGGAGTGTTTGATTTCCTTACATTAGCATCATAACATCAATAATGTAACTAGGGGTAGTAACAGGGTAGTAACTAGGCCTACCCTGTATGTGACAACAAAAATATGTTCCCGCTTTCTACATGCAGAAATAAGATATAATTTGGCTAGAATCAGTTGAGGTTGTCTACTGCCAAAAATAAATGGAATTTACTACAATAATCCCAGTGTAGCAGCATTTCCATCACACATCTACCTACATGGGTTGCAAGTTCAACATGTACCCATGCCTAGCTCTACCTCACAAACATTGAGGAAACGTGAAACTTGATCTAAGTAAATTGATTTAGCTATTATCTGGTTAACAGTACACGGAATAAGGAATTGAGTGCTGGTTAACATAAACTATGCATGATATTCTGCATTTAATTACCTCGCTAGTTACAGGTCACGTCAATGTGCCATCCAGGGGTGTCTTCATTACGTCTTACAACTTTAACAGTTTACCGTTTAAGAACCAAAAGGAACCGTGAGGGCTCAACTGAAGTTAAAAAATGTTGAGTTGGAGTGAACGGTTTCAAACGGTTTGCAACAGAATCGGCGTAATGAATATACCCCAGGTAGGTTTGTATTGAATTGCTAATGTACTTTTACTAGCAACTACAATAACGTTATACATTACCTACTGCCACTGGGCACACACCGGTTAAATCAACGTTGTTTCCACGTAATTTCAGTGAAATTACGTTCAACCAACGTGGAATGTACGCTGAATTGACGTATGGTCTATGCCCAGTGGGTAGGGGTGAAGCCCCAGCCAGGTCGTCAGAAAGCAGAATGTCTGAAGAAGCATGCATTTAACTAACCACTCAAACCAAATAACTCGAAATAATGTTTTCATGCCAGTGGAAAGGGTGACATCCCTTGCAATGCTTAAAATGTGCTTATGTTCGCTTGGCAATTATCATCTACTGCCTCCAGGCAGGCTAGCTAACTAGCTACTA
This sequence comes from Oncorhynchus mykiss, assembly GCF_057628025.1. Classification (NCBI taxonomy): domain Eukaryota; kingdom Metazoa; phylum Chordata; class Actinopteri; order Salmoniformes; family Salmonidae; genus Oncorhynchus; species Oncorhynchus mykiss. The sequence continues at coordinate 25,457,262 of NC_143024.1, forward strand.
CCACAAACTACAATGGTTCTAATCTAGAACTCAATTCAGAACCGCACTCACCAGGCAATGCAGTATTGCGTACCGCCGTCCTGACTCCTGTTGTTATCTACGGTCCCACGATGCTTTAGGTTACTACCTAGCTAGACATTTCCGTGAACATATTGATAATTTGGTCGTTTTTCAGAAATATATTTTTTTCTTGTTTTTTTCTTTATCGAATCACACAATGTGCCCGAACCCCGGGAACATTTATGACTCTATGCTATTAGAACCAATGAAAAGGAAGGAGAACCTTGCAAGTACCCGCCCTACACGCTCTATGGCTGCGCAGTACAGCTTCTGCGCACATCCTGCCGCGTGCATCAAGGCTTCTGTGTGATCACTATGCGTGCAGGACGACGGCTGCTACTGCGGAGAGTGCCATGACTCCGTTCGCTCAAAAGCAGGCGACGACTCAGCTGTCCTGTGTTGCTCTGCCCATTTATGTTGTTATTAAGAACCAATGTGTAATCCCACCTCAATTTCAGAGCAGCCCTTAGGTTGGTCTACATAGCAGAACAACAACCAGCAGTTTCCCTGCTTTAGGTCTGCCCTGGATTGCTTCTGCCTAGTTGCCACCATCTTGGTTGCAAGAATCAAGAAGGACTGGAGACAAAATGGTGGCTTTGTTTTTTTTAATGGGCTCCAGCAACAGCACCACTTTACATCATACCAGTGAAGTGAAATACCAAAATTACATGCCATGTCCTAGTAAGGACAGTATTTCAAGCATATAGTAGAATTTGTACAAAAAAGAAAGGAAAACCACCCGTCTTCTATGAGCAAGCCTGGGCCACATGTAAGAACCTTACCATAGACCAGTTACTGCTATTCACTGTCTTTTGGGGTATGTTTATCCCAAAACCAACTGCAAATCCATGATATTTAACCAATCAATAGGTTGGAATGGTGCTATTGATAAGATAAAAAGTCTACATTAAGGGTTGAGAACATCATGGGTTGTCAAGGACCTGTACACACCACTCTTTAACCAACAACTAAGCTACCCCTTAATGTAAAGCATTCTTCTGTCAAATCAATCCAGTTAAGAACTAAGCCTATTGGGTTTGGTAAATAAAACTAGACTCTCTTCCTAAGATACAAATTGAGGGGCAATACATGGCATAAACAATAGGAATTGTGTAATACTATATGTAACTCCAATGAAACAATAGCCAGCGGTATGACCTGAGATAGTTTGGACTGTATGGTTCTGCAAACCAATATGCCATTTACAGGTGATTTAAGAGGAAACAATTATTGAGTCAATCTATCCTTAGAAGCTGGTTTGACAAGGCCACAAATTGGACATATTCATGAACAAGGCGAGATCTGCAAGAGGTTCAATGATGAATGTGTCTATTGGACAAATAACGCAAGGCAGGTAAAACGGGAGGAGCTGATGTGTTCAATGCAAGTAACAAATACACTTTTCATACTAATCATAGAATGCACAGTGCATCACGTCACCAGTAGGTGGCCATCGTGCTGCAGAACTGCTATCCACATTTGTTTTTTTGCTCTAACCTGGAGGTCAGCATGTACCTTGGGTTTGGACATCATGAGGGACAATGACACAAATAAATGTAACATCAGTAAAAAAATGAAATACAGGCCTACAAGCATACTGTCACCATCATATGGATGAAACCGCTTGATTGAATTTGGGTACAGTAAGTTAAAGTGGGTGCATCCATGGTGATCAGCATAGCTTCTTGGAATGAAGTGTGCTTTTGACTGATCATGTGGAGAAAACCCAACTCTTTCTTGACTCACTACCAATTGATTATCGGTGTAAAGACAGGTCTCAAAGTTCATACAAGCTAACCAATGATTGTAGAAAAGTAAATAAGGTTACTCAGCCTTGAGATCCGTACCCTTAAAACAAATGTCTCTGTAAGTCTCCCATTGGCGTTAATGAATGATTTACGTGAAAGTCTAATTTGTGGATTTAGCACATGGGGGTGTGTGAAACTTATTCCTCAGCCTGAACTGTCCCCACTTGCGCCAGCGAATAGTTAGCTTTTTGCATGGCGCCAACTGGTAAGACACTTCAGGAGGGCGGTCACGTGGGCTTGCAAGGCAGGTATCCTGGGTTTGAGCCTCGTGTGAGCCAAATCAGGAGAAAGTGGTACTCGTCCTTTACAATGGTGCCATGACACAGGTCTATAGTTGCACTGGGGTCACTATTGAGTAAGTTTGATGGGCAAGTGTAGCACATGGGCATGTGTGAAAATTACTCTCAGCCTGAAGTGTCCCCATTTCTGCGAGCAAATAGCTATTTTTTTTTTGCAATCCTCCAACTGGTAAGACACTTCAGGAGGGCTAGTAAGTGTGCTAGTAAGGCAAAGGTCTGAGCCTCTGTGCAAGCCTAATCAGGAGAAATTGGTGCTCACTTACACGTCCTTTACATAGACACTTATGTAGCCGATGTGGAATCGCTAGCTAGTTGGTGGTGAGCTAGTAGAGTCCATCATGCAAGTGTTGCAGTTGTTGTTTCCCTTGCTTTGCACAGGACATTCAGGACTTGATTTCATCCGGTATGTCAATGAGTCATGGGCACAGACCTTCGCGGCTGTGGTAACAATGGCCGCGTTCCTCTGCTCAGAATGGAATGGTTCCAAAAGTGCATACTCAGTCAACAGGGAACACAACCAATAAATTGATCTTTAATGCACTTAAGATGAGCACACCCTGTTGACTGAGTATGCACCTTTGGAACCGTTCCATTTGGTGTAAAGTGATTGTAAAGTGTGAACTCCACCCATCCAGCAAGCTAAATCATGCGTACATTGTCCCAATCCCAAATCGACCCCTACGCACTTGTGGGGATTTGTAGGATTTGACAGGTGTAAGCAATATGGCAATAGCTCCACTTGCTCACCGATGGGCTAGGTAGAAGTTTCACAATGTTGCGAACACCTTTCAAATCACCAAAAGTGCATTGGAGGCAGGGTCTAATGGTCGATTTTGGATTGGGCCATTGGATACTGTCCGATCCTCTACCTTTCTCACCAAAGTGTGCACTTGCTCATGCTCCTTCAAGACATTGGATTAGTGTAAGCATTAGTTTCCATTGTATAGACGGCAGTGCCCACTTCTGGGAAAAGGGTCAGGAATCGGGAAGCAGCCCTAGGGAGACCTGCCAGGTGAAGGACAGGCACAATAGGAGTGACCAGTGCAAAGGACAGTGACGCTTTTCATAACCTTGTCCCCAGGATATTGCGCAAAGTGCATCTAAGCCTGGGATTTGAACGGTTCAGTGACTTGAGTAAAGTATTTGTCATCATTTAATTTGAGCAAATCACACGACTGCGAGGTTATGGGGAAGTGTTTGTGGAAGATGATTGGCTGGTAGATTAAGCAGATTTAACCAATCAATGCCTTTGCACTGGTAGTTTCTCCCGGTCTTTCTGTATTGGCTAACAAAGGCCAAGTTTGACTCTTTGATCCACCAGACTAAGCATTTGGGCAGAAGTTTCTGGAACAAGATCACGCTGGTCATAAAGAGGCAATTTTCCTTTCCCCCCCAAAGACACCTCTATCCTTCTGGCTACATGATTCTGAACAAGTCTGATCTACTGAATTGCTTGTGTTCAACACAGATCCATTTAGAAGTCTGAACCCGCCATGTTTCTTTATAGTCGAGAGACTACATCCTATCTTATACAATGCTCAAAAATATAAAGGGAACACTTAAACAACACAATGTAACTCCAAGTCAATCACACTTCTGTGAAATCAAACTGTCCACTTAGGAAGCAACACTGATTGACAATAAATTTCACATGCTGTTGTGCAAATGGAATAGACAACAGGTGGAAATTATAGGCAATTAGCAAGACACCCCCAATAAAAGGAGTGGTTCTGCAGGTGGGGACCACAGACCACTTCTCAGTTCCTATGCTTCCTGGCTGATGTTTTGGTCACCTTTGAATGCTGGCGGTGCTTTCACTCTAGTGGTAGCATGAGACGGAGTCTACAACCCACACAAGTGGCTCAGGTAGTGCAGCTCATCCAGGATGGAACATCAATGCGAGCTGGGGCAAGAAGGTTTGCTGTGTCTGTCAGCGTAGTGTCCAGAGCATGGAGGCGCTACCAGGAGACAGGCCAGTACATCAGGAGACGTGGAGGAGGCCGTAGGAGGGCAACAACCCAGCAGCAGGACCGCTACCTCCGCCTTTGTGCAAGGAGCACTGCCAGAGCCCTGCAAAATGACCTCCAGCAGGCCACAAATGTGCATGTGTCTGCTCAAACGGTCAGAAACAGACTCCATGAGGGTGGTATGAGGGCCCGACGTCCACAGGTGGGGGTTGTGCTTACAGCCCAACACCGTGCAGGACGTTTGGCATTTGCCAGAGAACACCAAGTTTGGCAAATTCGCCACTGGCGCCCTGTGCTCTTTACAGATGAAAGCAGGTTCACACTGAGCATGTGACAGACGTGACAGAGTCTGGAGACGCCGTGGAGAACGTTCTGCTGCCTGCAACATCCTCCAGCATGACCGGTTTGGCGGTGGGGTGGCATTTCTTTGGGGGGCCGCACATGTGCTCGCCAGAGGTAGCCTGACTGCCATTAGGTACCGAGATAAGATCCTCAGACCCCTTGTGAGACCATATGCTGGTGCGGTTGGCCCTGGGTTCTTCCTAATGCAAGACAATGCTAGACCTCATGTGGCTGGAGTGTGTCAGCAGTTCCTGCAAGAGGAAGGCATTGATGCTATGGACTGGCCCGCCTGTTCCCCAGGCCTGAATCCAATAGAGCACATCTGGGACATCATGTCTCGCTCCATCCATTGCACCACAGATTGTCCAGGAGTTGGTGGATGCTTTAGTCCAGGTCTGGGAGGAGATCCCTCAGGAGACCATCCGCCACCTCATCAGGAGCATGCCCAGGCGTTGTAGGGAGCCTCATTTTGACTTGTTTTAAGGACATATCACAGTTGGATCAGCCTGTAGTGTGGTTTTCCTCTTTAATTTTGAGTGTGACTCCAAATCCAGACCTCCATGGGTTGATAAATTTCATTTCCATTGATAATTTGTGTGATTTTGTTGTCAGCACATTCAACTATGTAAAGAAAAGTATTTAATAAGAATATTTCATTCATTCATATCTAGGATGTGTTATTTTAGTGTTCCCTTTATTTTTTTGAGCAGTGTATATAATTGATATAAACCATCATCCTATGGATCTTAGACATGGTGCTTCTCTAATAACTTGTGTAGGATGAACATTCCAGTGTGTAGGCAACAAAGCACTGGCAGAAAAATACATAGCCTACCTAAAAATTACATTTCCACCACATCACATTCATCATTAGTTGAAAACCATGACTGATGGGTCATTTAAAAAAGGCCAATCTTTGATTTCTAGGAAAAAATACATTTCTTTCAACTTTAATGGCATTAAAGTAACATTTAAAATCAGGGCCAATGCATTTGTTTGGAAGACAGTAAAGGAAGCAACAGTACCATTTGAAAAGGCTAATTTACATCACAATGCTACGTGTGGCTTGCATTGGAATCACTGGACCTTGTCGTGTCCTAAGGAAAAACATGATCATGCGTTAACAGATCCGTGGCCACCCGGAGGACTGGCAGCAGAAATCGAGGGCAGTGGTTCCCAATCTTTTTCGGTTACTGTACCACCAACTGAATTTTGCTCTGCCCAGACAACCCCTGAAGTACCCCCTCATGTGCATTTTACAGTAGGCCTATGGTCTCATGAGTCTTCTCAAGTACCCCCTGTGGATAGGCTAAGTACTCCCAGAGGTCCTAGTACCCCTCATTGGGAACCACGGATCTAGATAACAGAACCAGTTTGCGAATTGAGAGACATGGCCACAATATAGTGAAAAGATGATACATGAGAAAGCCTTTCAAAATGATACCAACATTCCTGGTCTGGTAGTTGGGGAACATCTCACCTTGACACATTTTCTGATCTTGAGAAAGACACCATGGATGTAAAGGCTTGGCAATTGCAAATAAATCATATCTTAAATATTTTTAAAGTGAAATCCCAATGGAAATGCACATGTAAAAAAAAAAAAAAAACATTTCAAATTACTTTACAAAATGGACAGTCATTGTTACCGCAGACCATCTTAACGGTTTGCATGGGTCCATGGGTCTTTAGCAAATTGTGCTCGACTACTAGCTTCAATAAAGAGCATATTAAGGCATTATTCCCATGGCATTTCCAGGGGTATTGTCAAAGGTTTAACTGAAGTAACCAAAACAATCTAAAACATTGATACAAAACTAACCTCAAATTCACATGATTGTAGAAAATACATTAAAAAATCTCAGTAATTCCCAGTTCTTAAGTCACCATCTCAATCTCTGCAGTGCTACATCAATGTCATCCTACTCTGGTTCAGAATGAATGACCCACCCACCCCAAGAACCATACTGGTTGTAGTTCCTCAAGTCATTGTTAAAATAAATTATAATTTAAAAACACTCGTTAAACTGCTCCATCATCAAGGCAAGAATCCTAACTTGAGATGTGCACGTAACTCAGACTTTCGTAAATCATGAATTGAGGTCTGCATAACAGTGCAACAATGTGGTATGTGCATTGATCTCAAGTTAGGGTTCGGACCTCCGGATATAAATACCATGCATAGTTTCCATTAGCCAAGGTTATCGGACCCATGAGAACTCTGGTGCTTCAGAAACTTCTGCAAGGAGGAAAAAGTCTCTGTACACTCAGTGCATTCGTACAGCACCTCTGCTGGACCAATTTTTTCACCATTCCCACCCTTGACATCGTCAATGTCCCCATGACCCACTAAATCCTTTACATTGTCTTGGTCAGAGTCCAGGTCTGGATTGGAGTCAGCAGTGGGAGATGCCCGTCCTTCCATGTCCATTTCCCCCCTTGACTGACTTGGGTGAATCTCAAGATGGCGTCCTAGAGCAGAAGAACTCCGGAAGCAACTTGGACAGTGAGGGCACTTAACTATTTCACTACCTGGTTCCCTTTTGTGGTACCGCAAATGCCGTTGGTACACACACAGCAACCCAAACTTTTTCCCACATTGGTCACACTTGTAGTTCCTCCGTACCTTAGGAGCAGCGGACACTTCTCCAGTAGATGTGGTTTGCTGATCTTCACCATTGTCACTGTCCAATTCTGCAACAACACTGTCTAAAGACTTCTTGGGTTTTATTTTAGATGACACATTCTGTTCCAACACATCAGAATTCAATTGGGAACCACCATCTGGTTTAGAATGCAATGCCAAGTACTTAAGACTTGGCTTCTTCTCTAATTCAGGTTTGTGATACATGGCTATATGCCTCCGGACATCACAGCGTTGTGGAAAATGTTTCCCACAGAGAACACAAGTGTGAAGAGTCCCCTTGTGGGATCTATTGTGCCGAGACAGACTACTTGAGTGACTAAATACACGGTGGCAGTGCTTGCATGGATGTAATTTTGTCCCAGAGCCTTTTTTATAAAGTGGGGGCCTTCCTCCCTTCCTTGCAGGTGCTTTTGTTACGATGCACTCAATGCGAGTATACCTTTGCCACTTTTTTACAACTCTTTGTGACTCTGAATCCTTATTTAACTTGTCAATTTCTTCCTGTGTTTGATGGGTAAGATGATGCTCCTTCAAGTCTGTTAACTGCTGGAAGCGATCTCCACACAAACCACAGCGGTATGGTCTGAAAGAGGATGGTGTTTTGGAATCAGATTTGCCATTGTGGGTCTTCACATCGACAGTTGCGTCACTGCTGTACTGTTTGGTCACATCGGTAGTAGGGGTGCCGCTGCTGTATTGTTTGGTCACATCGGTAGTAGGGGTGCCGCTGCTGTATTGTTTGGTCACATCGGTAGTAGGGGTGCCGCTGCTGTACTGTTTGGTCACATCGGTAGTAGGGGTGCCGCTGCTGTACTGTTTGGTCACATCGGTAGTAGGGGTGCCGCTGCTGTACTGTTTGGTCACATCGGTAGGGGTGCTGTCGCTGTACTCTATGGTATGTGATAGCTCATCTTTCTGAGACTGTTGCTCGATTTTGGATGAAGAGTTCACAGATAATGGTTTGTCTTTGGAATGACTGAGTAAGTGGCTCTGCATGTCGGAGAGCCAGAAAAAACACAGATTACACTTCTTACAGGGATATGTTTTCTGTATTATGTTCTCTTGACCATTGTCTGACTTCCCCATTTGTTTGAGCCCCAGCGATCCATGCTGCTCTTTTTGATGAGCATACAGGGTCTCTTGTTTCAGAAAGCGTTTTCCACACTGACCACAGCAGTAAAATATTTCATGGGCATGTTCTTGGAGATGTTCCCTTAGCCTCTCTTTATCTGTGAAGATCTTGCAACACAAGGTGCACTTATAACCTTGCTCTAAATTCCGATACTGTTGATGGTGTTGTAAACTCAGCTGGTTGTTAAACGATTTTCCACATGTTTCACATCGGTACTGTTTTAGAGGAGAGACACTGCGGCACTGGGAGTGAGATACTGTGTTAACGCGTAGATCAGTTTTGGCTGGCTTAGTTGTAAGTACAATGGTCTTTGAATTCTGATAAGGTGAAGGAGTTGAAGATGGCTGCTTGACAGAAGGGTTGTTTGATGGTCCAGATCTGTCAACCACTATGAAAGTTCCATTTTCATGGAGAGCATACTCACGGGGAACTTGAAACCCATTGGGTAAACTGTCAAGGGAAAACGAATCTGTTTGTTCATGAGTCCTGAGTCGTTCATGAACAGTAATGTGTTTAACCAAGTCAAGGTAGCGCCTGAAGCCATCCCCACATTCTGTGCAGATGAAGGCATCAACATCTGGTTCAGCGGAGCTTACGTAATCCATTAGGGTGTATTCAATTATCAAAGTTAAATGTTAAACATGGTTAGTTCCATTCTTCATGAGCACCTTGTTTTGTAGAACTCTTCCTTTGTCTGGTCAACAACTGAAAGAGAAAAAATAAGTTACTACTTTACCAAACATATGGTGTAGGTGCTGGTCCTGACTAACTATAACAGTTTTATTACAACACCATGAGTAGGAACAAAAATGATTGGATGCTACAAATTTCCAAGCCTCTCCTGCGCTGCAAAGCCTCTCCTATATCAGCTTTCAATTCTGTTAAAAAGGCTGACACCTTTTGAAACAAATTAATTCAGTCTCATTCAAATTAGATGGAGACAATTGACACCTGTATTGTCCAGATACTAGCTCCTCCTATTATCAAAACAGCCTAAAAAAGAGCAGCCAAACAGTTACCTTGATCGAAACCTTACTTTGCTTCCAATACCCTCAGGTCAACCATTTTGAGAAGCTTTCGCCACACCCAGTAAGGGTTGATGAGTGATCAAGTTTTATGTGACAGTAACTATCAAACACATTTCAGAGATGGGTAGGAAATGGACATGCTAATGATTAAAATTATGCTCTTTTTTAACCCAGTCTGATGCAAAACATGAAAGTCCACTTTTTGTAGTAAAAAAAACGTCATCCAACGGGTTTCCCCATGACAAAAGTGAATGGTACGCGCACCCTCAATCTTCTAAGCATTTAGACTCGTGCTTTACAGCGCCTTCAAGGCGGCTTTACAGTGAGGTATATGGGACACTTACAGCTTACACAGAGTAATAAAAAAAAAATCAGCAGGTCCATGACAACATTCGTGTCTCTTGAGTGTGGCAAATGTGCGCATCCATTTTGGCTGCATGTCACATCACTTCTATCGTTCACTTCGAGATATTTCCATTAGAGGTCGACCGATTAAATTAGAATGGCCGATTAATTAGGGCCGATTTCAAGTTTTCATAACAATCGGAAATTGGTATTTTTGGGCACCGTTTTAGCCCCAATTTTTTTTATACCTTTAGTCTTTATTTAACGAGGCAAGTCAGTGAACAAATTATTTTCAATAACAGCCTAGGAACAGTGGGTTAACTGCCTTGGTGGGTTAACTGCCAGAACGACAGATTTTCACCTTATCAACTCGGGGGATCTAATCTTGCAACCTTACAGTTTACTGGTCCAACGCTATAACTACCTGCATCTCATTGCACTCCACAAGGAGACTGACTGCCTGTTACGCGAATGCAGTAGAAGCCAAGGTAAGTTGCTAGCTAGCATAGCTAGCTAGCATTAAACTTAATCCCTAGGTATAACTACAAATGGTTGATGATATTACAAATGTATCTAGCGTGTCCTGCGTTGCATATAAATTGTTGCAGTGCGTATTTGAGAAAAAGGACTGTCGTTGCTCCAACGTGTACCTAACCATAAACATCAATGTCTTTTTTTAAATCAATACACAGAAGTATACACAGAAAGCAGGCCATATTAACCAGGTGAAATTGTGTCAGACTCAGGGTACATGCAACAGTTTGGGCTGCCTGGCTCATTGCGAACTAATTTGCCAGAATTGTATGTAATTATGACTTAACATTGAAGGTTGCGCAATGTAACAGCAATATTTAGACTTAGGGATGCCATCCGTTAGATAAAATACGGAACGGTTCCATATTTCACTGAAATAATAAACGTTTTGTTTTCAAAATTATAGTTTCCGGATTCAATCATATTAATGACCTAAGGCTCGTATTTCTGTGTGTTACTATGTTATAATTAAGTCTATGATTTGATAGAGCAATGGGCGATGGTAGGCAGCAGTAGGCTCGTAAGCATTAATTCAAAACGCACTTTAGTGCGTTTTGCCAGCAGCTCTTCGCAAGCACAGCGCTGTTTATGACTTCAAGCCTATCAGCCTAATGGCTGGTGTAACCGATGTGAAATGGCTGGCTAGTTAGCGGGGTGGGCACGAATATCGTTTCAAACGTCACTCGCTCTGGGACTTGGAGTGGTTGTTCCCCTTGCTCTGCATGGGTAGCACTGCTTCGAGGGTGGCTGTTGTCGATGTGTTCCTGGTTCGAGCCCAGGTAGGGATGAGGAGAGGGACGGAAGCTATACTGTTACACCGGCAATACTATAGTGCCTATAAGAACATCCAATAGTCAAAGGTATATGAAATACAAATGGTACAGAGAGAAAGTCCTATAAATACTATATTAACTACAACCTAAAACCTCTTACCTTGGAATATTGAAGTCTCATGTTAAAAGGAACCACCAACTTTCATATGTTCTCATGTTCTGAGCAAGGAACTTAAACGTTAGCTTTAACATGGCACATATTGCACTTTTACTTCTCCAACATTTTGTTTTTGCATTATTTAAACCAAATTGAACATGTTTCATTATTTATTTTAGGCTAAATTGATTTTATTTATGTATTATAGTAAGTTAAAATAAGTGTTCATTCAGTATTGTAATTATCATTATTGCAAATAAATAAATAACGGCTGATAATCAGTATCGGCGTTGAAAAATCATAGTCGGTCGACCTCTAATTTTCATAGACCATCTCTCACACTACATAGCTAGCAGTTTGGTGCCTGGCTGTTTTCCCAAAAAATATATTTGTTACATTGTTAAAGTTCCACAATTGGCCTAGCTAAACTATTAGAGTGGAGCACAGCAACATGCGGTTTCCAGACATTAGGCTACGTTAAAATGTCTGGGCTTTATTGCATACAAGTACAATCATTTTAGCTTAGTACCCGCTCTAGGAATAATGCAGATCATATTTTTACAGATGGAAGATGTTAGCAATGACAGATTACCAATGCATATATAGTAACTACTCTGAGGAAAATGCAGCTTCCCATAGGCCTATTTGTGTCTGAGACATATCCAAATTAGCTAACCAACTAAATTTCATAAAAATCACTTGACAAAAGTGAGGAGAACCATGGAGTACGTTTACATGCACACTAATAATTAGGGCTGTGACGATACCACTACTACAATATTTTTTCCATGGCAAAAATGAAGACACGAAGCAGACCAAACTCTTTGGTCCTTTAAAAACCTGATGTATGTGAAATATTGTGTGCTATAGCTTGGAAAATAAATAAATAAATAAATGTGACTCAATGACAACATAATCATGCTTGTTTCCAACACTAGGGCTGATTTCCTAAAGAAATTAAATATGCTTCGTGTGCGTTTCCTTGCCACGTTACTAATGAGTATTGCGATACTGGTATCATCCCGGAACTACTAATAACTTAATTTTAAACTGATTATGGTAATACTCAAGAGTTTTGCATTACTCATGTAAACACTTTCCTCTGATTATCTTAAATCAGCGTAAGGTCCTAAGCAAAACAAGCATAAACCGTTAAAACACCTAGTTCTTCATAGAATTTGACTTATTCTTGCATTTAATTATTTACCCTGAAGAGGGAGCTCTTTACATAACAATCGGAAATCGGTATTTTTGGGCACCGTTTTAGCCCCAATTTTTTTTAAACCATTAGTCTTTATTTAAACACTTTTAACTTGCCTTAATGCATTACAGCAAGACTGGACAATATCACCCAACGCAACTAAACCTGTCAGAGAGGAGAGTGAACTACTGTAAACCTACTGTTACTGCGTCTACGGTGAGTGCTGAATAGATAGAAGCTTGCCAGCTCAGTAAAGTGCCAAAATGCACACCGGCCATATACTGTTACTTGAAGTGCCATGGAAGGGTGTTGGGTATCGTGACAAACAATGGATGTAAAGCAAGTGCCGTTCTGAGAACGTTAAACTCTGGTAACCTCACAGACCTTTAGTGAAGCCCATGAAAACTGGTGTGTTATACAGTGCATTCGGAAAGTATTCAGACCTTGACTTTTTCTACATTTTCTTACGTTACAGCCTTATTCGAAAATGTCTTACGTTACTTTCCCCACCCAATCTACACACAATACCCCCTAAATACAAAGCAAAAACAAGTTTAGAAATGTTGGCAAATGTATTCAAAATAAACTGAAATATCACATTTACGTAAGTATTCAGACCCTTTACTCAGTACTTTGTTGAAGCAGCTTTGGCAGCGATTACAGCCCCGAGTCTTCTTGGGTATGATGCCTCAAGCGCGGCACACCGGTATTTGGGGATTTTTGCCTCAAGCCTGACTAGTCTCCCAGTCCCCACTGCTGAAAAACATCCCCAAAACATGCTGCCGCCACCACCACCACCACCACCACCACACTTCACCGTAGGGATGATGCCAGGTTTCCTCCAGACGTGACGCTTGGCATTCAGGCCAAATAGTTCAATCTTGGTTTCATCTGACCAGAGAATCTTGTTTCTCATGGTCTGAGAGTCCTTTAGGTGCCTTTATGCAAACTCCAAGCGGGCTGTCATGTGCCTTTTACTGAGGAGTGGCTTCCGTCTGGCCACTCTACCATGAAGGCCTGATTGGTGGAGTGCTGCAGAGATGAGAGAACCTTCCAGAAGGATAACCATCTCCAAGAGGAACTCGGGAGCTCTCTCAGTGACCATCGGGTTCTTGGCCACCTCCAATCAAGTTGTAGAAACATCAAGGATGATCAATGGAAACAGGATGCACTTGAGCTCAATTTTGAGTCACATAGTAAAGGGTCTGAATACTTATGTACGGTATCTGTTTTGTTTTAAATTTGCAAACACTTATAAAAACCTGTTTTCGCTTTGTCATTATGGGGTATTGTGTGTAGATTTATATTTCATTTTTATCCATTTTAGAATAAGGTTGTAACTAGAGGTCGACCGATTAATCGGAATGGCCGATTAATTAGGGCCAATTTCAAGTTTTCATAACAATCGGAAACAGGTATTTTTGGACGCCGATTTTTTTTACAACGTTATTTAACTAGGCAAGTCAGTTAAAAACACGTTCTTATTTTCAATGACGGCCTAGGAACGGTGGGTTAACTGCCTTGTTCAGGGGCAGAACAGATTTTTACCTTGTCAGCTCAGGGATTCAATCTTGCAACCTTACCGTTAACTAGTCCAACGCTCTAACCACCTGATTACATTGCACTCCACGAGGAGCATGCCTGTTATGCAAATGCAGTAAGAAGCCAAGGTAAGTTGCTAGCTAGCATTAAACTTATCTTGTAAAAAACATAAATCTTAATCACTAGTTATATGGTTGATGATATTACAAATGTATCTAGCGTGTCCTGTGTTGCATATAATCGGTGCAGTGCGTATTTGAGAAAAAGGACTGTCGTTGCTCCAACGTGTACCTAACCATAAACGTCAATGTCTTTTTTTAAATTAATACACAGAAGTATACACAGAAGTATATATTTTTAGCTAAAAGCAGGCCATATTAACCAGGTGAAATTGTGTCACTTCTCTTGCGTTTATTGCACACAGACTCAGGGTATATGCAACAGTTTGGGCTGCCTGGCCCATTGCGAACTAATTTGCCAGAATTTTACGTAATTATGACATAACATTGAAGGTTGTGCAATGTAACAGCAATATTTATACTTAGGGATGCCATCCATTAGATAAAATACGGAACAGTTCCATATTTCACTGAAATAATAAACGTTTTGTTTTCGAAATGATAGTTTCCGGATTCAACCATATTAATGACCTAAGGCTCGTATTTCTGTGTGTTACTATGTTATAATTAAGTCTATGATTTGATAGAGCAATCTGACTGAGCGATGGTAGGCACCAGCATTCATTCAAACAGCACTTTTGTGCGTTTTGCCAGCAGCTCTTCGCAATGCTTCAAGCATTGCGCTGTTTATGACTTCAAGCCTATCAACTCCCGAGATTAGGCTGGTGTAACCGATGTGAAATGGCTAGCTAGTTAGCAGGGTGCGCACTAATAGCGTTTCAAACATCACTCGCTCAGACTTGGAGTGGTTGTTCCCCTTGCTCTGCATGGGTAACGCTGCTTCGAGGGTGGCTGTTGTCTATGTGATCCTGGTTCGAGCCCAGGAAGCGGCGAGGAGAGGGACGGAAGCTATACTGTTACACTGGCAATATTAAAGTGCCTATAAGAACATCCAATGGTCAAAGGTATGTGAAATACAAATCGTATAGAGAGAAATAGTCCTATAATTCCTATAATAACTACATCCTAAAACTTCTTACCTGGGAATATTGAAGACTCATGTTAAAAGGAACCACCATCTTTCATGTTCTCATATTCTGAGCAAGGAACTTAAACGTTAGCTTTCTTACATGGCACATATTGCACTTTTACTTTCTTCTCCAACACTGTTTTTGCATTACTTAAACCAAATTGAACAGGTTTCATTATTTATTTGAGGCTAAATTTATTTTATTGATGCATTATATTATGTTAAAATAAGTGTTCATTCAGTATTGTTGTAATTGTCATTATTACAAATGAATAAAACAAATCGGCCGATTAATCGGTATTGGCTTTTTTTGGTCCTCCAATAATAGGTATCGCCGTTGAAAAATCGTAATCGGTCGACCTCTAGTTGTAACGTAACAAAATATGGAAAAGGGAAGGGGTCTGAAAACTTTCCGAATGCACTGTATTTAATCTTTGCGAAGGGTATTCCTCAAGCTCTGTCATTCAAATGTTTTCATAGGTACAAACGATATAGCATGTTACAAAGTAGCGTGTCGTAGCTAAGTTTTAATATATGGGCTGACACTTGTCAGAGACTGGTTCATATTCACGTTTCACCACCCCCATTTCCATGACGAGTGCTAGTCAGCTAACTAGCTGTGTGAGAGTACTTGACACTGTTCACTGAGGATTAGTGCCACCTGGTATCCTTGGGACATCCCTACGCTAAATCCTACCCATAACCCCTGACCTAACTCGAAACGTATCTGCTTATCTTAATCGGCGTACAGTCAAAATCCAAGTAAGCATGCACCAAATAAAACACTTGGTTTTCTGAGCAATCTTTCGATTTATTAGGACACGTAAACAGCTAACAAATCGGCTTTCCGGCTGTGTATTTGATCCGAATCAAATAGGCTTTGCAAACATGAACACTGTCACGCTGCTGGGACGTTTCTTTTTATTATCAATTTCTGCATTTATTTAAGTCCCATCAGGTAGCCTGATTTCAGTGTCCATGTAAACAGGATTTGAGAAATGTATTGTTTTAAAACAAACTATTATGTTAATCTGACTATCCACGATAATCGTAGTGTGTGCACGTAACCGTGCTCATTTAAGTTTCTCCTTTCAATTGACAACTACCAGAATTTAGTGTCTACAGCCCTACACTCAATGAAAACATATCTAAATAACAAAACATATAAAACTTGTCAAGTTTATTGTTTTCCAACTGGCTAGCATGATGCAGCTCAGTCTTCAGAGACACATTTTTTTGCTGCAATCTCTGCAGTTTATCCTCCTTTCCCTTGAATAAACACCCCCGCCACCAATAAAAGTTTTGGTTTTCTGGTGCTTACATTGAATGTTCTTTCCTAAAAAAAAAATTATGAAATCAGCTTTCTGAGGTACCCTTGTAGAGCTGTTTTAAACACAATCCATACAGATTTTTTTTTATTTTTATTCCAGCTATAATAATATAAATGTTGGCAGATATATTGGTTATCATGAACATTTACAAACTAAAAGCAGATCCAAACATCTCATATCGGTCAGGTTCTACCAAATAGCTAACTTTACAGTTCATGAGAACAGTTATGTAGTTTGTACAGTTATGAAAAATAAGTCAGTAACAGTTGAAAACGCTGATCATTTTTAAAAACATGTAATCAGCTAGCTAGCTATCCATACTCAAAAATACACTAGAAGTGTCCATTTTGAATAAGTTGCGTAGCTACATGAACTGTATTCTTATCTAAACGGGGTTAGATAGCTAGCTAGATACATTTCACAACCCTGTATGCCCAGATATATTTTTGTATATATGAAATAAGTTCACTAGATACCCTTATGACAGTCTGGCCAATGGCCACATAGTCAGTTAGCGATTCTCTGCATGTGTAGAGCCAGAGTTAAAGCATCGTGACAGCTGTCTTGATACCAACAAAATGTCGGGCTGCTGCTCGCCTCCAACTCTACAAAAGTTATTTAGCTAACTACGTTGTTAGAGAGAAAAAAAACAATGTATTTAAACGAAATGCGAACATGTGTGTGAAATGCATTGTATCTGGCTTGTAAGGAGACAAGCAGGTGACAACAGCAAGATAGCTAGCTCAATTCTTCGCTTTTGTTTGCGCAATGATGCCACCGCGACTACTACGTTAGCTAGCGTAGATTGCGCGAGGCCTATCTGACCGTCCATGAAGCTAGCTAGCAAGGTTAGGTATAACTTGTATCGGATCGAACTCTGGAATGTACTTACCACATTTCTAAAGTCCGATTAGGTTAGACTTTCTCTGCCCATTCTTTATATCGCTCCACTTATGTTACATTGTGAATCGTGTTATATCCACCCAGTTCCCCGCTAGTTAGCCCCATTTTTTCTATATAGTAATTATAAGAATCAGGGGAGGAGAAAGGGGCGGAGACCATCGGCTAGTCTTCTTCTTTTTCTTTGGTATTAAGGCGGTCCGCAAACAAATATTATAGGTGAATGCCGCCACCTGTATTGGCTGTGTATCACCCTTCTATTTTATAGTATGAATGTATTATCTTTGTGAAAAATTGCCCTACCAACTAACCCTGTACTCATTAAAACCTCACCACTATTCCACTACATTGGCCCTATCTGATCCTACATGGGGGCCAGCAGCCTGGGAGGACAGGACACTATCATTCAAAACATCTGTGACTCTTCTGCAGTAAAATCTTGTACACCTAAGTGCTTCTCATCAGCTGCCACCAGAACATCTATCCTCTTTAATTTACATTCCATTCCTGCGGTACAATTGACAACCATAGCCATGAATGCCCCAAAAAATCTACCTTACTGAAGCACATGTAATTCCTATCACTCTCTATTGGCCTCAGCCTACTCACATGGATCCATCTTCCTCTATTACTCTCTTCACAGCCTCAGCATATAACACCTGCACTACTCTGATGCTGGAAATCTCAAACTGCCTTTCTCTCACCGGGCACCTCTGATCTCCAGCACCATTGGTACCTCTACAGTTTACACACACAACTTTTTCCACCGATACTACAGATTCCTTTGTCTCATGTCCTCCTGCACTCTTTGCACATCGAGGAATCTCCCTCCTACACACTGCTGCCACATGACCATAAGCTTGACACCTAAAACACTGTAATGGATTTAGGACAAAAGCTAACACGGGATAACTGACACATCCAACCTCTGCATCAAAACTCAGAAGTACAGACAGTGTCTTCTTTGTTTCACCAGTTATCCACCGGGTCTGTGTCGCACCAAACAAATCTTCATCGCCAGTTGATCCACTTAATAGTTAACGCCACTCCAGTTATCACTCTTTTTAACGGTGCCCTGTTCCAGAGACGAAAACAAGTCACAGTTCTTGTACCCAGTCGTGTGGTGCGGATCGCACGCTCCCTCTAGAAGGCAGGAACGCAAAAAATGTGCACGATTCCACTGTGAGTCACTTAAACCGACCCAACATTCCCCAACCTCTTTACCACCCAACCTGACACCACATATTGATCTGCCAGAAGGCAAGGATCCATTCTCTCCAAAAATATCACTCCCACTGGGCCAGAATCTTCTTTGTCATAATCACAATGAGGATCAAACTTTACGCTCCTCACCGCACCTGCCACCGCAGTTAATTAATCCTCACACTGGTCAGATTCAATTTCCTTCTGTAGCTCTTCCAAAAGTTCTGTGTGATCCACCTTTCCATGTTCATTCAAAACATGTTCCACTTTTCTCCTTCTTTCCCTGACCGCCATATTCTCCTTCATCAGATCTTCCAGATGGCTTGTGCTTGTCCCCATTCCAAATTTACTCATAATACACTACTGTATATATACAAAAGTCTGTGGACACCCCTTGAAATGAGTAGATTCTGCTATTTCAGCCACACCCGTTGCTGGCAAGTATATTAAATCGAGCACACTGTCATGCAATCTCAATAGACAAACATTGGCAGTAGAATGGCCTTAGTGACTTTCAACATGGCACAATCATAGTATGCCACCTTTCCAACAAGTCAGTTTGTCAAATTTCTGCCCCTGTTAACTGTAAGTGCTGTTATTGTGAAGTTGAAACGTCTAGGAGCAACAACGGCTTAGCTGCGAAGTGGTAGGCCAAACAATCTCACAGAACGGGACTGCTGAGTGCTGAAGTGTAACGTGTAAACATTGTCTGTCCTCAGTTAAACACTCACTACAGACTTCTAAACTGGCTCTGGAAGCAACATCAGCACAATAACTGTTTGTCGGGAGCTTCATTAAATGTGTTTCCATGGCCGAAAATCTGCACACAAGCCTAATATCACCATGCGCAATGCCAAGCGTCGGCTGGAGTTGTGTAAAGCTCGCCACCATTGGACTCTGGAGCAGTAGCAATGCATTCTCTGCAGTGATGAATAACTCTTCCCCGTCTGGCAGTCCAATGGACAAATCTGGGCTGCCAGGAGAACGCTACCTGCCCGAATAGATAGTGCCAACTGTAAATTTTGGTGGTGGAGAAATAATGGTCTGGGGCTGTTTTTCATAGTTTGGGCTATGAGGGAAATCTTAATGCTACAGCATATAAAGACATTTTAGACGATTCTGTGCTTCCAACTTTGTGGCAACAGTTTGGGGAAGGCCCTTTCCTGTTTCAGCACAAAGCAAGGTCCATGCAGAAATGGTTTGTCGAGGTCGGTGTGGAAGAACAAAGACTGTCCGGCACAGAGCCCTGACCTCAACCACTTCAAACACCTTTGGGATGATTTGGAAACCAGGTCCAATCCCCAACATCAGTGCCCAATTTAACTAATGCTCTTGTGGCTGAAAGGAAAAAAGTCCCTGCAGCAATGTTTCAACATCTAGTGGAAAGCCTTCCCAGATGAGTGGAGGCTGTTATAGCAGGAAAGGGGGGACCAACTCCAAAATAATGCCCATGATTTTGGAATGAGATGTTCGACGAGCAGGTGTCCACATACTTTTGTAGTATATGTTCCACTTTTCTAAACGTTTTCCTGTCCGCCATCTTACCCCCACCTCATGACCACTCCATAAGCTATTATTTTACCAGTCTGTCTTGTAGACTCGTACACTCTGGCTGGGCTGACCACTATTCTATTCTATACATTGTTGCCAAAATATCAGTTATAGCCTTAACCCTACTGAAGCAGAAATATAGCTAGGTTGACTGAAGTTATAAAAACAGTCTACCTTGAAGGACACCATCATATTTTGCCTGTAGCAAGTTGAACTTCTACAAATGTGAAAGGATTAAAGAGTTGATAATGTCAAGTTAAATTCAGTTATGATTAAGGTGTTGATGATGTGGTGGTGGTGATGATGATGATGATCATCATCATGAAAACATTTACTGTTCTAAAGCTACAAATGCACGAAGTTCAATTGGCCTAGAAATGGTTGGAAAAAAAGGTTTAACCCCAGTTGAAATGAGAGGGGGAATCAAATTGTTAATTGCTTCCTCCATCATTGATCTAATACCATTGGACAGGTCAAAGCAATACAGTATGAATTGATATACAATATGTAAATTAAAAAACATGTCAGGGATAATCCTAAATAGATAGGGAGGGATTTTTGACACAAGGCGGAAGATTTATTTTCAAAATTACATTTCCATTTAATCTAACTGTGACAGAGCTTTGCTGCCACCATGTGGCAGAGACGGTCATGCCTTCAGGAGATTTCTGGAAAATAGAAATGAATAAGTAGTCATCTATTCAACCATTTAATAACATCATACATACATAAAAAGGTATACAAATACAAACATATACATCAAAATATTAAGGATAAACAACATTCCTTCAATAATAAACTATACAAGTTTAAACCACAGATAATAGTCACCTTGTTAAATATTAGCCAATTTTTTTTACAAAAACAAGCATGTACAAAAAGTGGCTTTGAACGAAAAGATAGACAATTTATATATTCAGCTTGAACAATGACATGTGTGTATCATACAAATTATTCTGATCTTATCTAGTATTCCCTATTAACAGTCTACCCCACTTTCAACATTCTCAATAGTAACTGTATCGCTCATACAAAAACAGTGCTGAAATGTGTCCACAGAACCCATCATTTTCTGAGTCACAAAAGATTATTGAAATCAAACTTTTTGATTTGAATTCAGTCCTGGAGATTTACCTTGTTAAATCTGAGTACATGCTCAGCGTTCAAATTCTTAAATCCTGCCTTAAACTTTCCCTTAAACTAAGTGTCAAGCTGTTTGAAAACTTTATTGAATTACCTTGATGACAAGGTCCTTCTAATGTTTGTATTTTCTTTGCTTTAAAGGATGTCAATCATGTTATCGTAAAGCCAAAGTCAAATTTCCAGATTATGTGGTCAATAACGTTTTTCTCATTATAATATAAGACCCTATACCTCAGCATCAGAATAGGACTTCTCCTTGCTACGGCTTGTGAGTCCAGAGTTTGTGTAGGTGTGGTTGGACCTTGACACTTCCTCGGTGAAGGCACTCTCCAGAACCGTCAGAACGGACTTGCGCAGCTTCTCCTTGAAGTCCTGGCCCATGAACACGTACAGCAGGGGGTTCAGACAGCTGTTGAGGAAGGCCAGGCTGGTGGCTATGGGGACCCCGATGGTGGTGACGTGGTCTAACGTGTAGCTGAACTCAGCCGCCGCGTTGTTCACCATCTCGATCAGGGCCATGATGTGGTAGGGGGCCCAGCACAGGAAGAAAGCTGTGATGACTGCAGCGATGATCTTGAATGGCCTCCCGGAGTGGCTGGCCAGGTTGCGGTTCCTCTTGAGCCGGTGGATGATGATGGCGTAGCAAGTGACGATGATGGCGAAGGGCACCACGAAGCCCAGCAGGAAGCGGGTTACGATCATGGCCTGATGGCGGAACACTCGCAGCTCTGCCACCTCCTTTGTGTCATAGTCATCGGAGAAAGCAAAGTTGTTGAAGCAGTTGAGGATTTCTTCGTTCTTGTAGGATGCCCCGATGTCCCGGAAGACAAAGTAGGGGGAGCTGAGGACCAGGGCCCACAGCCAGACACCCAGACTGATACAGGATGCCTTGCGTATGTTCCGATGGTTCTGGGCCCAGACAGGGCGCACCACGGACACACACCTGTCCATGCTGATGACCACCAGGATGTAGACGCTGGCGAACATGTTGAGGAAGCTGATCGTGGAGTTGAGCTTGCACATGAACTTGCCGAAGGGCCAGTGAAAGTCCATGGCTGTGTAGGTCACACTCAGAGGCAGGAATGCTGTGAAAAGGAAGTCGGCCACAGCCAGGTTGAGGAACCACACCGTGTTGACCGTCTTCTTCATCTTAAATCCCGTCACCCAGATGACAAGTCCATTTCCCAGAACCCCCAGCACGAAGGCCAGGCAGTAAACGATGAGGGACATGAAGTTGAGGGACTGCCGGAGCTCTGCGTGCTCGTCAGGGTAGTCCTCATAGTCGTCTGTCGAGTTGCCTGGCGATGAGTCGTTGTGAGACAGCTCTGTCCAGATCTCAGGATACAAAGGAGTTGTGGTTAAGGCCATCATTGTGTTTGAGAACCTGAGAGGGTAAAGAAAAAAATGTTTCATTTTCAGAGAAGATGACAGTTTGATAATATGCAGTAAATTAATGATGTGCAAAGTTGTCTAATCTGCATAAACCA
Organism: Oncorhynchus mykiss; assembly: GCF_057628025.1. Classification (NCBI taxonomy): domain Eukaryota; kingdom Metazoa; phylum Chordata; class Actinopteri; order Salmoniformes; family Salmonidae; genus Oncorhynchus; species Oncorhynchus mykiss. The sequence continues at coordinate 25,479,861 of NC_143024.1, forward strand.
TTTAATATTTTCATATTTAGTATGTTGTTCAATTCTTAGGATATATGACCTTCACCACTCTTCAGGCATGCTGCCTTGCTGTTCTTATTTACATCCCCTAGAGTTCACTGACACACTTCAAATGTGCTGAGAATCATGAATTTAGCAACAAATGTGTTAATTAAGGTATATCTCCTTAACTTGCCCTCACAAGCCACAAAGATAGAACATTTTGGAAACCCCAAGATCATTATAAAACTGGAGAATGTGCACTCTATAATTCGTTTTTTGGGGGGAGTAATTAAGGAAAAGGATTTGTTCAGAGTTTCACAGTCTTGTATATCTTGTATACTATGGAATATAACTATGGAATGAGGAAGGAAGGTTTTTCATATAGAATGAAAAAGAAAATGTGATTCAGTTGATATTTCTCATCTAGTTGGATAATGAGTAATATGCCTATAAAATGCACTGCTTAAGTTACCTATTTATCATGTACGAGTCATTTATTGATTTAGTATTGCTTATTAAAATTTGTTAGGAATTATGGATTCATTCAGTTATTTTTATTACAAATTATTAATAAGTTAATGTTACCCTCAACTGGTATATCATAACCATAAGACATAAGCTACACATACAAATGATATGAATGTAACTGTTGCTCGGGTTGGCTATTTATTTGCAAAGTTTTAAAACGGATGGTACCGAATTTCTATTGTTTTATTCGTTCATCAACTGTTGACGTAGAAGCCTACAAATACCAATGTAATATGATTACTCCAATGAATGGTGAAAAATGTTATAGACATACCTTGAATAACGTGTATATTCCAATCAGAACAGGCGAACGGAGTTGTCTCTTCAGCTTGAAGGACGTTGTCTGGAACGAAACCGGTACGACTACACTGATGTAGTCAGGAGCGCAGACTGTGTAGTATCTTGAAGTGTGACGTCAGTTCTTCATATGTTCAGCTGGAAGACACAGTTGTAACAGGCACTTCACATGAGATGCTTTTCATTGGAAAATATCCACATTCTGTGCAAGAAACACAAAATTCAACACGTAACAAATATACATTTTTAAACAATGTTTGTTGGCTAAGTGTTTGTGTGTAGTACAACGCATTGCTTACCCACAATGACAAAATTAATTGAACTGTTATGACACAGGCATCAAGCTATATAGCCTGACTACACAGTTCTCAAAATTAGAATAATTCTGAATCAATGGAATTGCTACCTAGCAGCGACAGTGGTGTCCACGTTTAAAAACCGTGCGTATCATTTTCTCATTATGGAGAAGGCTAGTGACGCTATACGACAGTCATCACCGCCACAACTTCTGTGACATTCATGATGACTCGTCAACGTTGACAGAAGCCGCGTTCACATGCTATTCGGAACCAGGAAACTCGGAAAAGTCTGATTCGTTGAACACTGCACGTGTATAACTACAACTGTATAGCAAGTCGTACGTTTCAAAGTGTCCTAGTTCCGAATAGCACATGAACGCAGCGCAAAAGCAAGGAACATCTGCTTTTCCCTGTGGTGGAGGAGAGGTAGCAAAATGTGATTTGGAATCTGTAACCAGAGGAAGTTCTGCCATTTCCTTTGAGGGTAGAAATGGTCTTTATATAGCTAAGTGACTATGCTGCAATATTTCCTCATTAACTACAATCTATCCACTTATTATTATTGAAAGCCAAATCGGTGTTTGTATGGGTAGGGTACATTGAAACTTGAATAGCCTATTGGGAGTATCCATATATTTGTTGGTGATTTTAAGCATAGTTTGTAGAGATGTTTTAGGTTGCAATTAGTCCTAGCAACAATATATACTGAGTATACCAAACATTAGGAACACCTTCCTAATATTGAGTTGCATAAATTGTCGGGGCATGGACTCTACAAGGTGTTGAAAGTGTTCCCGCAAAGGCGGAGGTGTTGCTAACATTTACGATAGCAAATTTCAATTTACAAAAAAAAAAAATGACGTTTTCGTCTTTTGAGCTTCTAGTCATGAAATCTATGCAGCCTACTCAATCACTTTTTATAGCTACTGTTTACATGCCTCCTGGGCCATATACAGCGTTCCTCACTGAGTTCCCTGAATTCCTATCGGACCTTGTAGTCATAGCGGATAATATTCTAATCTTTGGTGACTTTAATATTCACATGGAAAAGTCCACAGACCCACTCCAAAAGGCTTTCGGAGCCATCATCGACTCAGTGGGTTTTGTCCAACATGTCTCTGGACCCACTCACTGTCACAGTCATACGCTGGACCTAGTTTTGTCCCATGGAATAAATGTTGTGGATCTTAATGTTTTTCCTCATAATCCTGGACTATCGGACCACCATTTTATTACGTTTGCAATTGCAACAAATAATCTGCTCAGACCCCAACCAAGGATCATCAAAAGTCGTGCTATAAATTCACAGACAACACAAAGATTCCTTGATGTCCTTCCAGATTCCCTCTGTCTACCCAAGGACGCCAGAGGACAAAAATCAGTTAACCACTTAACTGAGGAACTCAACTTAACCTTGCGCAATACCCTAGATGCAGTTGCACCCCTAAAAACTAAAAACATTTCTCATAAGAAACTAGCTCCCTGGTACACAGAAAATACCCGAGCTCTGAAGCAAGCTTCCAGAAAATTGGAACGGAAATGGCGCCACACCAAACTGGAAGTCTTCCGACTAGCTTGGAAAGACAGTACTGTGCAGTACCGAAGAGCCCTTACTGCTGCTCGATCATCCTATTTTTCTAACTTAATTGAGGAAAATAAGAACAATCCGAAATTCCTTTTTGATACTGTCGCAAAGCTAACTAAAAAGCAGCATTCCCCAAGAGAGGATGACTTTCACTTTAGCAGTGATAAATTCATGAACTTCTTTGAGGAAAAGATTATGATTATTAGAAAGCAAATTACGGACTCCTCCTTAAATCTGCGTATTCCTTCAAAGCTCAGTTGTCCTGAGTCTGCACAACTCTGCCAGGACCTAGGATCAAGAGAGACGCTCAAGTGTTTTAGTACTATATCTCTTGACACAATGATGAAAATAATCATGGCCTCTAAACCTTCAAGCTGCATACTGGACCCTATTCCAACTAAACTACTGAAAGAGCTGCTTCCTGTGCTTGGCCCTCCTATGTTGAACATAATAAACGGCTCTCTATCCACCGGATGTGTACCAAACTCACTAAAAGTGGCAGTAATAAAGCCTCTCTTGAAAAAGCCAAACCTTGACCCAGAAAATATAAAAAACTATCGGCCTATATCGAATCTTCCATTCCTCTCAAAAATTTTAGAAAAGGCTGTTGCGCAACAACTCACTGCCTTCCTGAAGACAAACAATGTATACGAAATGCTTCAGTCTGGTTTTAGACCCCATCATAGCACTGAGACGGCACTTGTGAAGGTGGTAAATGACATTTTAATGGCATCGGACCGAGGCTCTGCATCTGTCCTCGTGCTCCTAGACCTTAGTGCTGCTTTTGATACCATCGATCACCACATTCTTTTGGAGAGATTGGAAACCCAAATTGGTCTACACGGACAAGTTCTGGCCTGGTTTAGATCTTATCTGTCGGAAAGATATCAGTTTGTCTCTGTGAATGGTTTGTCCTCTGACAAATCAACTGTAAATTTCGGTGTTCCTCAAGGTTCCGTTTTAGGACCACTATTGTTTTCACTATATATTTTACCTCTTGGGGATGTCATTCGAAAACATAATGTTAACTTTCACTGCTATGCGGATGACACACAGCTGTACATTTCAATTAAACATGGTGAAGCCCCAAAATTGCCCTTGCTAGAAGAATGTGTTTCAGACATAAGGAAGTGGATGGCTGCAAACTTTCTACTTTTAAACTCGGACAAAACAGAGATGCTTGTTCTAGGTCCCAAGAAACAAAGAGATATTCTGTTGAATCTGACAATTAATCTTAATGGTTGTACAGTCGTCTCAAATAAAACTGTGAAGGACCTCGGCGTTACTCTGGACCCTGATCTCTCTTTTGAAGAACATATCAAGACCATTTCAAGGACAGCTTTTTTCCATCTACGTAACATTGCAAAAATCAGAAACTTTCTGTCCAAAAATGATGCAGAAAAATTAATCCATGCTTTTGTCACTTCCAGGTTAGACTACTGCAATGCTCTACTTTCCGGCTACCCAGATAAAGCACTAAATAAACTTCAGTTAGTGCTAAATACGGCTGCTAGAATCCTGACTAGAACCAAAAAATTTGATCATATTACTCCAGTGCTAGCCTCTCTACACTGGCTTCCTGTCAAAGCAAGGGCTGATTTCAAGGTTTTACTGCTAACCTACAAAGCATTACATGGGCTTGCTCCTACCTATCTCTCTGATTTGGTCCTGCCGTACATACCTACACGTACGCTACGGTCACAAGACGCAGGCCTCCTAATTGTCCCTAGAATTTTTAAGCAAACAGCTGGAGGCAGGGCTTTCTCCTATAGAGCTCCATTTTTATGGAACGGTCTGCCTACCCATGTCAGAGACGCAAACTCGGTCTCAACCTTTAAGTCTCTACTGAAGACTCATCTCTTCAGTGGGTCATATGATTGAGTGTAGTCTGGCCCAGGAGTGGGAGGGTGAACGGAAAGGCTCTGGAGCAACGAACCGCCCTTGCTGTCTCTGCCTGGCCGGTTCCCCTCTTTCCACTGGGATTCTCTGCCTCTAACCCTATTCAGGGGCTGAGTCACTGGCTTTACTGGGGCTCTCTCATGCCGTCCCTGGAGGGGGTGCGTCACCTGAGTGGGCTGAGTCACTGATGTGGTCATCCTGTCTGGGTTGGCGCCCCCCCCCCCCCCCCCCCCCCCTTGGGTTGTGCCGTGGCGGAGGTCTTTGTGGGCTATACTCAGCCTTGTCTCAGGATGGTAAGTTGGTGGTTGAAGATATCCCTCTAGTGTTGTGGGGGCTGTGCTTTGGCAAAGTGGGTGGGGTTATATCCTTCCTGTTTGGCCCTGTCCGGGGGTGTCCTCGGATGGGGCCACAGTGTCTCCTGACCCCTCCTGTCTCAGCCTCCAGTATTTATGCTGCAGTAGTTTATGTGTTGGGGGGCTAGGGTCAGTTTGTTATATCTGGAGTACTTCTCCTGTCCTATTCGGTGTCCTGTGTGAATCTAAGTGTGCGTTCTCTAATTCTCTCCTTCTCTCTTTCTCTCTCTCGGAGGACCTGAGCCCTAGGACCATGCCCCAGGACTACCTGACATTATGACTCCTTGCTGTCCCCAGTCCACCTGGCTGTGCTGCTGCTCCAGTTTCAACTGTTCTGCCTTATTATTATTCGACCATGCTGGTCATTTATGAACATTTGAACATCTTGGCCATGTTCTGTTATAATCTCCACCCGGCACAGCCAGAAGAGGACTGGCCACCCCACATAGCCTGGTTCCTCTCTAGGTTTCTTCCTAGGTTTTGGCCTTTCTAGGGAGTTTTTCCTAGCCACCGTGCTTCTACACCTGCATTGCTTGCTGTTTGGGGTTTTAGGCTGGGTTTCTGTACAGCACTTTGAGATATCAGCTGATGTACGAAGGGCTATATAAATAAATGTAATTTGATTTGATTTGTGAAAACCCAGTAGCGTTGTAGTCCTTGACACAAACCAGTGTGCCAAACCAGTGCGCCTACCATACCCCATTCAAAAGCACTTAAATATTTTGTCTTTCCCATTCATCATCTGAATGGCACACATACACAGTCCATGTCTCAATTGTTTCAAGGCTTAAAATACATTTTTTTTGTTTTTACCTGTCTCCTTTCATTCATCTACACTGATTGAAGTGGATTTAACAAGTGGCATCAATAAGGGATCATAGCTTTCACCTGAATTCACCTGGTCAGTCTATGTCGTGGAAAGAGCAGGTGTTCTTAACGTTTTGTACACTCAGTGTAGCTCTAAGTGAGTGAACTAGCCTATGTTCTGTTGCTGCCTGGCCAGGTGTCCAGGAATAATGTCATGCATCTTGATGCATAAGCCTGTTACCATTTATGTGGTTTTGTATGGCAATGACAACAGTATTTAGAACAGATGGCTAAAGCCCTACAGACCTTGAGCCAGACTACCTATAAAGGCCACCAACTTCTAAACCCATCCCTGAAAAGGGTGGCTGTGGCCTGCATGACTGTAATGGGTTTCGCTCTTTGTGGGGTGAGCTCATGTTTGCTTGAGGTTCAGTGTAATAACTCTGTGTTGACTGTTTGAATCAACATCTGGACATATACATGTGTTTATGTCCCTCTCTGCACTGCCGAGCATGTGACAAGCAACTCACAGCATCTGTCAGTAATTTGGTGTGCCCACCACAGCTCTCTCAAATGGCAGGTTACTCCCTCCATTGCTGTGTCCACTGAGTCCTGAGCTGGACATTATGAGCATAATGTTGCTTCTGCATTTTAGAAATAAAACCATAAGCTCTGGTGACACAGACTAAGCCTGTTGTCTGGATCCATCACAACATGGCCATACTTTATGTAGTCTTTGTTTTTAATGTGTATATTTGCTAAATATATAGTGCTACATTCAGGCACAATTACCAAGAAACTCTAGTATCAAGTTGACCCCATTCTCAGCATTTACTCAGTAACTGTCAAGGGCCTGTTTAACTGTCAAGGGCCTGTTTAACTGTCAAGGGCCTGTTTTACTGTTTTACATACACATATAATCTATTGTGTCACATACAATAATACAGATGTGTGATATAAAATATAATGGGACTAAGAGTTTATGCAAACAACACCTCTTTTATCGTTACTTGGATTTTGAACATCCAGACTTACGTACGTCATACACAGCTTATTTTATCTCAGTTGCTTGGTGAGATGAGTGAATTACACAAGTGCACTAAAAGCTACATTTCATTCACCTTTTCCTGATTAGTGTGGACTTTGTGGTGTTTTATAACGTTTGCAGAATATTGCTTCTGCTGAACTTTTGACACTTTCTTTAGCAGTTTTGCATAAAGGATGTCTGCTCTTAAATTTACAAAAGTGACCTACCAGCAGCCATTCATTGACAGGAACCTTCATGAACTACTACTTCTATGGTCAAATTTGATGTTTTCATTGACCATCACAGCATATTACACTCACTTACATCCTGAAGAAAGATGGCGCCGTATTGGATGGCAGCTGTTTTGCAACCTCCGACCCAACTTAGCTTTTTTTGTGATTATTTTGTTGTTTATTTTTACTTTATTTTCAATAAATGTATCCTCTATTACTTCTTACAACCGACAATAACTTTTGAACATCAGATCGGCAGTTACTTACTGTCACGCCCTGACCTTAGATATCTGTTTTCTTTATATTTTGGTTAGGTCAGGGTGTGACTAGGGTGGGTACTCTAGTTTTTGTGTTGTCTAGGATTTTTGTATGTCTAGGGTTGTTGTAGGTCTAGGGGTTTTTGTATTTCTATGTTGGCCTGATATGGTTCTCAATCAGAGACAGCTGTTTATCGTTGTCTCTGATTGGGGATCATATTTAGGTAGCCATTTCCCTTTTGTGTTTTGTGGGATCTTGTCTATGTGTAGTTGCCTGTCAGCACTCGTTTGTATAGCTTCACGGTTTGTTTTGTTTTGTTATTTTGTTTTTTCGTTCAGTGTTTCATTCTTGAAATAAATAAAAATGTACACATACCATGCGCCTTGGTCCGATCCTAAAAACGAACATGACACTTACCCCTGGGCTCTCTCTGTAATTCCAATCCAATTTTCGAGCTACCCAAGAGGAAACATCGGCATTGCAGAGGGAAGGGGGCCGGGGGGGGGGGGGGGATATGCTACCAACGGGACCCTCGAAACTGCAACATTCTTTGCTTTTCCGAAACATGGCACTCGGACAAGATACCCTACATGGCTATCCAACTCGATGGATTCTCCATTCACCGGCGGACAGGATAGTGGAGTCTGGGAAATCGATGGGGGAGGGGTTTGCCTCTACATCATCACCAACTGGTGTGCTAACTCCAGCGCGGTGGAAGTGTCGACCCACTGTTCACCCGTCTTGGAATACCTGATTGTCTTGGAATACCTTCTACCTCCCGAGGGAGTTTTCAGCTGTTATCGTGACTGTTGTGTACATTCCACCTCAGGACAAGAAAAACAGCAAACTGGCCCTTAACAAACCGTACAAGGCTATAAACAAGCAAGAAAACCTACAACCAGAGGCTGCTTTTCTGGTTACCGGCGATTTTAATTCCACGTCACTAAAACACGTGATGCCCAACTTCTGTCAACACGTCTCCAACGCCACTAGAGTCGATAATGACCACTGCTATTCTACTCACAAGCAAGCATACAAAGCCCTCCCTTTTCCGCCATAAGCCAAACCAGACCGTGAGTCTGTACAACTACTTCCTGTTTACAAGCAGAAACTCAAACAGGAAGTACCCATGACTTTCTCCGTTGAGAAATAGTCACCAGAATCAAAGATTATGCTACAGGACTGCTTTGTTATCACTGGTTGTAATATGTTTGGAGACTCCGACAATAATATTGATGAGCTAACCACCTCAAAAGCACTGGATTAACACAAGGTTGGCAATAAACTAAACACAGCGCTATCGTAGACAACCCTGAGTCTACGGTCGAGGATAGGAATAAGTACAAGAATTCCGGCGATGACCTGCGCAGAGTCATAAAACTTGTAAAATGACAACAAAGGAATAAGGTGGAATCATATTGCACAGTCTCCGACGCCCACATGTGGCAGGGGCTACAGTCCATTATGGATTACAAAGGAAGACCCAACCGTGACCTGCCCAACGATTCCTCTCTACCAGACAAACTCAATGCATTGGACAACAACAACATCATGCAGGGTGTGAGGGCCATCACCGACCCAGAGGATTGGGTGATCTCGCTCTGGGAGGCCGACGCAAGAAAGGTCTTTAATCAGGTCAACACTCGCAAGGCCGCGAGGCCCAACGGTATTCCAGGGCGCGTTCTCAGAGCATGTGCAGAACAGCTGGCAGGCATATTCACGGTAATTTTCATCCTCTCCTTGTCTCAGTCTGTAATCCCCACATTTTTCAAGATGACCACCATCATTCCTGTCCCCAAGAACTCTAAGGCTTCATGCCACAATGACTACCGCCCTGTAGCACTCACTTCTGTAATCATGAAGTGCTTTGAGAGGCTGGCACACATTAACTCCACCATCCCAGACACTCTAGACCCACTCCAATTTGCATACCGCCCCAACAGATCCATAGATGATGCAATCTCAATTGCTCTCCACACTGCCCTCACCCACCTAGATAAGAGGAATACCTATGCGAGAATGCTGTTCACTGACTACAGTACAGGGTTCAACACCATTGTCCCCTCCAAGCTTGTCACCAAGCTTGGGACTCTGGGTTAGGACTCTGAGCACGCACATTTTGTTACGTTACAGCCTTATTCTAAAATTGATTAGATAAAAAAAAATCCTCATCAATACACACAGTGCATGTCAGAGAAAAAACCAAGCCATGAGTTTGAAGGAATTGTCCATAGAGCTCCGAGACAGGGTTGTGATGAGGCACAGATCTGGGGAAGGGAACCAAAACATTTCTGCAGTATTGAATGTCCCCAAGAACACAGTGGCCTCCATCATTCTTAAATGGAAGAAGTTTTGAACCACCAAGACTCTTCCTAGAGCTGTCCTCCCGGCCAAACTGAACAATCAGGGTAGAAGGGCCTTGGTCAGGGAGGTGACCAGGAACCCAATCGTCACTCTGACAGAGCTCCAGAGTTCCTCTGTGGAGATGGGAGAACCTTCCAGAAGGACAACCATCTCTGCACCTGATAGAATAATTGATATGTTTAAAGTAATGACTAAAGTATTCCACCCTGAAACTGTAGAACTGTGTGACGTGCTAGAATCATAAAACTATAATCTGATGATGTGTGTAGTTTTAGTCAGAATTAGAACCAGGACATTTTGTTCCTTTTTATCTATGTCACCAGGGTGCAAGTGTGAAACAAATGATAAGAGGAGCAATCGACAGACAACTCGTGCAACTGTGAAACCAATAACAGGACATTCTGTCCCCACCTGTGGAGTGGAGAAACTGTTAGGCTTGCAGAAATTTATGAAACATGTTGCAGAATATGATTAACAATGTATCTGTACAGTGAAACAATACAGCCCGCCTAAAGCGGCTGATGTTCTCGACTGATGTGTGTGTATAAAAGATGGGCTCTGAACTTGAGATGGCAGAGCTCTCTGAATAAAGAACTGACCAATTGTAAGCTGAGACTCTGTCTGTTTCTTTGAACTGGAGACTTACAACCTTCAGGATACAGACAGAGGTATTTAAAGCAGTTGAATTCAACCATTGAGATTGAAATTCTCTTGACAGCACCATTCCACCAATCAGGCCGTTATGGTAGAGTGGCCAGACGGAAGCCACTTCTCAGTAAAAGGCACTTGACAGCCTAGTTGGAGTTTGCCAAAAGGCACCTAAAGGACTCTTAGACCATGAGAAATAAGATTCTCTGGTCTGATGAAACCAAGATTGAACTCTTTGGCTTGAATGCCAAGCGTCACGTCTGGAGGAAACCTGGCACCATCCCTACGGTGAAGCATGGTGGTGGCAGCATCATGCTGTGGGGATGTTTTTCAGTGGCAGGGACTGAGAGACTAGTCAGGATCGAGTGAAATATTAACTTTTTTGAATTTTACCCACTTTTCTCCCCAATTTCGTGGTATCCAATTGTTAGTAGTTACTATCTTGTCTCATCGCTACAACTCCCGTACGGGCTCGGGAGAGACGAAGGTCGAAAGCCATTCGTCCTTCCGAAATACAACCTGACCAAGCCGCTCTGCTTCTTAACACAGCGCGCATCCAACCCGGAAGCCAGCCACACCAATGTGTCGGAGGAAACATCGTGCACCTGGCAACCTGGTTAGCGTGCACTGTGCCCAGCCGGCTAATGCGCGATGAGACAAGGATATCCCTACCGGCCAAACCCTCCGTAACCCGGACGACGCTAGGCCAATTGTGCTTCACCCCATGGACCTCCGGGCGCGGCCGGCTGCGGCAGAGCCTGGGCTTGAACCCAGAGTCTCTGGTGGCACAGATGGCACTGCGGTGGAACTGCGCCACCCTGGAGGCTCCTATAGTGAGATCTTTGATGAAAACCTGCTCCATAGCGCTCAGGACCTCAGACTGGGACGAAGGTTCACCTTTCAAGAGGACAACATCCCTAAGAACACACCCAAGACAATACAGGAGTGAATGAAATCTCTGAATCTCCTTGAGTGACCCAACCAGAGCCCGGACTTGAACCTGATCAAACATCTCTGGAGAGACCGGAAAATAGCTGTGCAGAGAATCTCCCCGTCCGACCTGACAGAGTTTGAGAGGATCTGCAGTGAAGAATGGGAGAAACTCCCCAAATACAGGTGTACCAAGCTTGTAGCGTCATAACCAGGAAGACTCGAGGCTGTGATCACAGCCAAAGGTGCTTCAACAAAGTACTGAGTAAAGAGTCTGAATACTTATGTAAATGTGACATTTCAGTTTTTTACATTTTGTTTTAAATAAATTTGCAAACATTTCTGAAAACCTGTTTTTGCTTTGTCATTATGGGGTTTTGTGATGTGGATTGATGAGGGCAAAAAAATGATTTAATCAATTTTAAAATAAGGCTGTAAAGTAACAAGTGTGGAAAAAGTCAAGGGATCTGAATACTTTCCGAATGCGCTGTACATTTCTACTGACTCTACACACACGCACACCCACTCACATACAAGCTGCTGTTACTCTGTTTATCTTATATCCTGTTGCCTAGTCACCTTACTCATATACATACCTCCATCATTCCAGTGTCCCTGCACAACAGCATGGTATTGGAATTGACCCTGTATATAGTATGCTTATTTTCTTCCTTATTGTGTTCTTCATATTTCTTCTTACAGCGCCTTGCGAAAGTATTCGGCCCCCTTGAACTTTGCGACCTTTTGCCACATTTCAGGCTTCAAACATAAAGATATAAAACTGTATTTTTCTGTGAAGAATCAACAACAAGTGGGACACAATCATGAAGTGGAACGACATTTATTGGATATTTCAAACTTTTTTAACAAATCAAAAACTGAAAAATTGGGCGTGCAAAATTATTCAGCCCCCTTAAGTTAATACTTTGTAGCGCCACCTTTTGCTGCGATTACAGCTGTAAGTCGCTTGGGGTATGTCTCTATCAGTTTTGCACATCGAGAGACTGAATTTTTTTCCCATTCCTCCTTGCAAAACAGCTCGAGCTCAGTGAGGTTGGATGGGGAGCATTTGTGAACAGCAGTTTTCAGTTCTTTCCACAGATTCTCGATTGGATTCAGGTCTGGACTTTTGACTTGGCCATTCTAACACCTGGATATGTTTATTTTTGAACCATTCCATTGTAGATTTTGCTTTATGTTTTGGATCATTGTCTTGTTGGAAGACAAATCTCCGTCCCAGTCTCAGGTCTTTTGCAGACTCCATCAGGTTTTCTTCCAGAATGGTCCTGTATTTGGCTCCATCCATCTTCCCATCAATTTTAACCATCTTCCCTGTCCCTGCTGAAGAAAAGCAGGCCCAAACCATGATGCTGCCACCACCATGTTTGACAGTGGGGATGGTGTGTTCAGCTGTGTTGCTTTTACGCCAAACATAACGTTTTGCATTGTTGCCAAAAAGTTCAATTTTGGTTTCATCTGACCAGAGCACCTTCTTCCACATGTTTGGTGTGTCTCCCAGGTGGCTTGTGGCAAACTTTAAACGACACTTTTTATGGATATCTTTAAGAAATGGCTTTCTTCTTGCCACTCTTCCATAAAGGCCAGATTTGTGCAATATACGACTGATTGTTGTCCTATGGACAGAGTCTCCCACCTCAGCTGTAGATCTCTGCAGTTCATCCAGAGTGATCATGGGCCTCTTGGCTGCATCTCTGATCAGTCTTCTCCTTGTATGAGCTGAAAGTTTAGAGGGACGGCCAGGTCTTGGTAGATTTGCAGTGGTCTGATACTCCTTCCATTTCAATATTATCACTTGCACAGTGCTCCTTGGGATGTTTAAAGCTTGGGAAATCTTTTTGTATCCAAATCCGGCTTTAAACTTCTTCACAACAGTATCTCGGACCTGCCTGGTGTGTTCCTTGTTTTTCATGATGCTCTCTGCGCTTTTAACGGACCTCTGAGACTATCACAGTGCAGGTGCATTTATACGGAGACTTGATTACACACAGGTGGATTGTATTTATCATCATTAGTCATTTAGGTCAACATTGGATCATTCAGAGATCCTCACTGAACTTCTGGAGAGAGTTTGCTGCACTGAAAGTAAAGGGGCTGAATATTTTTGCACGCCCAATTTTTCAGTTTTTGATTTGTTAAAAAAGTTTGAAATATCCAATAAATGTCGTTCCACTTCATGATTGTGTCCCACTTGTTGTTGATTCTTCACAAAAAAATACAGTTTTATATCTTTATGTTTGAAGCCTGAAATGTGGCAAAAGGTCGCAAAGTTCAAGGGGGCCGAATACTTTCGCAAGGCACTGTATTTCTTGTGTTCTTTCTAGTATTAAATTGTTATTGATTATTGCATTGTTGGGTTTTGAGTTTGCAAGAAAGGCATTTCACTGTAAAAAAAAAAAACGTGAAACTTGATTAATGTTAATATTTAAGCCTTTACACCTGACTAGCCATTTATAGGTTTGAACATTACACTGCAGAACAGTACCATTTTTATGCAAAGGAGCAAGATAAATAAATAAATACAGTATGGGGATGAGGTAGATTGGATGGGCTATTTACAGATGAGCTATGTACAGGTGCAGTGATCTGTGAGCTGCTCTGACAGCTGGTGCTTAAAGCTAGTGAGGGAGGTAAGAGTCTACAGCTTTAGTGATTTTTGCAGTTTGTTCCAGTCATTGGCAGCAGAGAACTGGAAGGAGAGGTGGCCAAAGGAAGAATTGGCTTTGGGGGTGACCAGTGAGATGTACCTGCGTGCTACGGGTGGGTGCTGAAATGATGACCAGTGAGCTGAGATAAGGCGGGGCTTTACCTAGCAGAGACTTGTAGATTACCTGTAGCCAGTGGGTTTGGTGACGAGTATGAAGCGAGGGCCAGCCAACGAGACGACAGGGTAGTGACAGTGTAGCCTAGTGGTTAGAGCGTTGGACTAGTAACCGGAAGATTGCAAGTTCAAATCTGTTGTTCTGCCCCTGAACAGGCAGTTAACCCACTGTTCCTAGGGCGTCATTGAAAATAAGAATTTATTTTTAACTGACTTGCCTAGTTAAATGAAGGTAAAATAAAAAATGTATAAATACAGGTCACAGTGTATATAAAACGGATGGCACTGAGATAGACTGCATCCAATTTGTTGTTTAGAGTGTTGGAGGCTATTTTGTAAACGACATCGCCGAAGTCGAGGATCAGTAGGATGGTCAGTTTTACGAGGGTATGTTTGGCAGCATGAGTGAAGGATGCTTTGTTGCGAAATTAGTTTTGGATTGGAGATGTTTAATGTGAGTCTGGAAGGAGAGTTTACAGTCTAACCAGACATCTAGGTATTTGTAGTTGTCCACATATTCTAAGTCAGAACCATCCAGAATAGTGATGCTGGACGGGCGGGCAGGTGCGGGCAGCTATCAGCTGAAGAGCATGCATTTAGTTTTACTTGCATTTAAGAGCAGTTGGAGGCCGCGGAAGGAGAGTTGTATGGCATTGAAGCTCATCTGGAGGTTAGTGCCACAGTGTCCAACGAAGGGCCAGAGGTATACAGGGTATCATCTGCGTAGAGGTGGATCAAAGAATCACCAGCAGCAAGAGCCACATCATTGATGTATACAGAGAAGAGAGTCGGCCCGAGAATTGAACCCTGTGGCACCCCCATAGAGACTGCCAGAGGTCCCAACAACAGGCCCTCCGATTTGACACACTGAACTCTATCAGAGAAGTAGTTGGTGAACCAGGCGAGGCAATCATTTGAGAAACCAAGGCTGTTGAGTCTGCAAATAAGAATGTTGTGATTGACAGAGTCGAAAGTCTTAGCCAGGTCGATGAATACGGCTGCACAGTAATGTCTCTTATCGGTTATGATATCGTTTAGGACCTTGAGCGTGGCTGAGGTGCACCCATGACCAGCTCTGAAACCAGATTGCATAGCGAAGAAGGTACGGTGAGATTCGAAATTGTCGGTAATCTGTTTGTTAACTTGCCTTTCAAAGACCTTAGAAAGGCAGGGTAGAATAGCAGTCTAGTTTGGGTCTAGAGTGTCTTCCCCTTTGAAGAGGGGGATGACCGCGGCAGCTTTCCAATCTATGGGAATCTCAGACGATACGAAAGGGAGGTTGAACAGGCTAGTAATAGGGGTTGCAACAATTTCGGCAGATCATTTTAGAAAGAGAGGGTCCAGATTATCTAGCCCGGTTGATTTTTAGGGGTCCAGATTTTGCAGCTCTTTCAGAACATCAGCTATCTGGATGTGGGTGAAGGAGAAGTGGGGGAGGTTTGGGAGAGTTGATGTGGGGAGCGCAGGGCTGTTGCCTTGGGTAGGGGTGGCCAGGTGGAAAGCATGTCCGGCCGTAGAAAAATGCTTATTGAAATTCTCAATTATAGTGAATTTATCGGTGGCGACAGTGTTTCCTAGCTTCAGTGCAGTGGGCAGCTGTGAGGAGGTGTTCTTATTCTCCTTGGACTTTACAGTGTCCTAGAATGAAACACACACAAGCTTACAGTAAATCAAAGGTCACTTCCTCATTGAGAATTAAGGCTAACCTTGACATGAACCCTAACTATTTGCATGCACATTATTTCTGAGGAAAGACACAATTCTTTGACCTAAATTATGCTGACATACTGTAGATAAGATGAGTTAAAATAAGAAATACTTTATTAATCCCAGAGGGAAAACTGAGACATGTCCACTGCGTTCATCCAATCTGTATGGACATCTTGTGTAAATAGATCTATTTGTGCTGGTCAAGAGGGTTAAATTCAGCTGGTCATTCTCTAAATATTATGAGCTCTCGCTTTCACAACCGCTTAGAATGATGAGACAGAAACCAAATGTTTTTTTGTCTTAAAACAACAGAAATGGGGTGAATCACACTTAAGATGTATCAGTGCACACATCCATAGACCCACCCACACATAATCCAGACCAGGCCAGGGAGGAGAGATCAGCCCTGAAGTACTGTGTGTCGCTTACATGTGTCCTCCTCCGCTCAACAAACCACCTGAACTAAACCGTAGGGGAGAGGAACATGGGAATATCATAATCAGTCCAAGCTGTAGACAGGGAGGAGGGTGAGTGCTGACTGCTGAGATTACAGATTCCGCCTCCGTCTCTTCTTCCCAAGGAACTGTGAGCCGAGCCCTGCCACAAACACACACAGTCCAAACGGGAGGAAGTACAGAACTTTGGATCAACATCAAATTCGGCTCGTTTCCTCCCACTTGTTCCCCCTCACCGTTCATTATACACCCACACCACACAGACAAGCATACATCTGTGGGGGAGGGTGGTTGTGAATTTTGGCCGATGCTTTGTGGACCTTTCTCCATCTCCACTGAAAGTTGTCCAAAGTGTTTAAACAAGTGCTGGCAGACAGTATGATGTTGGACTTGGATCATGACCTAGAGTTTGGGAACCAGAATGAGTTTATACTGATCCTTTAAGGGGGCTGAACATTATTTCAATTTCAATTCTCCTCATTAGGAAATGCAACTGAGAATGAGACTTGGGTCTTGGAGGTGTTCTTTGATGTGGGTATCTCTTGTGTGTGTTTGAATGTGGGAAGAGTTTGGATTTTCACTCTGCCAAAACAGTACACAGGTACAGTCTAACCTGGTTCTTGGACATTTTTCCATAGCACACATACACACTCTGACTTGGCACAACACTGCTTGTCGTCATTAATTATCCAAAGCATTTGCACCCCAGAAACTTGACTGCAAATTGCTTGAACGCAATCAAACCCAAAAGCTTGGAACAATCAAACTTTTTTCCCAGGGTGAGCGGCTAGCGTTTACCCACACTCTGACTTGGCACAACACTGCTGGGTGCTTGTCGTCATTAATTATCCAAAGCATTTGCACCCCAGAAACTTGACTGCACATTGCTTGAACGCAATCAAACCCAAAAGCTTGGAACAATCAAACTTTTTTCCCAGGGTGAGTGGCTAGCGTTTACCCAACCCAAAACTGGATCCACAGCCAGTGAACATACCACGCAGGAACTCTGCACACTACCAAAGAGCAGATGTGAGGGGGAAGAGAATGAAGGCCCCTGGTGTGTGTGTGTGTGTGTGTGTGTGTGTGTGTGTGTGTGTGTGTGTGTGGTTGTGTGTGTGTGCGTGTGTGTGTGTGTGTGTGTGTGTGGTTGTGTGTGTGTGTGTGTGTGTGTGTGTGTGTGTGGTTGTGTGTGTGTGTGTGTGTGTGTGTGTGTGTGTGTGTGTGCGTGTGTGTGTGTGTGTGTGTGTGTGTGTGTGTGTGTGTGTGTGTGTGTGTGTGTGTGTGTGTGTGTGTGGTTGTGTGTGCGTGTACATGTGCTGGTGTGGCTGTGTGTGCATGCGAGCATGCGTGTGTCTCAACCTCTGTCTTGAATCAGAGCAACACCCCCATTTGTGTGTGTGGGAGAACTCATGTCTCTTGTATCATTGGCTTTTTTCATTCGTGCATAAATATTCAGCGTCTGCACATTTTGCCACGGGAGAGATATCTGACACTGGGACATAAGCAATTCTTTCCGCCCTGCTGGGGACAGTTCAAAGAAATAAAAGGGAAATGATTCTCTGTTGATTTATCCTCAAGGAATGCACTGTTACATATGTGCCTATCTAATCTGGAGGTGGTCCATATGTTACACTTCTGGTAGATTTCTTTGTACTGATGTCCGGACCAGATGAAATACTGTATTTAAGTTATATATTTAGCCTTTAAATGAACATCTTATCTCTCTGGTTATTATTGTTGAAAGTGTTATTCTAATGGATTGTTCTCCAGTCATTCTGTGCAGCTCTGTAGCAAGCGGTTCAAAACGACAGTGTCTGGAGTGGATATTAATAGCTATCCCTAAGCTATAGTTTGAGGGAAGCTTTCGCAGACCATGTTTTGCCATACTTCTTGATTCACCAACCAAACTTGTAATTAGGCCGGGCTGCACAAATTCCAACTTGGGTGTGTAAAACAACCAGTGGGAGTTTGAGGGGAATTCAGATTTTTGGGGGAGAGGTAGGGGGAGTGTGGTGAAATGTGGGGGAGGGAGGTTTGGACTGGTGTTGAGGGGTTTATTCTTCACAACAGCTGTATTGAGAGGGTGTGGCATCAACAAGAGAGAGCCAGGCTAAATTCACTGTGTTATTGCCTAGCCCAAGGGTAGTGAAAAACTAATGACATAGCTCACAGCCATGTTGTGATCCACCCTGTGTGTTCGTAGCTGTAGAGGGGGAAAAATGTGGGCTCATTGCTTTTCTACATCTCCCAAATCTGTTTGTTGAGGGAGTGAAAGCCTTATGGTGTTGCAGAGAGCTGCCGGAGCTCCTATAACATTCCAGTTGTCTTGTCTTGAAGACAGACAGCCAATACACAGTGGGATTCTTCTGGTCCTATAACCTCTAAAGTTTGTTGATCTAGTTGCGGTGTTGACTGAGAATCAGGCTGTAGTGTCACGGGTGTGGAGAGGTCAGGAATTTTGTTTTCGAGTCAAAATGACTGCCGACCTTCCCCTCACCGCACAAACCCGTAACGTTTCCCCCCCAAGTTTCACCACACAAATGTCCCTACTTCCAACCACAACGCCAGCCCCCCTGGGCAGACCTAAGGGACACAGAATGATCAAACATGGTAGAGATTGACATCATACAAGATGTCGGGGACATGTGCCATACAGATCTGTGGCAGAGGACCATCTGACAGTCTGGGTTCCAGCGCATCTGGGAGAAAGGGGGAGGGATGGATGGGTAGGGAGGTTTGGAGGGGGAGGTTGGAGGGGGAGGTTGAAACAGGAGGAGCGAGCCCCAGATGGTGAAGATGAAGAGAAGAATAAGGGTTGTTGTAACTCGTTGGACTAAAAGGGCTGTGGAAAGCAAGGAGGAAGTGAATATGTGTGTTTTGGGGAAAATGTGAGCAGCGGCGCTGGCAGACTGTCAAGGTCAATAGCGTCCTCAGGCCGCATAAGAGAGGACTGTGACATACTTCTTGCTGCTTTTCCCCTGCCTGTTGACCACATCCAGTGGGCTCTGTTTTGCGGAGCCTCAAGAAAGCAGGCATCTGGGTGACACATGGTACAATGTGTACACCACTGTGTGCACTCCCATGTCGGGTGACTAAATAAGACTTTTACACACATTTTCACCATTGATATCAGAAGAGGAAAGTACTACTTTCCGCTTATTGCAAAATGTTGTAATTTTGCAGGCGCTACGGATGTTGCTGGTTGATGCTGGTGAAACGTGATTCACACAACTGTTGACAGAACCATGTTGTAATCTAAAGGCTGATAGAGCTATTTGACTGGCCCGAACAATATGCAGCTGTAGTTTTTCAGCTGTAGTTCTATTTTTTTATTTTTTTATTCTGTAGTGACTCTTGAAAATAATCCAGTTGAGAAACCATCCATCAATGTCAACATAGTCAGAGAGGTCACAAAATACATTTCAATATACACAAAGAATGAATGAGGCATTATTCTCCCAGAATTAAGATATGCGACAAACAGCCAATGAAGAGAACAACTTGCCTGTGCTGGATGGGAGTGTGTTATATTTAAACCATAAGTGCATATAATCACAGGGTTTGGCTAAATGCACTCTGTTAAGTGCTGATAAACACCTTGGCACACACTGCGGTAGAAGTTTTGTCTACCTCTTACTATCGTGAAGAAATTGACTCAGGAAAGATATTTTAGATATGTTAATAATACTAATTCAGAGGCATGTAAAGTGAGCTGGACTATATTCATGCAGGCTATTGTCTGCATCATCTCCAGCAAGCTTAAACAAGATATTATTAAGGTTAGTTTGATTGTATTTTCTTCTATAATCTGTGATCATAAACCATCAACAAATAATGTGATTACATGTCAATAACATGTAATTGAATGTTATTTTACGTTTGATCTCTGAAACGTTCAGGAGACAACCTTGTGAAATCACATTGTGTCATGAAATGGACAAACTGTCCCTCCAAAAGAAGAACTTGTGTTTGTTCCTGTACCTCAACATGTCACGTATCTAAAATGAATGACGACTGCAGGAAGTCTAATCACTAATCTCTCCTCTGAGGATTGAGCAACACTGTCCTGCACACCATACACTCAAGGGATGGGAAGGTACAATAAAATCGCCATCGTCAACAACATTATCATTCCACATACCACAGAGTCAACCCAAATGGTGTTTCATGATGAGTGTTTGATTTCATCCTGATTTGCAACGCTCTGCCGCTGAACATGATTGTTGTTGACATGTAGACAGTATTGTAATATTGTTGTTTATTAGTCATCTCCTGCTCCAGTCACAAGATAACATAATTTGACTGCTGTAAAAAAATCAGTATATCGCTTGTCATATTCTGTGAATAGTGATATGGTTTTCCAGTATTCTGTAACTCGGTAACTAGTAAGATACAGGGTAACACACTCTACCCCTTAGTTGTAGGCCTATGGGGCATATTTTCACGTTGCAGTTTGTTACTAATTTCCAACTATTCGGTGACACTTGGAATTATGCATTTTTGGGGAAGAAGTGTCATGTATTGTCATGTTGTGTCTTGTTTCTGTCCTTTCTCTTCACCCTGTCTCCCCCTGCTGGTCGTTTTAGGTTACCTTTTCTCCCCCTCCTTCCCCCAGCTGTTCCTTGTCTCCTCCTAACTATCTCGTCACCCCTTTTCCCACCTGTTCCCTTTTTCCCTCTGATTAGTCCTCTATATCTCTCTCTGTTTTTGTTTCTGTCTTTGTCGGATTCTTGTTTGTGTTATTCATGCCTGAACCAGACTATCGTCATGTTTGCTGCAACCTTGTCCTGTCCTGTCGGAATCTGCCGGTCCATCTGAGCCTACGTTTGTTTTGTTATTAAAGAAGCTCTGTTTACGTTAATTCGCTTTTGGGTCCTCATTCACGCACCGTAACAGAAGAATCCGACCAAGAATGGACCCAGCGACTTCGGATCCTCTCCACTCAGCCGTCGAGATCCAGGGAGCGATGCTAGGCAGACACGAGCAGGAATTGTCTGCTGCTCGACATGCCGTTGAGACCCTGGCCACCCAAGTCTCCAACCTCACAGAACAGGTTCACCATCTCCGCCTCGATCCACCGGCCACTTCCAGGGCTTTCGAATCTCCGGAGCCCAGAATCAATAACCCGCCGTGTTACTCTGGGGAGCCCACTGAATGCCGCTCGTTCCTCACCCAGTGTGATATTGTGTTTTCTCTCCAGCCCAACACTTACTCCAGGAGCAATGCTCGTGTCGCCTACGTCATATCTCTCCTTACTGGACGGGCTCGTGAGTGGGGCACGGCAATCTGGGAGGCAAGGGCTGAGTGTACTAACCAGTATCAGGACTTTAAGGAGGAGATGATACGGGTTTTTGATCGATCTGTTTTTGGGGAGGAGGCTTCCAGGGCCCTGTCTTCCCTATGTCAAGGTAATCGATCCATAACAGACTACTCTATTGAGTTTCGCACTCTTGCTGCCTCCAGTGGCTGGAACGAGCCGGCTTTGCTCGCTCGTTTTCTGGAGGGTCTCCGCGCAGAGGTAAAGGATGAGATTCTCTCCCGGGAGGTTCCTTCCAGCGTGGATTCCTTGATTGAACTCGCTATTCGCATTGAGCGACGGGTTGATCTTCGTCACCGAGCTCGTGGAAAGGAGCTCGCGTTCTCCGTTGCCCCCCTCTCCGCATCACTACCATCTTCCTCTGCCGGCTCGGGTGCTGAGCCTATGCAGCTGGGAGGTATCCGCATCTCGACTAAGGAGAGGGAACGGAGAATCACCAACCGCCTCTGTCTCTATTGCGGTTCTGCTGGTCATTTTGTCACTTCATGTCCAGTAAAAGCCAGAGCTCATCAGTAAGCGGAGGGCTACTGGTGAGCGCTACTACTCCTGTCTCTCCTTCAAGATCCTGCACTACCTTGTCGGTCCATCTACGCTGGACCGGTTCGTCAGCTTCCTGCAGTGCCTTAATAGACTCTGGGGCGGAGGGCTGTTTTATGGACGAGACCTGGGCTCGGGAACATGACATTCCTCTCAGACAGTTAAGGGAGTCCACGGCCTTGTTCGCCCTGGATGGTAGTCCTCTCCCCAGGATTCAGCGTGAGACGCTACCTTTAACCCTCACTGTTTCTGGTAATCATAGCGAAACCATTTCTTTTTTAATTTTTCGTTCACCTTTTACACCTGTTGTTTTGGGCCATCCCTGGCTAGTTTGTCATAATCCTTCCATTAATTGGTCTAGTAATTCTATCCTCTCCTGGAACGTCTCTTGTCATGTGAAATGTTTAATGTCTGCTATCCCTCCTGTTTCCTCTGTCTCTTCTTCACAGGAGGAGCCTGGTGATTTGACAGGGGTGCCGGAGGAATATCACGATCTGCGCACGGTGTTCAGTCGGTCCAGGGCCACCTCTCTTCCTCCACACCGGTCGTATGATTGTAGTATTGATCTCCTTCCGGGAACCACTCCTCCCCGGGGTAGACTATACTCTCTGTCGGCTCCCGAACGTAAGGCTCTCGAGGATTATTTGTCTGTAGCTCTTGCCGCCGGTACCATAGTCCCCTCCTCCTCTCCCGCCGGAGCGGGGGTTTTTTTTGTTAAGAAGAAGGACGGGTCCCTGCGCCCCTGCATAGATTATCGAGGGCTGAATGACATAACAGTGAAGAATCGTTATCCGCTTCCTCTTATGTCTTCAGCCTTCGAGATCCTGCAGGGAGCCAGGTTTTTCACTAAGTTGGACCTTCGTAACGCTTACCATCTCGTGCGCATCAGGGAGGGGGACGAGTGGAAGACGGCGTTTAACACTCCGTTAGGGCACTTTGAATACCGGGTTCTTCCTTTCGGCCTCGCTAACGCTCCAGCTGTCTTTCAGGCATTAGTCAATGATGTCCTGAGAGACATGCTGAACATCTTTGTCTTCGTTTACCTTGACGATATCCTGATTTTTTCACCGTCACTCCAGATTCATGTTCAGCACGTTCGACGTGTCCTCCAGCGCCTTTTAGAGAATTGTCTTTTTGTGAAGGCTGAGAAGTGCTCTTTTCATGCCTCCTCCGTCACATTTCTCGGTTCTGTTATTTCCGCTGAAGGCATTAAGATGGATCCCGCTAAGGTCCAAGCTGTCATTGATTGGCCCGTCCCTAAGTCACGCGTCGAGTTGCAGCGCTTTCTCGGCTTCGCGAATTTCTATCGTCGTTTCATCCGTAATTTTGGTCAGGTGGCAGCCCCTCTCACAGCCCTTACTTCTGTCAAGACGTGCTTTAAGTGGTCCGTTTCCGCCCAGGGAGCTTTTGATCTCCTCAAGAATCGTTTTACATCCGCACCTATCCTTGTTACACCTGACGTCTCTAGACAGTTCATTGTCGAGGTTGACGCGTCAGAGGTGGGCGTGGGAGCCATTCTTTCTCAGCGCTCCTTCTCTGACGACAAGGTCCACCCTTGCGCGTATTTTTCTCATCGCCTGTCGCCGTCGGAACGTAACTATGATGTGGGAAACCGCGAACTGCTCGCCATCCGCTTAGCCCTAGGCGAATGGCGACAGTGGTTGGAGGGGGCGACCGTTCCTTTTGTCGTTTGGACTGACCATAGGAACCTTGAGTACATCCGTTCTGCCAAACGACTTAATGCGCGTCAGGCGCGCTGGGCGCTGTTTTTCGCTCGTTTCGAGTTCGTGATTTCTTATCGTCCGGGCTCTAAGAACACCAAGCCTGATGCTTTATCTCGTCTCTTCAGTTCTTCAGTAGCCTCCACTGACCCCGAGGGGATTCTCCCTGAGGGGCGTGTTGTCGGGTTGACTGTCTGGGGAATTGAGAGGCAGGTAAAGCAAGCACTCACTCAAACTCCGTCGCCGCGCGCTTGTCCCAGGAACCTTCTTTTCGTTCCCGTTCCTACTCGTCTGGCCGTTCTTCAGTGGGCTCACTCTGCCAAGTTAGCCGGCCACCCTGGCGTTCGGGGTACGCTTGCTTCCATTCGCCAGCGCTTTTGGTGGCCCACCCGGGAGCATGACACGCGTCGCTTCGTGGCTGCTTGTTCGGTCTGCGCGCAGACTAAGTGTGGTAACTCCCCTCCTGCCGGCCGTCTCAGGCCGCTTCCCATTCCCTCTCGACCGTGGTCTCACATCGCCTTAGATTTTGTCACCGGACTGCCTTCGTCAGCGGGGAAGACTGTTATTCTTACGGTTGTCGACAGGTTCTCTAAGGCGGCTCATTTTATTCCCCTTGCTAAGCTTCCTTCTGCTAAAGAGACGGCACAAATCATCATCGAGAATGTTTTCAGAATTCATGGCCTTCCGTCAGACGTCGTTTCGGACAGAGGTCCGCAATTCACGTCTCAATTTTGGAGGGAGTTTTGCCGTTTGATTGGGGCTTCCGTCAGTCTCTCTTCCGGCTTTCACCCCCAGTCTAACGGTCAAGCAGAACGGGCCAATCAGACTATTGGTCGCATCTTACGCAGTCTTTCTTTTCGCAACCCTGCGTCTTGGTCAGAACAGCTCCCCTGGGCAGAATACGCCCACAACTCGCTTCCTTCGTCTGCGACCGGGCTATCTCCTTTTCAGAGTAGCCTCGGGTACCAGCCTCCGCTGTTCTCTTCTCAGTTCGCCGAGTCCAGCGTCCCCTCCGCTCAGGCTTTTGTCCAACGTTGCGAGCGCACCTGGAAGAGGGTCAGGTCTGCACTTTGCCGTTATAGGGCGCAGACTGTGAGGGCTGCTAATAAGCGTAGAACTAAGAGTCCTAGATATTGTCGCGGTCAGAGAGTTTGGCTCTCCACTCAGAACCTTCCCCTTAAGACCGCTTCTCGCAAGTTGACCCCGCGGTTCATTGGTCCGTTCCGTATTTCTCGGATCATTAATCCTGTCGCAGTTCGACTTCTTCTTCCGCGATATCTTCGTCGCGTCCACCCGGTCTTCCATGTCTCCTGTGTCAAGCCCGTTCTTCGCGCCCCCGCTCGTCTCCCCCCCCCCCCCCATCCTTGTCGAGGGCGCACCCATCTACAGGGTCCGTAGGATTTTGGACATGCGTCCTCGGGGCCGTGGTCATCAGTACCTAGTAGATTGGGAGGGGTACGGTCCTGAGGAGAGGAGTTGGGTTCCCTCTCGGGACGTGCTGGACCGTGCGCTGATCGATGATTTCCTCCGTTGCCGCCAGGTTTCCTCCTCGAGTGCGCCAGGAGGCGCTCGGTGAGTGGGGGGGTACTGTCATGTATTGTCATGTTGTGTCTTGTTTCTGTCCTTTCTCTTCACCCTGTCTCCCCCTGCTGGTCGTTTTAGGTTACCTTTTCTCCCCCTCCTTCCCCCAGCTGTTCCTTGTCTCCTCCTAACTACCTCGTCACCCCTTTTCCCACCTGTTCCCTTTTTCCCTCTGATTAGTCCTCTATATCTCTCTCTGTTTTTGTTTCTGTCTTTGTCGGATTCTTGTTTGTGTTATTCATGCCTGAACCAGACTATCGTCATGTTTGCTGCAACCTTGTCCTGTCCTGTCGGAATCTGCCGGTCCATCTGAGCCTACGTTTGTTTTGTTATTAAAGAAGCTCTGTTTACGTTAATTCGCTTTTGGGTCCTCATTCACGCACCGTAACAAGAAGAGCATAATTTTCAGCATGACATGACCACATCTATAACTACAACCACATTTTGAGTTATCTGCAGGTCTACCACTCTTGCTCAACATTCTCATGTGTGGCGTCATAGAAATGACACACTGCTATCTTTGGCTTTGAAATGACAGAGGTTTAAGGAACTAACCTACACACACTGCCTGATGTTTAGCGCAGGCAGTTTTCTATTTTATGACAGATTCATATTCAACATCAGTTGAGCTTAAATTCACAGGTTCTAACAGGACAAGGGGAAATATGTGTGAATACCCATTAGAAAACATGGACAAACACATCTTAGGAGGAAATTCCAATTGTCAAACAACGCCTGACAAGTTAATTTATTGTTCATTTGAGGACAACTTCCATTCTACTTGTAGCCTATACGCTCTTGGAATGTTTTTGCTATCTAGAATGTAAAAGGGTTATTTGGCTGTCCCCATCAGAGAGTTCTTTGAATAACCCTTTTTTGGTTCCTGATAGAACCTTTTCTACGGAGTGTTCTACATGGAACCCAAAAGGGTTCAACCTGGAACCAAAAAAAAAGGTTCTACCTGTGGCGACAGCTGAATGACCCTTTTGGAACCCTTTTTTCTAAGAGTGTACAATGTGACAATAAGTTACATTTGTGGCAAAGAAGGGGGTCGAGTGATAAATGGCAGATATGTGAGAGCAGAACTAATAAACGGGCTCTGCCCGATCACTAAAATGGCCACCCCTGTCAAAACTACAGATCACAAAATGGCCGACCGCCAAAACTACAAGTCCCAGAAGCAAGGGGAACAAGGTGGAGCCGACACACAGATAAAGGGTCAAGAAAAACCAGGAAGAGAGAGAGAGAGTGCTGGAAGGATCTATGAACAATAGAGAAAGAGACAATAGAGATTGGCTGGATTTACCGTGTATGAGCTGGATTGTTTTGGACTTACCTGTTGGCGTTTGGACCTGGACCTACCGAGAACCCGATTTGTGTACCGAACCCTGCTATCCTTGACCTCGCCTACGGCCTGGGTGGACCAGGACGGAGAAACAAACACACAGGTACTGTCCTGTTCGAAAGAACTCTCATTCTTGGGTGATTTGGTGGCAGTTTACCACTTAATTTGTGACAAACGCTCCTAACCTTGAAGAGGTTTGCCACACGTGGTGGAGAATGCGGGCATGGACTAACCATACCACTGGTTAGGTAGAATATATATTTTTTTTAAATGTTCAGTTAGCACTCCAAAGGGGAGTCAGGTTTTTTTTTATGGCTTTGTTTGGTTAGGACAGTTTCTCAGGAAAATTAGTATGGAGGGAGCCATACAGGCCCTGTTACAAGCGGTGGCCGCCCAACAAGAGGCAACTAGAGCTCAACAAATAGCTCATCAGGATGCAATGCGAATGTATCAGGACACGTTACAGGTCCAGCACTGCACCAACCAGCTGCAGAGAAGAGCAAGAGAGAAACACCCGGGAGTTAACCTTTCTGATCTCCCCATCCCGGATCCGGGTTCGTGAATACAGACTCAAGCTCATTACCATAACGCAACGTTAACTATTCATGAAAATCGCAAATGAAATGAAATAAATATGCCATCTCTCAAGCTTAGCCTTTTGTTAACAACACTGTCATCTCAGATTTTCAAAATATGCTTCTCAACCATTGCAAAACAAGCATTTGTGTAACAGTATTGATGGCTAACGTAGCATTTAGCATTAGCATTCAGCTGGCAACATTTACACAAAAAAACAGAAAAGCATTCAAAAAAATCATTTACCTTTGAAGAACTTCAGATGTTTTCAATGAGGAGACTCTCAGATAGCAAATGTTCAGTTTTTCCTGAAAGATTATTTGTTTAGGACAAATCGCTCCGTTTTCTGCGTCACGTTTAGCTATGAAAAAACCCCTGTATCCAGGATTGTGTAAATCTATCAGCAAGCTCATTAGCATAACACAACGTTAACTATTTATGAAAATCGCAAATGAAATGAAATAAATATGCCATCTCTCAAGCTTAGCCTTTTGTAAACAACACTGTCATCTCAGATTTTCAAAATATGCTTCTCAACCATAGGAAAACAATCATTTGTGTAAAAGTAGCTAGCTAGAGTTAGCATTTCGCGTTAGCATTTAGCGTTAGCATTAGCGTTAGCATCCAGCACGCAACATTAACAAAAACATAAAAGCCTTCAAATAAAATCATTTACCTTTGAAGAACTTCTGATGTTTTCAATGAGGATACTCTCAGTTAGATAGCAGATGCTCAGTTTTTCCAAAAAGATTCCTTGTGTATTAGAAATAGCTCCGTTTTATACATCACATTTGGCTACCAAAAAAAATCCATAAATTCAGTCCTCAAAACGCAAACTTTTTTCCAAATTAACTCCATAATATCGACTGAAAACATGGCAAACGTTTTTTAGAATCAAGCCTCAAGGTGTTTTTCACATATCTCTTCATTGATACATCGTTCTTGGACACATGCTTTCTCTCATGAATCCCAGGAGAAAATGACCGCACCTGAAGATTACGCACAAATTTAGACAAAGGACACCGGGCGGACCTCTGGAAAATGTAGTCTCTTATGGCCAATCTTCCAATGATATGCCTACAAATACGTCACAATGCTGCTAAGACCTTGGGCGAACGACAGAAAGTGTAGGCTCATTCCTTGCGCAATCACAGCCATATAAGGAGAGAATGGAAAACAGAGCTTCAGAAATTCTGCTAATTCCTGGGTGATGCATCATCTTGGTTTCGCCTGTAGAATGAGTTCTGGGGCACTTACAGACAAAATCTTTGCAGATTCTGAAACTTCAGAGTGTTTTCTTTCCAAAACTGTCAAGAATATGCATAGTCGAGCATCTTTTCGTGACAAAATATCGCGCTTAAAACGGGAACGTTTTTTATCCAAAAATGAAATAGCGCCCCTAGAGCTCTAAGAGGTTAAGAGAAGGCCTAAAGGGGCTAGCGGACCAAATTGGGGCTCAATTACCAGCTGCAAATACCCAGAGGCGGGCCAATCATTTTCTTAAAAAAATGACAGCACAGGATGATGTGGAAGCATATCTTACCACCTTCGAAAGGACGGCAGAGAGGGAGAAGTGGCCGAAAGAAGAATGGGCAGGGCTTCTGGCACCATACCTGGCAGGGGATGCTCAAAAAGCATATTTTGACCTGGAGTTGAAAGATGCACAGGATTACGATAAACTAAAGGGAGAGATCTTGACTAGACTGGGAGTGACCGATACCGTGAGGGCACACCGCTTCCACCAGTGGTCCTACCGACCGGGACAACCCCCGCGAACACAGATGTTCGACTTGATTCACCTGGCACGGAAATGGTTGCGACCAGAGACCCGGTCATCCGCCGAGATCGTTGAGACCATCGTACTCAACCAGTTTCAGCGAGGTCTACCACAAGAAGTGAGACGATGGGTTGGCCAGAACAAGGTATTTTCCGCCGACCATCTCGTGGGCCTGGTTGAACGGTATTGTACGGCAGGAACAGCTGAGCAGGCACAGGAGGAAAGATTCCCGTTCCCCAGGCCTGGGCGAACCAGCGGACAGGGTAAGGCTGTCCCAACATATAGAGGGGGAAGAGAGCACCGTGGGGCCATGAGGAAAGAATCAGAATCAGGCCGAGACACTAAGGGAAAAAACGGAAACCGGGAGTCGAGGGGGTCTCCCCCCCGAACCCCTATTATCTGTTACAATTGTAATCAACCGGGACATATTGCAGCCTACTGCCCTATTAAAGAAGAGCCAATGCAATGTAACCTCGGTGAAAATAAAGATGATATACGGTATGCATGTCCTGTTGTAACCACTGTACTTGAAAGATCAAGAAACAAATATATGTGCAGGGTAAAGGTTGAAGGGAAAGAGGTTGAAGCACTGCTGGATTCCGGCAGTATGCTAACCCTGGTCGTTGCAAGCCTAGTGACGAATCATAAACTGGATACAAGACAGGATATCAGTGTTACATGCATTCATGGGGATACCCGTCTGTACCCCACGGCCTTAGTGAGCATTCAAACAGAGGACGGTCTGCTGGATTATGAGGTCGGCATGGTCCCAAAGATGCCATATGATGTAATATTGGGTAGAAACCTTCCTAACTTTGCGAAGTTAGGCCACAAGAATGGCATATTTGAGAAGCCAACAACCCTGACCAAGCAGGAAGAAGCATGGGGCCTTCAACCAAAGCCAAGAAAATAGGTATCCCAGGGGACAACATCACAGGTGCTAGTAGGGGAGGAGGAGGATGAAGTGGCAAACATCCCTGATAACGAACAGCCCGGTACTAGTGGGGGTGGGGTCGATCTGAATCCAGAGGACGACGATCTAGAACCAGCAGACCTGGCAGGGTCCTTGACTAATTTCGGGACGGCCCAAAACCAGGATCCAACCCTGCAGCAAGCCAGAGCAGATGTGCAGGTCGTAGATGGTACTCCCATAAATGTTGGGATGATGCCTAATACTTTTCCCCACTTCATCATGAAAAAGGGTTTGGTGTACAGAGTCTCGAAAATAGGGGTTGATGTGGTGGAACAGTTGTTGGTTCCCACTTGGTACCGGAGGACAGTACTGGATCTAGCTCATGGGCACATTCTGGGTGGACACCTTGGTATCGATAAAACCCGAGACCGGATTGTAAGGAGGTTTTACTGGCCAGGAATTCAAGCTGAAGTGGCTCGGCATTGTGGAGAGTGCCCGGAGTGCCAGTTAACAGCTCCCCGACCAGCTGTTAGAAGCCCGTTAGTGCAGATAGATCTCAGATAGAGCTTATTTGATGTACTTTGTTTCTTAGTTTGTTTGTGAAATTGTTTAATATTCTGTTTCATTTGTTCCCAGGGGGGAAGGGGAAGGCACCTTGGGAGTGCTTAGGCAAGAGGCCCGCGGGCATACATATACCCGTAGTATATTCATTGTCTAGGTACACTAGGTAAGACCTGGGCGGACCACCCCCTGTATTTTGGTTAGGGCACCAGGTGGTGCTAAATTAGGTAAGTAGTGGGTAGGCAGGTAAGATAGGAGAGGGGGGGGCTTTGAGATTTACTTTCTTTGCTTTGGTTCCGTCCAGCCCCCTTTCCCCATATTACCGTGTAAAGAAATAAAGTCCTTGTAAACGGTACCACATTCTGTCTGTGTCATCCTTACTCGCACCTACAGTCCATACCTCTTTCGCATCACAGAGAGTTTAGTGGTAGCAGGGTGTTGCGTTCCCTCTTCATAGAGGCGTGCGTAACACACTCCCCATAATCGAAATGCCATTTGAGAGGATAGCGATGGATTTAGTGGGCACACTACCCAAATCTGCCAGAGGGCACCAATACATTCTGGTCATTCTAGATTATGCCACTCGCTACCCAGAAGCCATTCCCCTTCGGACGATGGCTTCCAAAAATATTGCAAAGGAATTAGTGCTCTTGTTCACCAGGGTAGGGGTTCCAAAGGAGATCCTTACCGACCAGGGGACCCCCTTTATGTCCCGCCTTATGGCGGGCCTTTGTAAACTGTGGCAGGTGAAACAGTTGAGGACATCAGTTTACCATCCTCAGATGGACGGGCTGGTTGAGAGATTCAACCGAACCCTGAAGTCAATGCTCAGGAAGGTAATCGATAAGGATGGGAAAAACTGGGATTGCATGTTGCCGTATCTGATGTTTGCCATTAGAGAGGTTCCTCAAGCCTCACTGGGGTTTTCTCCCTTTGAGCTGGTATATGGGAGGCATCCCCGGGGAATCTTAGACATCGCCCGGGAAACCTGGGAGCACCAATCCACCCCGTATACTAGTGTCATAGAGCACATCACGGCAATGCAAGACAGGATAGCCACAGTCATGCCCATCGTCAGAGAGCACATGAGACAAGCACAGGAGCACCAGCGGCACACTTATAACCGACAGGCTACCCTGAGGGAATTTCAACCGGGAGATAAGGTGTTAGTGCTGATCCCCACGGTAGAGTGTAAACTACTAGCCACATGGAAATGACCATATGAAGTGCTGGAGAGAATAGGAGAAGTCAATTATTGGATCCGACAGCCAGGTCGACGGCCCCAGGAACAGATTTATCACATAAACCTGTTAAAAGCATGGAGAGAGAGAGAAACACTAATGGTCACATACCCCACACACACTCAGGAGACAGCCGAAGTAAATATTTCACCCACTCTGTCCCCAGCACAAGTACAGGAAGTAAAGACCCTGATCCAGAAAAACAGAGATGTGTTTTCAGAGATACCTGGCCGAACTGAGGTTACGGCTCATGATATCGTTTCCCTACCAGGGAGAAAAGTGAGTATGAGGCCATATCGGGTACCCGAGGCTCGACAGGCCGCGATTAGAGCAGAGACGGAGAAAATGTTGACAGCTGGAGTGATCGAAGAGTCACATAGTGAGTGGTCTAGCCCAATTGTGATGGTCTCCAAGCCCGATGGGTCTTTGCGGTTCTGTAACGACTTTCGGAAGGTAAATGAAATCTCCAAGTTTGATGCCTACCCCATGCCCCGAGTAGATGAACTACTGGAGAAAATTGGTAATGCTCGGTACATTACGACCCTTGATCTGACAAAAGGGTACTGGCAAATTCCTCTGACCCCCAGGGCCAAAGAAAAGACAGCCTTTGCAACACCTGTTTCAATACACCGTCATGCCATTCGGCTTACACGGGGCCCCAGCCACCTTTCAACGGCTCATGGACAAAGTCCTAAAACCGCACAAAGCATACGCCGTAGCTTATTTAGATGACGTGGGGATCTACAGCCCAGATTGGGAATCCCACTTACCCCGGGTACAGGCAGTGTTAGACGCCCTTAGAAAGGCAGGGCTCACGGCAAACCCTGCCAAGTGTTATGTGGGGTTAGAGGAAACAGAGTATCTGGGATACACTGTGGGAAGAGGGTTAATCAAACCCCAACGTAAGAAGGTGAAGGCAATTAGAGAATGGCCGAAACCAGTAAATAAGAAGCAGGTTCGAGCCTTCCTAGGACTGACCGGTTACTACCGGAAGTTCATCCCAAGTTATGCCACAGTGGCCGCCCCACTTACCGACATGACTAGAGCCAGAGGGCCAAACATGGTCAAATGGGATGAAAGGGCCCCAAAGCATTTAGGACATTACAGGAGGCTCTCTGCTGTAATCCAGTGCTGGTGGTACCAGACTTTGAGAGAGAGTTTGTGGTTCAGACGGATGCCTCAGAGGTCGGCTTGGGAGCAGTGCTATCCCAAGAGGTAGAAGGGGTGGAACACCCCATCCTGTTTTTAAGCAGGAAGCTGGAACCACGGGAAACCAACTACTCAGTCGTTGAGAAAGAGGCGCTGGCAGTAAAGTGGGCTCTAGAAAGCCTGAAATACTACCTGCTGGGGCGCCACTTTACCCTCATCAATGATCATGCCCCACTCACCTGGATGCATAGGGCTAAAGAGAAGAACGCTCGGGTGATGCGGTGGTTTTTGAGTCCCCAACCGTTTCATTTTGACTTGAAACACAGAGCAGGGATGGAAATGGGAAACGTGGATGGGTTATCCCGCATGCACGCATATTTTGCTGCGGTAGCCCGACCTAGGGGGTCGGATCTAGGGGGAGAGATGTGTGGCAAAGAAGGGGGTTGAGTGATAAATGGCAGATATGTGAGAGCAGAACTAATAAACGGGCTCTGCCCGATCACTAAAATGGCCACCCCTGTCAGAACTACAGATCACAAAATGGCCGACCGCCAAAACTACAAGTCCTAGAAGCAAGGGGAACAAGGTGGAGCCGACACAGATAAAGGGTCAAGAAAAACCAGGAAGAGAGAGAGAGAGTGCTGGAAGGATCTATGAACAATAGAGAAAGAGACAATAGAGATTGGCTGGATTTACCGTGTATGAGCTGGATTGTTTTGGACTTACCTGTTGGCGTTTGGACCTGGACCTACCGAGAACCCGATTTGTGTACCGAACCCTGCTATCCTTGACCTCGCCTACGGCCTGGGTGGACCAGGACGGAGAAACAAACACACAGGTACTGTCCTGTTCGAAAGAACTCTCATTCTTGGGTGATTTGGTGGCAGTTTACCACTTAATTTGTGACAAACGCTCCTAACCTTGAAAAGGTTTGCCACACATTATAACTGGGAAGCACACACTTTTCATTATAATGTTGTAAATTAAAGCATATACAGTTTAGACTGTATAGAGGACTGATGCATTTCTGGTTAGAACCTAACAAATGAGTCTAACTATTACTCATACATCAGTAAGGTAGTTACAGCTCGATATGGTTTAATGCAGGAATGACTTGTCTATGTTATCATTAGTGACTCCCAGTGAGGGGGGTGGGGGGAGTTATTTTCCCCAAGAGTGTCATTGGTACAAGTTGAGCTCCAAATTGAGATAAAGAAAGTCCTTGAAACAGGTGAGATAAGAGGAGTGAAACGAAAAAAAGAGAGGGGAGACACACTGATCCTGTCAGCAAAACAGACTTAAACAAGAACATGACACTTCTCACTCTTCTGGCACTGTTTGGAGGGGCAGGTAGGAGAGTAACTTGTTATTTTACTTAAACATTTGCTCAGAATACATAACATAAGAAATTGCTGGTCGATGTTAACACCGGATTCTGATGAAAAACCTAAGACGTCATTTAATCTCAATCAGGCAATTTTTTTTCCCTTGAGAGGGACGACAAGATCGCAGCAGGGTATGAGCACAGGAAGAACTCTGTTCCCTACCAGGTGTCTCTGTACACAGGGTACAACTTCTGTGGAGGGATTCTCCTTTCTAGTGAATGGGTGCTATCTGCTGCCCACTGCTACAAATCTTAAGTGCAGACTGCAGAGTTACTATGTGCTAGTGTCACGACAGAGACAAACGCGTCGCGCATGTGTCTCTGGTGCGCAAGGTACTTGGGCGACTGTTGGAGCATGACCTGTACGTCAAGGCCGAGAAATGTGTGTTCTCCAAACAAGCCGTCTCTTTCCTGGGGTATCACATTTCCACATCTGGGGTGGTGATGGAGTGCGACCGCATTGCTGCCATGCATAATTGGCTGACTCTGACCACGGCAAAGGAGGTGCAGCGGTTTTTAGGGTGTGCCAATTACTATCGGAGGTTTATCCGGGGTTTTGGGCAGGTAGCTGCTCCCATTAACTCACTGCTGAAGGGGGGGCCGGTGCGTTTGCAGTGGTCGGCGGAGGCGGACAGAGCTTTCAGTCATCTGAAGGTGTTGTTTACCGACGCTCCCGTATTGGAGCATCCGGACCCCTCTTTCCCATTCATAGTGAAGGTGGACTCGTCCGAGACTGGTGTTGGAGCCGTGCTATCACAGGGCTCGGGCACGCCCCCGAAGCTTCGCCCCTGTGCTTTCTTTTCGAGGAAGCTCAGTCCGGCGGAGCGAAACTATGATGTGGGGGATCGGGAGTTGCTGGCTGTGGTAAAAGCTCTGAAGGTATGGAGACATTGGCTTGAGTGGGCGAAACACTCTTTTCTCATCTGGACTGACCACCATAATCTGGAGTACATCTGGGCGGCGATGAGACTGAATCCTCGTCAGGCAAGGTGGGTGATGTTTTTTACCAGATTTCGCTTCACTATCTCTAATAGACCAGGTTCCCGTAACGCGAAGGCCGAAGCACTGTCCCGTCTCTATGATACCGAGAAGCGACCCATCGATCCCACCCCCATACTTCCGGCCTCTTGTCTGGTGGCACCTGTGTTGTGGGAGGTGGACACGGACATCGAGCAGGCGTCTCGGTTAGAACCTCCTCCACCTCAGTGTCCAGAGAGTCGGAGGTATGTCCCGCTTGGTGTTCGTGATAGATTGATCAGGTGGGCCTACGCTCTACCCTCTTCTGGTCATAAGGGGATTGAGAGGACAGCGCGGGCTCTTAGGGGGAAGTACTGGTGGCCCACCTTGGCTAAGGATGAGAGGGTTTATGTTTCCTCCTGTTCGGTGTGCACTCAGTGTAAGGCTCCTAGACACCTGCCTAGAGGGAAGTTACAGCCCCTCCCCGTTCCACAGCGGCCTTGGTCACACCTGTCTGTAGACTTTCTTACCTATCTTCGTCACAGGGGAACACTATGATCCTGGTCGTTGTCGATCGGTTCTCTAAGTCCTGCCGTCTCCTCCCTTTGCCCGGTCTCCCTACGGCCCTACAGACTGTGAAGGCCCTGTTCACACACGTCTTCTGGCACTACGGGGTGCCTGAGGATATCGTGTCTGATCGGAGTCCCCAGTTTACTTCCCAGGGGTTGGAAGGCGTTCATGGAGCATCTGGGGTCTCGATCAGCCTGACCTCTGGTTTTCACCCCAAGAGTAATGGGCAGGTGGAGAGAGTGAACCAGGATGTGGGTAGGTTTCTGTGGTCGTATTGCCAGAACCGGCCTGGAGAGTGGGCGAGGTTCTTCCCATGGGCCGAGATGGCCCAGAATTCACTTTGTCACTCCTCCACGGACTTGTTGCCGTTTCAGTGCATGTTGGGCTATCAGCCGGTCCTGGTCCCATGGCATCAGAGTCAGACCGAGGCTCCTGCGGTGGAGGATTCGGCGCAGCGCTCAAAGGAGACCTGGAGAGCCGTCCAGGAATCCCTTAAACGGGCAAAAGAAGGTGAGCGCTGACCGCCACCGTAGTGAGGCCCAGTGTTCGCAGGGTGGGACAGGGCCTGGCTCTCGACCCGAAACCTGCCTCTCCGCTTGCCCTGTCGGAAGCTGGGTCTGCGGTTTGTGGGGCCATTTAAAGACCTGAGGAGAATAAACGAGGTGTGTTATAGGTTATAGCTCCCCTCTTACTATCGTATTAACCCCTCGTTTCATGTGTCTCTCCTCAGGCCGGTGGTAGCTGGTCCACTACAGGATGTTGAGGTGCGTGAGGTACCTCCCCTGGACATCGAGGGGGGTCCGGCGTACACTGTACGGTCCGTTCTGGACTCTAGACGTCGGGTGGGGGGCCTGCAGTACCTCGTGGATTGGGAGGGGTACGGTCTGGAGGAGAGGTGCTGGGTGCCGGTGGAGGACATCTTGGACCCATCTCTGCTGGGTGAGTTCCACCGCCTCCATCCTGATCGCCCTGCGCCTCGCCCTCCGGGTCGTCCTCGAGGCCGGCGTCGGCACGCTGCGGGAGCCGCGCGTCAGGGGTGAGGTACAGTCATGACTTCCACCGAAGGTGGCTCCTCTCCCCGTTCGAGCGGCACTCTGCGGTCTTCGTCGCCGGTCTACTAGCTGCCACCGATCCCTTTTCCTTTTATTTGGGTTATGTCTGTTTTGTGTATCACCTGGTTTCACTTTGGTTAATTAGGGGGGGTATTGAATTCGACATTTCCTTTGGGGTTTTGTGTGGGATTGCTTTCGTTGAACTGTCATTGAGTTTGGGGTTTCGTTTTATTTGCTCATGTTCTACAGGGGGGTTTTCCCTGGACTGTGTTTGAGTGGGGATTTTCATTGCGATTACTGTAGCCCAGAGTCCTGTTGTTTTCTTGAGCCAGTTAAATAAAACACACTTTCCTTGGTACTTGTTTCTCCATCGCCTGACTCTACACCCACATCTCCTTGGGGAGATCTGACAGCTAGAGTATTTAAAAAATAGTTGAAATGTTTTTTTATTTTATTTTATGAACATTCAGTTGGTGTAGGCCTTAAAATCCCCATTTAATCTAGAATTGTATGCTTTGCTCTTTGTAATATCATGTTTAACGGTTGAGTCCATTCAGATTTTAGACCATAACTGTTGTAGAACTGTTTGCATGAAATGGGTAAACCAAGCATACAGCAAATCCAACAAAATCCAACAAGTTCCCCAGTGCAGGACCCTCTTTCCCCTCCAACAACCACAGTATAATCTCTATTCGGGCTGTAGGTTGCCATTGGAGGTCCGTCTGGGGAGCATAACATAAAGGAGCCTGAGGACAAAGCAGCACATGTCTGCCCGGTTCAACTCCGGTACCCAGGATAGTGACATCACCTGATAAAGCTAAGCCTGCCTGCCACCCTCAACAGCTATGTGAGCCCTGTGGCCCTCCTCACTAAGTGTGGCACTGCCAGAACCATGTGCCAGGTCTCTGGCTGGGGAGCCTTCGCGCCAGCAACGAAGGCTGTGAGTGGAATGTGTGTTTCAAGTTTCAAGTTGTATTAGTCATATGTACGGGATACACATGGTATACACCATCCGATGAAATGCTTACTTCAGGTTCCTACTCGACAATGTGTACTGTACAGTACCATGCTGCCTTGGTTATAAACGGTTAACAGCTGAGGATAACAGCTATTTTAGAGTGATTGGTCCTTTTACAGTCTTAAGAAATCTCAAGTTTTCCACTTATGATTTATTTAAATAGAAAGTTGTAATGCCTTGTTACATGTCTGTGTCTTTTCTTTAATGTTCTGTTCCAGTGAGATACCATGATACACTGCAGTGTGTGGAGGTCCCCCTCCGGACTGATAACACCTGCCTGGAAGTCTGTTTCTTCCAGATGACTGAGAACATGATCTGTGCTTGCTTCATGGAGGGAGGCAAGGATTCATGCCAGGTAACTGACATAATAGACCTGTACTATACTTCATATTTCACCATCTTGTCTTCACAATTTTTACCATGACGCAATCACACTGATCTCTGGTTATATCTTTTCTTGTCATTCTTCATCTTGCTCTGTCACTGAATCTCTCTATCTTGTTCCTGTCACTCTGGCTTGTTGCGCTCTCTCTTTCTTTGTCACTCTGGCTTGTTGCGCTCTCTCTTTCTTTATCTCTCCCATCACCTTCCCCATCTTATCCCACCTCTGTCTGTCACTTTCTTTGTTTGTTAGTTTGTTTGATTGTTTGTTTCTTTGTTTCTCTCTGTCTGTCTCTGTCTCTGTCTCTCTCTGTCTCTCTCTGTCTCTCTCTCTCTCTCTCTGTCTCTCTCTCTGTCTCTCTCTGTCTCTCTCTCTCTCTCTGTCAATTCAATTCAATTCAATTCAAGGGCTTTATTGGCATGGGAAACATGTGTTAACATTGCCAAAGCAAGTGAGGTAGACAACATACAAAGTGAAAATATAAAGTGAAAAACAACAAAAATTAACAGTAAACATTACACATACAGAGGTTTCAAAACAGTAAAGACATTACAAATGTCATATATATATATATATATATATATATATATATATATATATATATATATATATATATATATATATATACAGTGTTTTAACAATGTACAAATGGTTAAAGGACACAAGAGAAAATAAATAAGCATAAATATGGGTTGTATTTACAATGGTGTGTGTTCTTCACTGGTTGCCCTTTTCTCGTGGCAACAGGTCACAAATCTTGCTGCTGTGATGGCACACTGTGGAATTTCACCCAGTAGATATGGGAGTTTTTCAAATTTGGATTTGTTTTCGAATTCTTTGTGGATCTGTGTAATCTGAGGGAAATATGTCTCTCTAATATGGTCATACATTGGGCAGGAGGTTAGGAAGTGCAGCTCAGTTTCCACCTCATTTTGTGGGCAGTGAGCACATAGCCTGTCTTCTCTTGAGAGCCATGTCTGCCTACGGCGGCCATTCTCAATAGCAAGGCTATGCTCACTGAGTCTGTACATAGTCAAAGCTTTCCTTCATTTTGGGTCAGTCACAGTGGTCAGGTATTCTGCCGCTGTGTACTCTCTGTTTAGGGCCAAATAGCATTCTAGTTTGCTCTGTTTTTTTGTTAATTATTTCCAATGTGTCAAGTAATTATCTTTTTGTTTTCTCATGATTTGGTTGGGTCTAATTGTGCTGTTGTCCTGGGGCTCTGTAGGGTGTGTTTGTGTTTGTGAACAGAGCCCCAGGACCAGCTTGCTTAGGGGACTCTTCTCCAGGTTCATCTCTCTGTAGGTGATGGCTTTGTTATGGAAGGTTTGTGAATCACTTCCTTTTAGGTGGTTGTAGAATTTAACGGCTCTTTTCTGGATTTTGATAATTAGTGGGTATCGGCCTAATTCTGCTCTGCATGCATTATTTGGTGTTCTACGTTGTACACGGAGGATATTTTTGCTATATTCAATTTGGTGTTTGTCCCATTTTGTGAAGTCTTGGTTGGTGAGCGGACCCCAGACCTCACAACCATAAAGGGCAATGGGCTCTATGACTGATTCAAGTATTTTTAGCCAAATCCTAATTGGTATGTTGAAATGTGTTTCTTTTGATGGCATAGAATGCCCTTCTTGCCTTGTCTCTCAGATCGTTCACAGCTTTGGAAGTTACCTGTGGCGCTGATGTTTAGGCCAAGGTATGTATAGTTTTTTGTGTGCTCTAGGGCAACAGTGTCTAGATTGAATTTGTATTTGTGGTCCTGGTGACTGGACCTTTTTTGGAACACCATTATTTTGGTCTTACTGAGATTTACTGTCAGGGCCCAGGTCTGACAGAATCTGTGCATAAGATCTAGGTGCTGCTGTAGGCCCTCCTTGGTTGGTGACAGAAGCACCAGATCATCGGCAAACAGCAGACATTTGACTTCGGATTCTAGCAGGGGGAGGCCGGGTGCTGCAGACTTTTCTAGTGCCCGCGCCAATTCGTTGATATATATGTTGAAGAGGGTGGGGCTTAAGCTGCATCCCTGTCTAACCCCACGACCCTGTGTGAAGAAATGTGTGTGTTTTTTGCCAATTTTAACCGCACACTTGTTGTTTGTGTACATGGATTTTATAATGTCGTATGTTTTACCCCCAACACCACTTTCCATCAGTTTGTATAGCAGACCCTCATGCCAGATTGAGTCGAAGGCTTTTTTGAAATCAACAAAGCATGAGAAGACTTTGCCTTTGTTTTGGTTTGTTTGGTTGTCAATTAGGGTGTGCAGGGTGAATACATGGTCATCTGTCTCTCTCTCTGTCTCTCTCTGTCTCTCTCTGTCTCTCTCTGTCTGTCTCTCTCTCTCTTCACCCCCCCCCCCCCCCCTCTCAGGGTCACTCTGGTGGCCCTCTGGTGTGTGATGGGGAGCTGCAGGGTGTTGTGTCCTGGGGTCATGGCTGTGCTCTCAGGAAGAAGCCTGGCGTCTACACAGAAGTCTGCAACTACGTGTCATGGATCCAAAACACCATGACATCTGGCTAAGTAGCAAAGGCTGGTCCTGATGTCATGGAATTAACCATTTGAACTGACAATATCAAATAAAGTGTGTCTGTTTATTGAATGGTTTATCGTGTGGTCTTTGTTAGGGTTGACTTCGTATGAGAGGAATTGAGAAAGTCAGATCAGA
This sequence comes from Oncorhynchus mykiss, assembly GCF_057628025.1. NCBI lineage: Eukaryota > Metazoa > Chordata > Actinopteri > Salmoniformes > Salmonidae > Oncorhynchus > Oncorhynchus mykiss. The sequence goes on from NC_143024.1 coordinate 25,520,836, forward strand.
ATTTGAGCTATCGTGAAGGCGCTAGCTAGAGGGTTTAAGGGATAAAAATGGAACACTTGGCTCCCTCTGCTGGCTATACAGTGATCAATCTTAAGCAATCATCAAAAAACATGACCAAATGTCTAGCAAAGAGAAGCAAAGAATACATATTCCATTTAGACTTTGGTCTTAGTCAGTCTTCCAGTGTGGGAATATTCTCACAATACGGTAGACTACCCAGGTTTGTCAAGTCCACCCACCATCCAAAATACCCCAAGTACCACACCCTTCACCATGACATCATAGTGACCATGCCAAGGGTTCTGTTGGCCCTGTGGCCTGAGGCATTCTATTTGGGTCTGACCTGAGGGGTGTGGATTCATTCACAACAGTGCTGGTGGCTATGGGTGTGGGCCTTCAACGGTCTCAACAACACATTTCTATGTCCCTAAAGATGTAGTCAGGGTAAATAAAGTAGAATGGACAGCTAGGCAGTGGTGTAAAGTACTTACAGTTTTTTCCAACTGCTTACACACGTTTTTCAAAACTGTCTCCTTTTTTCAAAACTCTACACACAATTCCCAAAACTGCACACACAAAATGCAAAATGCCTCACATCTCCTTCAAAATGTAACACTGCATTCAAAATGCCATAAACACGTCAGAATGAAGCATTTCCCTCAAATGGCAAACACTGCTTTTATAATAGTACATTTTTGGATATACCATGTAAACACTGTTGTTCTAAATCTAAAGCTCTTTGGTCTTTCATAGGCTTACATCTATTTCAATACAATGTTCTACAGTGAAAGTAATCTGCTGAGAGGGGTAACAAGTACACTGTAAACACCAATACAATGTTCTACAGTGAAAGTAATCTGCTGTGAGGGGTAACAAGTACACTGTAAACACCAATACAATGTTCTACAGTGAAAGTAATCTGCTGTGAGGGGTAACAAGTACACTGTAAACACCAATGCAATGTAGAAACAGAAAATATTTATTAGGCCAAACATTACTGTTGTATACAGTAGCATACAACAAAACCATAAACATATGTAAACCAAAAGTATATTCTTTAGAATACAGTAAAGAACACAATTGTGTGTGTGGGGTCCCGGGGGGGCAGTCCAGGAATTGGTAGGGGGGGGGTAGTCACCAGTGCTAAGCTACGCTTCATCTCTTCTCCGGCCTGGGTCTGGCCACAACACTTCGTCCACATCACAAGATAAGTTTTCTCTTGCCAAACATCGAGGGAAGTATCTTCTTGCATGGCGTATCCAACCTTGGACAGAGGCAACCTCTATGTCCCCACATGCGTCCTCCATTGCCTGGAGAAGCGGCATGCGGGCATAGGGTTGGCGTTCATGTACTTTTCAGCGCCAGGCTGAGAAGAATTCCTCTATGGGATTTAGAAAAGCTGAATATGGGGGTAGGTACAAAACTACAAATTGTGGATGGGTGGCAAACCAGTTTTGGACCAGAACAGCCCGGTGAAAACTAACATTGTCCCATAAAACCACAAATCTAGCAGGCTCCTGATCTGAATCAGGGACAAGCATTGTGTAAATTGCATCCAAAAAAGTGAGCATAATGTACGGACCCAGTGTGGCATTGTGATGGAGGACCCCGTTTTGAGTGATGGCAGCACAGAATTATATTACCACCACGCTGTCCAGGGACATTGGTAATTGCCCTCTGTCCTATTACATTTCTTCTGCGGCGCCTGGTTTTGGTGAGGTTGAAGCCAACCTTTTTGTGTGTAAGCAGTTGGAAAAAACTGTAAGTAAATATACTTTAAAGTATTACTTACAGTTTTTTCCAACTGCTTACACACAAAATCTTTTCATGTCACACGATTTTTAAAACCTCTCACTCAAAGTGCAAAACTACACACCAAATATCCAAAACCATAAGCTATTTCTCAGCCTTTGACTCAGTTGTCAATTGCATAAAACACTTTTTTCAAAACACTACACAAAATTCTCTACCCAAAACACAAAAATCTAACAGGAAGTGACTTGCTTTCCTTTTCCAAACACAACCAATCAAAATGCTACACAAAATGCTACACTTTTCTAAATCCCATAGAGGAATTCTTCTCAGCCTGGCGATGGAAAGTGTATGATCGCCAACCCTATGCCCGCATGCCGCTTTTCCAGGCAATGGAGGACGCATGTGGGGACATAGAGGTTGCCTCTGTCCAAGGTTGGATACGCCATGCTAGGAGATACTTCCCTCGATGTTTGGCAAGAGAAAACGTATCTTGTGACGTGGACGAAGTATTGTGCCCCCCCCCCCCCCCACCCCACCTACTCCTGGACTGCCCCCCCGGGACCCCACACACACAATTGTGTTCTTTACTGTATTCTAAAGAATATACCTTTGGTTTACATATGTTTATGGTTTTGTTGTATGCTACTGTATACAACAGTAATGTTTGGCCTAATAAATATTTTCTGTTTCTACATTGCATTGGTGTTTACAGTGCACTTGTTACCCCTCTCACTTTACAATAGTATTTATATTTTTCAACTATTCAACTTTTAGTTATGTTCCACCACATTCCTAAAGAAAATATGTAACTTTTTACTCCATTACATTTTCCCTGACACCCAAAAGTACTTGTTACATTTTGAATGCGTAGCAGGACAGGAACATGGTCCATTTCAAGCACTTATCAAGAGAACATCCCTGGTCATCCCTACTGCCTCTGGTCTGGTCGACTGGCTAAACACAAATGCTTCGTTTGTAAATGATGAGTGTTGTAGTGTGCTCCTGGCTATCCGTAAATAAAAGAAAGAAAAGAAAATCATGATGTCTTGTTTGCTTAATATGAGGAATTTGAAATGATTCATACTTTGACTTCCGATACCTAAGTATATTTTAGCAATTATATTTACTTTTGATACTAAAGTATATTTAAAACCAAATACTTTTAGACTAACTCAAGTAGTATTTTACCGGGTGACGTTCACTTTTACTTAAGTCATTATTTTCTTTTAAGGTACTGTATCTTTACTTTGACTCAAGTATGACAATTAGGTACTTTATACACCACTGCAGCTAGGTCTTTCGAGGTCATCAATATGGTAGTGGTTCCCAAGTTATTTGCTCTCTGAGGCTGTTGGTGTTTTCTTGTGACCCATGCAAAACCACAAATAAAACCAATATTTTGGGAGTCTGCAACCCAAGCGGAGTTAGCGGTGATTGACCATGGGGCACGAGTTCCGACCCACCATTTGGGAAACAAAGCAATGTCAAATACTCCCAGGGTTTTACTGTAGTATATTCAGCCTCTTTACCAAGGAATATGTATGACTGAGGCAGTATTATAGTGTGTCATGTTACACTGTCACTGAACCAAAACAAAGACCCTCAGGTTGATCCATGAGATAAGATATGGTCATATGGTCTTAAACACTGCTTGATGTGCCCATCTCTATGCACCATTCATGTGTGGTGGTGGATATACATTTGTTAGCCTTGTGACTGGAATTGCCTTAACGTGTTCAGTACAAGAGAGAGGATGCAGGGTTATTATTGTGCCACCAGAGGGCATCATTCAACTTCTTGACAGATCATGGTAGTAGTGACTGGTCGGGACAAGGCAGCAATATTCCTCAATGGAAATGTATGATGGAGATGAGGGTAGTCATATTTCCCACACTTTTGGTTGATCTTGTATAAGGGGTTTGTGTCATATGTGAATTGTGCTGTTATGTATTTATTGTCGAATCCAAATGCCACAAGTTGCCTATGGGAAGAATTTAGTAGGATATTATATTTTATTCTACTCTATTCTATCCAACAGTCAAGTGAATAATATCTAAATGCCTGTATTCTAAAATGTGACCAAAATGAACTACAGAACTGTAAATAAGTAGCTATAATTGATCAAGATCAATCTTTTTTTGGCGACAAAAACAAACAGATAGCCTACAACAAATATTTAACATTTACGCACATAACTACTTTTACCGAAGTAAAACTAATCCCTGTTGATTTATATTTGGCGAATTCACTATGGACCTCCTTTCTACTTTGACGCAGCACGTGCTGACTCACAAGCCCAGTATTAAGGGCGTTAATACCTATGATGGTTTGCTTTGGGCCACTGTATGTGCGCTCACATCTGGCAGCATCTGGAGTAAGCGTGCTTCTCAAGTTTATAAAGTAATCCAACTTCACGCAAATTGCAGAGTGGGAGTAGGAGACGGAGAGGAAAGGGCATTTCAAGAGTGCAGTATTTTGGCACCAAAGTCAGGTAAAGCTATACATTTTTTAATCCAAATATGTTTTTCGTTTTTTTTACCATTAGAAATACAGTTTCGTTTTGCTGTACATTGTCTACGTCACAAAGAAACAAGGTAACTTCTTTATGATGTCTTTTGAAGATTGATATTTTTTTTCTTCTATCTTGTAATAAGCTATCCTAATTGTTAAAATCAAATACATTTTGTAGACACGGTATTGTTGATGTAATAATACTTGAAATAATGTATAGCCTTTTTACAGCCTTTATTACATGTAGTCCTGTAACGTTCAGTTGTATTTTCAGGAGCCTAATTCAATCAATCAATTCACTTAATTCAAGAAATGAAATATTATCTTTAATTTAGCCTTATTTGTTCCTCTTCCAATGTATTTATCTTAAATGTTCATCTTCCTTGATTGACAGCAGGTATCTAAAGGGGGAAAAATGGAACTGAAACCGTTACTAAGGCAGGTGGGCTCGATAGTCCGTGCCATCCTGACATTCCTCTTTGCCCTGGTGGTGCTGGGGGTGATGGTGTGGGCCTATGTCCAGGGCTTCCAGCTGGCCACCTCCCCATATGGCATCATCTCCTTCGGCTTTTACGGCCTCCTGCTGGGGCTCCATGTCCTGGTCCAGAGCCTGTTTGCCTTCGTGGAGCACCGCCGCATGAGGGCCCGGTGCAAGGCCTGCACCTTCACCAAGACCATTGGCTTCACTATCTCAGCCTACCAGGAGGACCCAGAGTACCTGCGCGAGTGCCTCAACTCCATTCGGGCCCTCAAGTACCCTCCAGAGCTGCTGCGGGTCATCATGGTGGTGGATGGGAACTCAGAGGACGACATCTACATGTTGGAGATGTTTAGGGAGGTGTTTGCAGACCAGGACCCTGGCTGTTACGTGTGGAGGAATAACTACCACACATGGGACCCCACCCAGACCCAGAAGGCAGGCATCCTCGAGATGATAGGCCCCGCTGGGGACGCTAGTTATGGGCTGGGAGAGGACCCCCAGAGGAGGGAGGTGGAGGATCTGATCAACAGCAGGAGGTGTGTGTGCATCATGCAGAAGTGGGGTGGAAAGAGGGAGGTGATGTACACAGCGTTCAAGGCACTGGGACAGTCGGTGGACTACATACAGGTGAGGAGATGATTTACATCTCTTGACATTAGGGAAATACTGTATTTCATTTTTTTTTAAACACCTTGGATCAGAGCACACAGTATCTTCATTCTGTTTCTTGTCCTATAATGTTAATAATTGTTAATAGTTCATGTTAATAATAATGTCTCTCTCTCGCGCTCTCTCGCTCTCTCTCGCTCTCTCTCTCTCTGTTTCTCTCTGTTTTTTTTCTCTCTCTCTCTCTCTCTCTCTCTCTCTCTCTCTCTGTTTCTCTCTGCTTCTCTCTCTCTCTCCTCCAGGTGTGTGACTCTGACACCAAGCTAGACCCCCTAGCTACGGTGGAGCTGTGTAAGGTTCTGGAGAGCAACCAGAAGTATGGGGCGGTGGGAGGAGACGTGATGATCCTCAACCTCAAGGAGTCCTACATCAGCTTCATGAGCAGCCTGCGCTACTGGATGGCGTTCAACATCGAGAGGTCCTGCCAGTCCTTCTTCAACTGTGTCTCCTGCATCAGCGGCCCCCTGGGTAAGGAAATGACATTTTCCTGTGACCGCGATAAACATGAGTCATAACCTTGCTTCTCTTGTTTATGTTACTGGGAGTCGTGTAATATTATGTTATTTGTATTCAGTAACATAGCTGTGATACAATTTGAATGTAAATGCATGTAAACTGCAGTACTATAACATAGATTTGGTTTCATCCTCAGGTCTGTACAGGAATGACCTCCTCCAGCAGTTCTTAGAGTCCTGGTACAACCAGAAGTTTCTGGGGACTCACTGTACATTTGGCGATGACAGACATCTCACTAACCGCATGCTCAGCATGGGCTATGCCACCAAGTGAGTATACATTTCTTCACAAATACTCCTCATACACAAATAAACTGAATCACAACACTTTACTGGAGATAAGATGATAATAGACTCATTCATCATCATCCATCCTCTGCTCTCAGATACACGGCCCGCTCCAAGTGTTACACGGAGACGCCAGGCCAGTTCCTCCGGTGGCTCAACCAGCAGACGCGCTGGACCAAGTCTTACTTCCGCGAGTGGCTCTACAATGCCATGTGGTGGCACAAGCACCACCTGTGGATGACCTACGAGTCCATCGTCTCTGGTGTCTTCCCCTTCTTCGTCACGGCCACCATCATCCAGCTGTTCTGGACAGGCACCCTGTGGGACATCCTCTGGGTCCTCTGCTGCATCCAGCTCATCGGCCTGATCAAAGCAGCCTATGCCTGCATCCTGCGCCGTGACCTGGTCATGGTGTTCATGTCTCTCTACTCTGCCCTCTACATGACCAGCCTGCTGCCCGCCAAGTACTTTGCCATCATCACCATGAACAAGAGCAGCTGGGGCACGTCAGGCCGCCGCAAGATGGTTGGGAACTACATCCCCCTGCTGCCTCTGTCGGTGTGGGCGGCCATCTTGCTGGGCGGGTCCTGCTACACCATCTACAAGGAGAGCCAGAAGGGCTGGTTCACGCCGGCTAAGGTCCTAGAGACCAGGTTTCTGATCTACGGCTGTGTGGCGTACGTCTGCTACTGGTTCCTCATGATCTTCCTCTACTGGGTGTGGTTCCGCAGGCTGTGTAGGAAACGCTCCCAAAGTTATGACGTAAGCGTATAGGGATAGTTTTCTATACAAGGGGAAAAAACTGGATATTTAGTATTTATTTAGTATTTTGTACATCAAAGATTTTTCATTTATTTATTTCATCTTGCAGTACAGTAGCTGTTTGTGAACATATAAACTTTATGCAGCTGCTAAATCAACTGAACCAGAGAATATGTAAATGTATATAATGTACCGTACAGTATATGAGAACAATTACCTAGACTCTGGGAAGCTTTATCCAGAATAGTGTCAAAGATGAGAATATATTGTTGATAACTACAGTTTGCCGTGCTACTGAAGATGGAGAAAGGAGTTGTTAGTTGTTAAGAGAGTGAATATTTGACATTCAGTTGTCTTTACACATACTTTATAACAGAAACTGTATATGGAAGCAATATAGTATACCTCTCAGGAGTCCTCTCAGCAGTTGATGATAAGACTAATAATCTGTTCTAGATGGCCCTTGATTTGCTGTTGCTTATTTCTACTGACTTCCTAACGAACGAAGTGTTACATTTATTTAATATAAGGATTTGTAATCTCTCTTGAGCACAACAACTGTTATTAGATCACGCTGTAAATGACTTGATATGTGCCTTACACAACAAAAATACTATATCAGACATAGTACCTTTTCTTTTTTTTAAAATATACTTCTCTCAATAATGCACTGGAAATTGGTCTGGATTTTAATCACAGCTTTTTTAAAAACGTTACCTTGGAAGCAAACTAGCAAAATGTCTTGTGGTTGGTTCTAAGTGAAGCTATTTATTTCAGTGTAAATAATAGTGACAGACTGCGCAATAAGACAATCATATATGTGATGTCCACTCCCAGGGATGCGTTGTGAAGCCCTGTGAGATAGACGGACAATGGTTCTGCTGTCATGTTGAGTATAGACATGAGAGATGCACCTGGCTCGGTTTGAACTGAACTGACTGAGCACATCGGTATAGATTGTTTATGCACATTTTTCATTGTATGTGATGATTTCCTTTATCATGTTATTTTGCAAATGCGAATGAATGTATATATGTTTTGGGAATTTGATAAAAATGAGAAAATAAAAAGGAAGTATTGTGTGAGGAAAATGAAGTATAGTAGCCTACTGTTGATTTGTTGAGGAGGGATTGTTTTGGTTACCACACCCATCTCTCAATGATCCTAGGATGTTGAAATCAGTGTCTTGGTGGTTGCTTCATCTGACTCCACTATCAATGCTAACTATACCCCTGATTTCCCTGACAGTTGATAGGTAAGAGTAATTCCCAAAATTTCGATAACCCATAATCTACCATTTATTCCTTTACTGTAGCCCCTAATACTGGCCCCTAGTTTACAATGGAATGTCTGCATGATGTACTATCCACTAATGGTTCTGTTGACTGTAGGAAAGACGTGCCATTTCCATTGTGCAACACATGATAATCTGAGAAATTAGAGGTTCTGTTAGAGACATCTATCATCAGAAGGGTCATCGTTGCTCATCAAGAGGTATAATTACTGATGTAGAGTCAACATTTCTGACCTCTCAGGGCAGTTAGAGGGCCAGTTGCTTTGCATTGGTTTCATTTGACTGGTAGAGGGAGGAGAGTCTTTGTTGCTGTTTTTGTTCCATACAAACACTTTTATGACAGGTCTGGGTGGGTGGAAGTTCTAAAAGAGGCTGAAAACAGTTCATTACTGTATATACTAATTGTGTAAGTGACACCCATTTGTTTTTAAACACTGCTATGTAACAATAACAGAGTGTTAAAGAGCCTGTCTTGCAGAGAAAATATTAGCTGTGTGAAGCATCATGCTGGGGGCAGCAGGTAGCCTAGCGGTTAAGAGTGTTGGGCCAGTAACCGAAAGGTCACAGGTTCAAATCGCTTAACCGGCAAGGTTGAAACATATGCCGATCTGCCCATGAGCAAGGCAGTTAACCCCCAACAACTGGTGACATGGACGTCAATTATAGGCAGTCCCCCGCACCTCTCTGATTTAGAGGGTTTGGGTTAAATGTGGAAGACAAATTTCAGTTGAATCCTTTCAGTTGTTCAACTGACAAGGTATCCCCTTCCCAATTATAATAAGCTGAACGAACTTGTCAGAGCTAACTTTAAAGATCACAAGCAATTCTATAAGCAAATACCTTGTGATGTTATCAAAATGTTAATAAACAGATATATATTGCTCTGACAATGATGATTGGTCTTTCATTTATAGATGTGCAACGGACCGAAATGAGCACCACAACAGTATTATCAACTGGTTAAATGAACATTACAACAGCATTATCAACTGGTTAAATGAACATTACGACAGCATTATCAACTGGTTAAATGAACATTACAACAGCATTATCAACTGGTCAAATAAAACCACAACAGCATTATCAACTGGTTACATGAACACTACAACAGCATTATCAACTGGTCAAATGAACACTACAACAGCATTATCAACCGGTTAAATGAAAACTACAACAGCATTATCAACCGGTTAAATGAAAACTACAACAGCCTTATCAACCGGTTAAATGAAAACTACAAAAGCATTATCAACCAGTTAAATGAACACGACAACAGCATTATCAACGGGTTAAATGAACATTACAACAGCATTATCAACTGGTTAAATGAACACTGCAATAGCATTATCAACTGGTTAAATGAACACTACAACAGCATTATCAACTGGTCAAATGAACACTAAAACAGCATTATCAACTGGTTAAATGAACACTACAACAGCATTATCTACTGGTCAAATGAACACTACAACAGCATTATCAACTGGTTAAATGAACACTAAAACAGCATTATCAACTGGTTAAATGAACACTACAACAGCATTATCTACTGGTCAAATGAACACTACAACAGCATTATCAACTGGTTAAATTAACACTGCAATAGCATTATCAACTGGTTAAATGAACACTACAACAGCATTAACAACTGGTTAAATGAAAACGACAACAGCATTATCACCTGGTTAAATGAACACGACAACAGCATTATCAACTGGTTAAACCACTGGTCCAAATCTGTCATGGAACATTTACTATTGCTCTTTGTGTAGGAAAAAAGTGTGTAAATGAATAAATGCATTCCTTTAATAACAAACTCAGCAAAAAAGAAACGTCCCTTTTTCAGGACCCTGTCTTTCAAAGATAATTTGTAAACATCCAAATAACTTCACAGATCTTCATCTTAAAGGGTTTAAACACTGTTTCTCAGGCTTGTTCAATGAACCATAAACAATTAATGAACATGCACCTGTGGAACGGTCGTTAAGACACTAACAGCTTACAGACGGTAGGCAATTAAGGTCACAGTTATGAAAACGTAGGACACTAAAGAGGCCTTTCTACTGACTCTGAAAAACACCAAAAGAAAGATGCCCAGGGTCCCTGCTCATCTGCGTGAACGTGCCTTAGGCATGCTGCAAGGAGGCATGAGGACTGCAGATGTGGCCAGGGAAATAAATTACAATGTCCGTACTGTGAGACGTCTAAGACAGCGCTACAGGGAGACCGGATGGACAGCTGATCGTCCTTGCAGTGGCAGACCACGTGTAACAACACCTGCACAGGATCGGTACATCCGAAACATCACACCTGCGGGAGTTTATTTTATTTATTTACATTTTTATAGGGACAGTGCACATTTATCAACGTTTCAGTAAAAGTGCCGGTTTTAGCCAGCCGGCTAATTTTCAACCGCAGTCCCTGGGAAGGTTATTAAAAACAATTACAATATAGACAATAGCAACATAGGACAAGCAAGACATAGCATACATACATAGCAACATAGAACAAAAAGCAGCAAGACAAAATTCATAAAAGCAACAAAGTGTTTCCACACCTCACAAGCTACAGACAACAGACAACATGGAAAGCGGCAACACACAGCTAGGGACCATGTTCACAAATCTGATTGACCTTTAGCCATGTTTTCAAGCATTTTGTGAAAGTGTGATATATGGTGCAGTTATGTGTGTCTGATTGCGTGTATTTCAGACATGGGAAGCTCTCACAGAGAAAACGGATAACTAAAGGTGCTTTTCCTTAAGGGAACTATACAGTCACCTCTCATGGCAGACCGTGTGGATCTTCTGCCATATGTTTGGGTTTTCTGTTTAACAAGAGGGAGAGGTACAGGATGGCAACAACAACTGCCCAAATTACACCAGGAACGCACAATCCCTTCATCAGTGCTCAGACTGTCCACAATAGGCTGAGAGAGGCTGGACTGAGGGCTTGTAGGCCTGTTGTAAGGCAGGGGCTCAGCAGACATCAACGGCAACAACGTCCCTATGGGCAAAAACCCACCGTCGCTGGACCAGACAGGACTGGCAAAAAGAGCTCTTCTCTGACGAGTCACAGTTTTGTCTCACCAGGGGTGATGGTCAGATTCGCGTTTATCGTCGAAGGAATGAGCGTTACACAGAGGCCTGTACTCTGGAGCGGGATCGATTTGGAGGTGGATGGTCATGGTCTGGGGCGGTGTATCACAGCATCATCGGACTGAGCTTGTTGTCATTGCAGGCAATCTCAGCGCTGTGCGTTACAGGGAAGACATCCTCCTCCCTCATGTGGTACCCTTCCTGCTCATCCTGCCATGACCCTCCAGATGATTTCCTGCAAGACAGGAATGTCAGTGTTCTGCCATGGCCAGCGAAGAGCCCGGATCTCAATCACGTCTGAGACCTGTTGCACGTCTGGGACCTGTTGGATCGGAGGGTGAGGGCTATGGCCATTCCCCCCAGAAATGTCCAGGAACATGCAGGTGACTTGGTGGAAGAGTGGGGTAACTTCTCACAGCAAGAACTGGCAAATCTGGTGCAGTCCATGAGGAGGAGATGCACTGCAGTACATAATGCAGCTGGTGGCCACACCAGATACTGACTGTTACTTTTGATTTTGACCCCCCCTTTGTTCAGGGACACATTTTTCAATTTCTGTTAGTCACATGTCTGTGGAACTTGTTCAGTTTATGTCTCAGTTGTTGAATCTTGTTATGTTCATACAAATATTTACACATGTTAAGTTTTCTGAAAATAAACGCAGTTGACAGTGAGAGGACATTTCTTTTCTTGCTGAGTTTATATTCTAAGGCAGGGGTACCCAAGTAATTTTTGCGTCAGGGACCCCTTTTTTGATAGCAAAATCATCAGAGTCCCCCTCATAATATCATAACACAATTCCTACTAGTCAGTCAGTCAGTCAGTGTTACATGATGCAGGGCTGCACCTGAGTGAGTCTCTGTAACAGTAAGTTCAGACAGTTATCTTCTGGAGTAGTTACAGTATCTATAGTCCACAACAACAGGTCTTAAAACCCAATCAGATGTATTCAAGCCTGGTACTTTTTTGTTTATTTATTAGGACAAATCATACTCAAATCGACTATTTGTTATTATTGACGTCATTGACGTTATTGTTGTTATTGACGTTTTTATTCTGATACCTGTTATTTTTGTACTGTTCTTTTATTCTATTGAATGAAAGGTTGTTGCAGTTTTACTACGACTTCTGCAGTGGCTTCTGCAGTGGCATGGCTTAACTAATCAACTCTCAGGCCATGGGAAAAAAACATTTTAAAGGCTACCCTGTCGGCATCAGAGAGAACATTTTGTAGTTATAAAGCAAATTTCCTGCAATTCAAAATATGTTGCCTTGGGGCAGAGATATTTTTTTCAGTTTTAAAGCTAATTTCTTGCAATTTAAAGCTAATTTCTTGCAAGTTTTTACCCTGAAATGGTATTGAGATATAACAATTAGCAGCATTGGACCTTTAAAGCTTTGATTACAGTGCATTTATGTAAAAACACCCCCAAAAATTTGGGGAATTCTGTAGTTTTTAAAATAATTGATACTGTGGCGTATCAATATCCCTCCGCATCACATCTCCCAATTAATTGTATTTATTTTTCTTACATTTTTCTTACAACCTTTATTTAAACAGGGAGTCACATTGAGATAAAAAATCTATTTTATGATGATATTACAGGGTATTGTATGTGTTAGTGGGAGCACTAACATGACATTAATTATGTGCATAAATAGGGCCTCCCGGGTGGCGCAGTGCCACCAGAGATTCTGGGTTTGAGCCCAGGCTCTGTGTGATTGGGAGGCTCATGGGGTGGCGCACAATTGGCCCAGTGTCGTCCGGGTTAAGGAGCGTTTGGCCGGCAGGGATATCCTTGCCGCACTAGCGGGCCAGGTGGAGAGCACGCTGACCAGGTCGCCAGGTGTACGGTGTTTCCTCCAGCACATTGGTGTGGCTGGCTGGGTTGGGTTGTGTTTCGGAGGATGCTTTCAACCTTTGCCTCTCCCGAGTCCGTACGGGAGTTTCAGCGACGAAACAAGACTACCAATTGGATATCACGAAGTTGGGGAGAAAAAAGGGGTAAATATATATATATATATATATATATATATATATATATATATATATATATATATATATATATATATAAAATAATGGATTGGTAACTACTACCAATTGGATACCACGAAATTGAGGATAATTTTTATTTAAATTTTTTTAATTATATGCATAAATGATGACTTTGGGCAGCTTCCCTGTATTAAGTATCAATCTAACCAATCTAACTGGTGATAGCCAGTGCCGGTCAATACTGCCAGTACAACAAGGGTGGTGATTAAAATGAGTCAAAACATTCTTGTGGTGAGTATGTGAGGGTCTGAAGGGTAGCAGTTTATGTCATCACCATTACTCATCACCCTCACTAGATGTGGGTTGATATCATGTTATAGACTTCTGGCTTCACTAACTTCTTGCCTTAGGAGGGGGACTATGTGATATATATACTATCTGATAAGGTGACATATATGACGTGACTATCCCCAAACGCCCTGACCGTCTGTGAAAGCCCAGACGCAGAGATGTGGATGGAGGATGCTGATATGAGGGGCTGGGTTTATGTTGGGACCCAGGCCAGGGTTCCCAGGCTGTTAGTTGGTCACACAGGGTCTGAGGAGGTCTCTGTGTGACGAAGCAGGAGATCACTACCCCTGGCAGCTGGTTCAAATGATCCCTTCCTCCTCCACCCTGTCTAGGCCTCCTGCCCTGCGTCTGGGAGGAGTGATCTCAGCTGGCAGCCCAACGAGAGACATACTGCTCCCACAGTAATGTGACTAAACGGAAAGATGTGGTGTGTGTGTGTGTATTGCAAGTTTGAGGGTCGGATCTATCTCCTTCCCATCTCCACCTCTCCATCAAGGTTTCAAAGTCATTCCATATCAATAGTCACCCACTTTGATACCAATGGAGCTGATGTTCTCAAATCACTGTGGACGGGATGACAACGCACAGTGAAGTGCTTTGCGGCCTTGTGAGAAGTGCTATGTAAATGTAATCATATGATCGTGATTCTCATTACTGTCATTAGTACCACAACGACCTCATAATCGTACGAGATGCAGCGAAACCAGTAGATGTTGAGGTCTTACGTGAATCGTGTTGTGAGGCATGACAGATGAAGACAGCAAGAAGGACAAAGGTGAAATGCGGACAGAGAACACGCATTGTAATGCAACTGAAATGGACTTCCACTAGTTTTAACTACCCCTAACTACCACCAAAACGCAACAACTGCTATGGAAACTACGCTACTTTTCCCACCCAGTGAGAGTTACGATAAAACCTCCAGGTTTGCCTCTCAGAGTTGGAAAAGGAGGAGGGGGGTGGAATATCCTGTAAGATTACACCATTTCTCAGAGGTTATTTTTGTCATACTGTATTTCAACGCCTCTAGCTAAGGGAGTTTCCTCAGGCTGGGGAGCCTATGGACTGTCTGGGAGTTCCTCAGGGTTGATTGGGTAAGGTAACAAACTGCACACTCACTTGGTGAGGTCACAATCCATTACTGGAATCATCGCAAAAACAGTTGTCTTGGTTCCAACTACACTGATTCTTTCTATGGGCTGAGATGCTTCTGGACAGGGGACAATTGGCATGACGTAAACTTCTGGCTGTAAATTGTTTTTCTGGTTGAAAAGACGTCAGACGTTATTACACCCAAAATACTGTACATATTTTATCACGCCGACATCGAGATGTCTGGGAAATATGTCATATTTTATCACGCCGACATCGAGATGTCTGGGAAATATGTCATATTTTATCACGCCGACATCGAGACGTCTGGGAAATATGTCATATTTTATCACGCCGACATCGAGACGTCTGGGAAATATGTCATATTTTATCACGCCGACATCGAGACGTCTGGGAAATATGTCATATTTTATCACGCCGACATCGAGACGTCTGGGAAATATGTCATATTTTATCACGCCGACATCGAGACGTCTGGGAAATATGTCATATTTTATCACGCCGACATCGAGACGTCTGGGAAATATGTCATATTTTATCACGCCGACATCGAGACATCTGGGAAATATGTCATATTTTATCACGCCGACATCGAGACGTCTGGGAAATATGTCATATTTTATCACGCCGACATCGAGACGTCTGGGAAATATGTCATATTTTATCACGCCGACATCGAGACGTCTGGGAAATATGTCATATTTTATCACGCCGACATCGAGACGTCTGGGAAATATGTCATATTTTGATTGGTATCAGGTCAGAGAAGCAGGTAAAGAAGTGTTTTTCTGGTCGCTAAAAAGACATTTAAAAACCTTATTTTACAACAACCTGACCATGAGGTCTCAAAAGATGTCACCCTGATGATATAATTGTATTACGACCATGCTTTGTGCCAGTCAAGTTGAAGGAAAGGCCTTTGTTGTTGAGATGAAAAGGGTCAGGCTCCAAGATACCAAAACATAAGTTGGCATGTAATGCATGTCATTTACAAAGCATAATCCTTTCCAAACGATGACGGACACACAAAAGCAGCCAAATCGTCCATCAAATAAAGAGACCTTGGTTCCTTCATCAGGCTCATCTGTAAAAGAGACCTTGGTCTCAGCTTGACTCCCTTATAAAAGTTTAATACAATTTGAGGGTCCAGTCCATCATCATCTGTTAGGATGTACTGGGAATCATCATCTGTAGAGTACTGGGAACATCAATGGGGACTTCAAACAAAGCCAAGTTCCAGGTTTACCTGATGTGATTACATAGAACTACCTTTTCTCTGGTAAAATGACAGTAGAAGTCAGTGATGTGACCTCTGTCAGAGTGATATAGAGCCCCATGAGGATGGAAGCTACAGGTGTGGTCGAGGCTGGGGCAGGCTCTAACGTTGGGCTGATTTGTGACATATATTCATCTTTGCGATATTGGTGACTCTAAGTTAAGGTTAATGCTCAATGATAAAATGCTGCGATCATGTGGTGTACAGGGTTGTGGTCAAAGTCAATTCATGTCAACTCAATGAAAATTGAGGTACTTTTTTTCAATTATTGAATTGAATGCGTTTGATTGAATGAATCTACAGTTTATGACTGAAGTAAAATGCAAGGGGAGGCATGTAAGCCGAAGAACACCATCCCAACCTTGAAGCACAGGGATGGCTGCATCATGTTGTGGGGGTGCTTTGCTGCAGGAGGGACTGGTGCACTTCACAAAATTGATGGCATCATGAGGCAGGAAAATTATGTGGATATATTGAAGCAACATCTCAGGACATCAGTCAGGAAGTTAAAGCTTGGTCGCAAATGGGTCTTCCAAATGGACAATGACCCCAAGCATACTTCCAAAGTTGTGGCAAAATGGATTAAGGACAACAAAGTCAAGGTATTGGAGTGGCCATCACAAAGCCCTGATCTCAATCCTATAGAACATTTGTGGGCAGAACTGAACAGGCGTGTGCGTGCAAGGAGGCCAACAAACCTGACTCAGTTACACCAGCTCTGTCAGGAGGAATGGACCAAAATTCACCCAACTTATCGTGGGAAGCTTGTGGAAGGCTACCCGAAACTTTTGACTCAAGTTAAACAATTTAAAGGCAATGCTACCAAATACTAATTGATTCTATGTAAACTTCTGACCTACTGGGAATGTGATGAAATAAATAAAAGCTAAAATAAATCATTCTCTAGCATTATTCTGACATCTCACATTCTTAAAATAAAGTGGTGATCCTAACTGACCTAAGACAGGGATTTTTTACTAGGATTAAATGTCAGGAATTGTGAAAAACTGAGTTTAAATGTATTTGGCTAAGGTGTATGTAAACTTCCGACTTCAACTGGATATAGTAGTGATTTTCATCAAATTTGAGATTCTGCCTTGGTTTCTCCATTAACTCCATAAAATCCAGCCGTGATTGAGAGTCCCATAGGGAGGCGCACAATTGGCCCAGCGTCGTCCGGGTTTGGTCGGGGTAGGCCGTCATTGTAAATAAAAATGTGTTCTTAAAACTGACTTGCCTCGTTAAATAAAGGTTAAGAAAAACTAAATAAAAAGAGTGTTTGGTCCGGTAGGTGGTCAAAAAGCCACAAACCACAACAGCATATCATGAAGTGGAAAATTTGATTCCAGGTTTGATCAAATCTAGAATACACTTCCAGCTAGGAGGCCCCTTGATGCATCACCCATTGCCCAGACAACTGAACAAACCATAGGAAAAAAATACACCCTCAGCGCCTGTTAAATGGCTGGGTTAAGCGATGAGTCATGTCTGTATATATTTAGACACACACTGAGGGTTTATAACGCCAGTAACGCTCCGCCTCTCCTCAGATCATGTTCCCTCCATCATGGTATGGTCAGTGTCACAATAGTCTCACAACCACCTAGCCAGAATACAGTGAACTAATAATACAGTAATACTCATGAGCCACATCAAGTTGACAATACTGTAGCATAACTTTGTCTGCCTCACCAGGGCAAAATAAAGTTTTATATTAAACACAATACAATAGATTACTTTGTATTTTCTAAATCGCTTAAACCATTCTTTAGATCTATCTTTTTCAACCAATGAAGGGGTTAATTCATACAATAGTTTTAATCCATATGTCTGTCACAGTTAATGATCAGTTAACAGTTAACAGTTAACAATCTGTGTCTAATTATTTTTTTGTTAGGGTTAAGGTTAGGGTTGAGGGTTAGGGTTGAGGGTTGAGGGTTAGGGTTGAGCCGGGATGTGGAAATGAAGCTAGGGTTACGGTAAGGGTTGAGGCTAGGTTAGGGTTGAGGTTTGAGGATTTCTTAATTAAAAAGGTCACATTATGTATCACATCGAATCTGTCATAACAGTAAGGGTCTTTGAACAAGTAAACATGTGTTGAATCTGTCCCATAAAGCATTCCCTGGTCTCACCATGCCACAGTATGTGGTGATGATAGTAGCCTAATCATTGTCATTATAACAAATACTGTCTTACATCAGGAAGGTAAGGCAACCGATCTTAATGACTCCTGCCTTAAAGCACTGAAGTTACAGATATTAACATGTGCTTATCGCCCTCTAGTGGTGAAACCAGCTAAAGACCGATTGCTCGTTTTTATTGCAGTAGATAAATCTCCCGCACTGGGCACCTTGAATCTGGATCGTCTTCAGCTTGCTCCACATCACTCTTCTCTTTCTTTATCGACCACCAGTGCAGAATCCTGTGACAACCAGGTACACAGATGAGTTAGTCCAGACGAGAGCTTCTCCGTGATATGTAAGACTATACCCATGTCTAGACTAGGATATCCCCTTGGTAATATCTGTAATATACACATGACATAATGCATAAATAAAACAGCTCTGGTATGAGTGCTGAATTGGGTATGATGGCCATCATATGAGACTAGATATGTATAATTTTTGAGGGAGAATCTAATATTTTTGGTCTTATTGGAGCTCTAAGTGTTCATATCATTTTAGGCCCCAAGAAATGAGATATAGTGTCACAGTTACATAGCAAACATGAACCTCATTACTGTTCTGGAAACTAGATATGAAAGGATTTGAAACTGCCTGTCCGTATTTGACAGGGACAGCCCTTTCTCTGGTTAAGTCACATTCAGATTCAAACCATCTTTATTGGCAGCACGGCAAAAAAGCAATCCGATGCTGTTACAGCAACATGGCTTTAATACAGCAATAAGGCCTGAAGATGCACCGTATGGTGAATATGCCACGGCTAAGGGGTATTAAGGCACTCTCTGCGTTAATAACCGTCTATACTATAGCCTATAGAATAAAAATGATTGTCTCCATCTGTGAGGGAGGAGGGATACTAACACTGTCAAAGGTCTATCTACAGCTCTGTGCACAGTGCCTTGCGAAAGTATTCGGCCCCCTTGAACTTTGCGACCTTTTGCCACATTTCAGGCTTCAAACATAAAGATATAAAACTGCATTTTTTTGTGAAGAATCAACAACAAGTGGGACACAATCAGGAAGTGGAACGACATTTATTGGATATTTCAAACTTTTTTAACAAATCAAAAACTGAAAAATTGGGCGTGCAAAATTATTCAGCCCCTTTACTTTCAGTACAGCAAACTCTCTCCAGAAGTTCAGTGAGGATCTCTGAATGATCCAATGTTGACCTAAATGACTAATGATGATGAATACAATCCACCTGTGTGTAATCAAGTCTCTGTATAAATGCACCTGCACTGTGATAGTCTCAGAGGTCCGTCAAAAGCGCAGAGAGCATCATGAAGAACAAGGAACACACCAGGCAGGTCCGAGATACTGTTGTGAAGAAGTTTAAAGCCGGATTTGGATACAAAAAGATTTCCCAAGCTTTAAACATCGCAAGGAGCACTGTGCTGTTACGGTGCGTGAATGAGGACCCAAAAGCGAATTAACGTAAACAGAGCTTCTTTAATAACAAAACAAAACGTAGGCTCAGATGGACCGGCAGGTTCCGACAGGACAGGACAAGGTTGCAGCAAACATGACGATAGTCTGGTTCAGGCATGAACAACACAAACAAGAATCCGACAAGGACAGGAGCAGGAACAGAGAGAGATATAGAGACCTAATCAGAGGGAAAAAGGGAACAGGTGGGAAAAGGGGTGACGAGGTAGTTAGGAGGAGACAAGGCACAGCTGGGGAAAAGAGGGGGAGAAAAGGTAACCTAACAACGACCAGCAGAGGGAGACAGGGTGAAGGGAAAGGACAGAAACAAGACACAACATGACAGTACATGACAGTACCCCCCCACTCACCGAGCGCCTCCTGGCGCACTCGAGGAGGAAACCTGGCGGCAACGGAGGAAATCATCGATCAGCGCACGGTCCAGCACGTCCCGAGAGGGAACCCAACTCCTCTCCTCAGGACCGTACCCCTCCCAATCTACTAGGTACTGATGACCACGGCCCCGAGGACGCATGTCCAAAATCCTACGGACCCTGTAGATGGGTGCGCCCTCGACAAGGATGGGGGGGGGGGGGGTGAAGACGAGCGGGGGCGCGAAGAACGGGCTTGATACAGGAGACATGGAAGACCGGGTGGACGCGACGAAGGTATCGCGGAAGAAGAAGTCGAACTGCGACAGGATTAATGACCTGAGAAATACGGAACGGACCAATGAACCGCGGGGTCAACTTGCGAGAAGTGGTCTTAAGGGGAAGGTTCTGAGTGGAGAGCCAAACTCTCTGACCGCGACAATATCTAAGACTCTTAGTTCTACGCTTATTAGCAGCCCTCACAGTCTGCGCCCTATAACGGCAAAGTGCAGACCTGACCCTCTTCCAGGTGCGCTCGCAACGTTGGACAAAAGCCTGAGCGGAGGGGACGCTGGACTCGGCGAACTGAGATGAGAACAGCGGAGGCTGGTACCCGAGGCTACTCTGAAAAGGAGATAGCCCGGTCGCAGACGAAGGAAGCGAGTTGTGGGCGTATTCTGCCCAGGGGAGCTGTTCTGACCAAGACGCAGGGTTGCGAAAAGAAAGACTGCGTAAGATGCGACCAATAGTCTGATTGGCCCGTTCTGCTTGACCGTTAGACTGGGGGTGAAAGCCGGAAGAGAGACTGACGGAAGCCCCAATCAAACGGCAAAACTCCCTCCAAAATTGAGACGTGAATTGCGGACCTCTGTCCGAAACGACGTCTGACGGAAGGCCATGAATTCTGAAAACATTCTCGATGATGATTTGTGCCGTCTCTTTAGCAGAAGGAAGCTTAGCAAGGGGAATAAAATGAGCCGCCTTAGAGAACCTGTCGACAACCGTAAGAATAACAGTCTTCCCCGCTGACGAAGGCAGTCCGGTGACAAAATCTAAGGCGATGTGAGACCACGGTCGAGAGGGAATGGGAAGCGGCCTGAGACGGCCGGCAGGAGGAGAGTTACCGGACTTAGTCTGCGCGCAGACCGAACAAGCAGCCACGAAGCGACGCGTGTCATGCTCCCGGGTGGGCCACCAAAAGCGCTGGCGAATGGAAGCAAGCGTACCCCGAACGCCAGGGTGGCCGGCTAACTTGGCAGAGTGAGCCCACTGAAGAACGGCCAGACGAGTAGGAACGGGAACGAAAAGAAGGTTCCTGGGACAAGCGCGCGGCGATGGAGTTTGAGTGAGTGCTTGCTTTACCTGCCTCTCAATTCCCCAGACAGTCAACCTGACAACACGCCCCTCAGGGAGAATCCCCTCAGGGTCAGTGGAGGCTACTGAAGAACTGAAGAGACGAGATAAAGCATCAGGCTTGGTGTTCTTAGAGCCCGGACGATAAGAAATCACGAACTCGAAACGAGCGAAAAACAGCGCCCAGCGCGCCTGACGCGCATTAAGTCGTTTGGCAGAACGGATGTACTCAAGGTTCCTATGGTCAGTCCAAACGACAAAAGGAACGGTCGCCCCCTCCAACCACTGTCGCCATTCGCCTAGGGCTAAGCGGATGGCGAGCAGTTCGCGGTTTCCCACATCATAGTTACGTTCCGACGGCGACAGGCGATGAGAAAAATACGCGCAAGGGTGGACCTTGTCGTCAGAGAAGGAGCGCTGAGAAAGAATGGCTCCCACGCCCACCTCTGACGCGTCAACCTCGACAATGAACTGTCTAGAGACGTCAGGTGTAACAAGGATAGGTGCGGATGTAAAACGATTCTTGAGGAGATCAAAAGCTCCCTGGGCGGAAACGGACCACTTAAAGCACGTCTTGACAGAAGTAAGGGCTGTGAGAGGGGCTGCCACCTGACCGAAATTACGGATGAAACGACGATAGAAGTTCGCGAAGCCGAGAAAGCGCTGCAACTCGACGCGTGACTTAGGGACGGGCCAATCAATGACAGCTTGGACCTTAGCGGGATCCATCTTAATGCCTTCAGCGGAAATAACAGAACCGAGAAATGTGACGGAGGAGGCATGAAAAGAGCACTTCTCAGCCTTCACAAAAAGACAATTCTCTAAAAGGCGCTGGAGGACACGTCGAACGTGCTGAACATGAATCTGGAGTGACGGTGAAAAAATCAGGATATCGTCAAGGTAAACGAAAACAAAGATGTTCAGCATGTCTCTCAGGACATCATTGACTAATGCCTGAAAGACAGCTGGAGCGTTAGCGAGGCCGAAAGGAAGAACCCGGTATTCAAAGTGCCCTAACGGAGTGTTAAACGCCGTCTTCCACTCGTCCCCCTCCCTGATGCGCACGAGATGGTAAGCGTTACGAAGGTCCAACTTAGTGAAAAACCTGGCTCCCTGCAGGATCTCGAAGGCTGAAGACATAAGAGGAAGCGGATAACGATTCTTCACTGTTATGTCATTCAGCCCTCGATAATCTATGCAGGGGCGCAGGGACCCGTCCTTCTTCTTAACAAAAAAAAACCCCGCTCCGGCGGGAGAGGAGGAGGGGACTATGGTACCGGCGGCAAGAGCTACAGACAAATAATCTTCGAGAGCCTTACGTTCGGGAGCCGACAGAGAGTATAGTCTACCCCGGGGGGGAGTGGTTCCCGGAAGGAGATCAATACTACAATCATACGACCGGTGTGGAGGAAGAGAGGTGGCCCTGGACCGACTGAACACCGTGCGCAGATCGTGATATTCCTCCGGCACCCCTGTCAAATCACCAGGCTCCTCCTGTGAAGAAGAGACAGAGGAAACAGGAGGGATAGCAGACATTAAACATTTCACAAGACAAGAGACGTTCCAGGAGAGGATAGAATTACTAGACCAAATAATGGAAGGATTATGACAAACTAGCCAGGGATGGCCCAAAACAACAGGTGTAAAAGGTGAACGAAAAATTAAAAAAGAAATGGTTTCGCTATGATTACCAGAAACAGTGAGGGTTAAAGGTAGCGTCTCACGCTGAATCCTGGGGAGAGGACTACCATCCAGGGCGAACAAGGCCGTGGACTCCCTTAACTGTCTGAGAGGAATGTCATGTTCCCGAGCCCAGGTCTCGTCCATAAAACAGCCCTCCGCCCCAGAGTCTATTAAGGCACTGCAGGAAGCTGACGAACCGGTCCAGCGTAGATGGACCGACAAGGTAGTGCAGGATCTTGAAGGAGAGACAGGAGTAGTAGCGCTCACCAGTAGCCCTCCGCTTAGCAAGGGACCATCCACCATGATCACTCTGGATGAACTGCAGAGATCTACAGCTGAGGTGGGAGACTCTGTCCATAGGACAACAATCAGTCGTATATTGCACAAATCTGGCCTTTATGGAAGAGTGGCAAGAAGAAAGCCATTTCTTAAAGATATCCATAAAAAGTGTTGTTTAAAGTTTGCCACAAGCCACCTGGGAGACACACCAAACATGTGGAAGAAGATGCTCTGGTCAGATGAAACCAAAATTGAACTTTTTGGCAACAATGCAAAACGTTATGTTTGGCGTAAAAGCAACACAGCTGAACACACCATCCCCACTGTCAAACATGGTGGTGGCAGCATCATGGTTTGGGCCTGCTTTTCTTCAGCAGGGACAGGGAAGATGGTTAAAATTGATGGGAAGATGGATGGAGCCAAATACAGGACCATTCTGGAAGAAAACCTGATGGAGTCTGCAAAAGACCTGAGACTGGGACGGAGATTTGTCTTCCAACAAGACAATGATCCAAAACATAAAGCAAAATCTACAATGGAATGGTTCAAAAATAAACATATCCAGGTGTTAGAATGGCCAAGTCAAAAGTCCAGACCTGAATCCAATCGAGAATCTGTGGAAAGAACTGAAAA
Source organism: Oncorhynchus mykiss (assembly GCF_057628025.1). Taxonomy (NCBI): domain Eukaryota; kingdom Metazoa; phylum Chordata; class Actinopteri; order Salmoniformes; family Salmonidae; genus Oncorhynchus; species Oncorhynchus mykiss. The sequence goes on from NC_143024.1 coordinate 25,544,872, forward strand.
CTGCTGTTCACAAATGCTCTCCATCCAACCTCACTGAGCTCAAGCTGTTTTGCAAGGAGGAATGGGAAAAAATGTCAGTCTCTCGATGTGCAAAACTGATAGAGACATACCCCAAGCGACTTACAGCTGTAATCGCAGCAAAAGGTGGCGCTACAAAGTATTAACTTAAGGGGGCTGAATAATTTTGCACGCCCAATTTTTCAGTTTTTGATTTGTTAAAAAAGTTTGAAATATCCAATAAATGTCGTTCCACTTCATGATTGTGTCCCACTTGTTGTTGATTCTTCACAAAAAATACAGTTTTATATCTTTATGTTTGAAGCCTGAAATGTGGCAAAAGGTCGCAAAGTTCAAGGGGGACGAATACTTTCGCAAGGCACTGTATGTGAGCTGGGACACTGACACCGAGGGTATATAGGGTGTATACAAAAGGTGCTATCTAGAACCTAAAAGGGTTCTGTGGCGTTCCCCATAGAACAGGGCCGTTTCGGGATTGCACGTTTTGTTTTTTGTCCTAACACTACACAGCTCATTCAAATAATCATCTAATCATCAAGATTTGATCATTTGAATCAGCAGTGTAGTGTTAGGGCAAAAACCAAATGTGCACAGCTTGGTTGTTTCCCATGTTTGGGAAACGCTGCCTTTGAAAAAACGTTTTGTTTCCAGGTTAGAACCGTTTTAGTTCCAGGTAGAACCTTATTGGGTTCCACATAGAACCCTTTCCCCAGGGGGTTCTACACGGAACAAAAAAGAGTTACTGAAAAAGAAAAGGAGAGCCGCACACTCTAGGAGCAACATCGTTTCAACAGCCAAGATGTCTTCATCAGGATTCTATCTGGAACCAAAAAGGGTCCTTTTATGGGAACAGCCAAAGAACCCTTTTGGAACCCTTTTTTCTAAAAGTGTACTTTGTATGTGGGCAGTGAAGGGTATATCTGCAGTACTGTACAGCTCTGTTCACTTACCCCAGGGAGAGGAAGAGCAGCAGCAGCAGAGAAGTCAGACAGGCCGTGAGGAGAGAGGGAGGGGGGAGACGGAGGAGGGCAAGGGACCATCCACCAGGCACAGTGACAATTTGTCCCCCTGGAAGCAGTGACAGATCAAATATCTCCTGCAGCTCACTGTGGCCTACAACCACCTGGGGGATGACTAGGTCAGGGGGGGGGGGGGGGGATAGAGAGAGAAGACAGGTGGACAGGGTTGAGGAAGGGAGTGGGGATGGAGAGATTGAGGGAGAGATAGAGATGGCGGAGAGAGAGGTCAGAGACTCAGAGCACAGAGAGATAGATAGAGGAGATAACAGAGAAAAAGAGAGGAGATACATCGACTATAAAGATATATACAAAGATGTGTGGTTAAGCTCTCTGGCACAAAATGACCACCTTGCTACACATTGATGGTGAATGGCGAGTCACCACCATACAACACATAGAAAATAATATGGGACTTGAATGAATGTCTCTCTACAACACTATCATTACCTATGAGGTGGTAGTAAAGTCTGACTAAGGAGCGCTGGTCAGAGTAGATCTCACACTGGTATGTACCCTGGTGTCGCAGACCAGCTGAGGGGATAGAGTAGAGCCGGTCTATCCCTACTGTCACCTCCTCAAACTGATCCACCTGCTGGGTCCTGATCTGCAAGTCAGGGGACAACATGACTGCACAATCCTCTGATCTTCTCTCACTACAAAGGAATCATGTCTAAATGGAAGTTTCAGAAAAAGGGAGGGTTTTATAATATGACTTTAATAATTCAGCTCATCGTTTTGGGAGAGTTTCTCATCTAAAGACATACTTGGGCCCTGATTGTGAGGATTTGTAGTGGGTACTGTATAATGATGGACATGCTAGGGCTAGGCCATTATCTCCAGCATTGGCACTCTAAGGATAGGAGAACTAGCTACATCCCATAACATCCACTGACCTCCTCTGCAAACCTCCAGACCACTTTCATTTCATAAGGCAGGGGAAAGGGGACGTCACACCTCATCTGTGTCCGGTTGTTCTCCATGACTGTGATGTTTTTTGCTGTAGACACACACACACACACACACACACACACACACACACACACACACACACACACACACACACACACACACACACACACACACACACACACACACACACACACACACAGTGAAACTCTCTCACCTTGTGGTGAAGCTGTTCTCAGGGGGCAGCAGACAGTGGCAGTCTGAGTCTTCTTAATGATAATATTTAAATACAGCCTCTAGCGGGGTGCACTGGAAGGGATGATATGCTGAACAGTAATTGTGCAGCACTGGGTGGATATGAATACCATGGTGTGTGGGAGGGGACTGTCACCTTACATAAAGAAACCAAGGATTTAAAGGGTACCTTGGGGAGGCTGTCTGTGCAAAAAAATCATCAGACTTCACTGCTAAGAACATTTCAAGGATGAAAGACACCAAGTGGATGTTTTCATGAGGGGAAAATGCACTTATGTAACGTATAGCCTACACAGACAGAACTACATACACAGTCCTACACAGACAGAACTACATACACAGTCCTACACAGACAGAACTACATACACAGTCCTACACAGACAGAACTACATACACAGTTCTACACAGACAGAACTACATACACAGTCCTACACAGACAGAACTACATACACAGTCCTACACAGACAGAACTACATACACAGTCCTACACAGACAGAACTACATACACAGTTCTACACAGACAGAACTACATACACAGTCCTACACAGACAGAACTACATACACAGTCCTACACAGACAGAACTACATACACAGTCCTACACAGACAGAACTACATACACAGTCCTACACAGACAGAACTACATACACAGTCCTACACAGACAGAACTACATACACAGTCCTACACAGACAGAACTACATACACAGTTCTACACAGACAGAACTACATACACAGTTCTACACAGACAGAACTACATACACAGTCCTACACAGACAGAACTACATACACAGTCCTACACAGACAGACCTACATACACAGTCCTACACAGACAGAACTACATACACAGTCCTACACAGACAGAACTACATACACAGTCCTACACAGACAGAACTACATACACAGTCCTACACAGACAGAACTACATACACAGTCCTACACAGACAGAACTACATACACAGTCCTACACAGACAGAACTACATACACAGTTCTACACAGACAGAACTACATACACAGTTCTACACAGACAGAACTACATACACAGTCCTACACAGACAGACCTAAAAGGACAGTCCTACACAGACAGAACTACATACACAGTTCTACACAGACAGAACTACATACACAGTTCTACACAGACAGAACTACATACACAGTCCTACACAGACAGACCTAAAAGGACAGTCCTACACAGACAGAACTACATATACAGTCCTACACAGACAGACCTACATACACAGTCCTACACAGACAGAACTACATACACAGTCCTACACAGACAGAACTACATACACAGTCCTACACAGACAGAACTACATACACAGTCCTACACAGACAGAACTACATACACAGTCCTACACAGACAGACCTACAAGGACAGTCCAACACAAACGGACCTGCACAGACCGTCCTGCACAGACAGTCTTTTAACACAGACAGTCTTTTAACACAGACAGTCTTTTAAGTATTTTAACCAGGCATTGGGGAGATGAGGGTATTTGAGTTATGAAAAAAATCGGTGTGAATGGTCAATAGATTTGATGTGGTGGGGTTTTGTTACTCACTTGGACAGTCAAGTGGGAACTCACAGGAGTCATACTGACAGGTGATGCAGTTGTAGACATAACCAGTAGTCTGAAAACCTGAGGAACCCATGGGAGGAAATGCAACACATGGCCTATACATTTCTAGAACAAGGTAGAATAGAAAGGAAATACCATAGGAATTCAATAGGAAATTAAATATATTTAATACTTCGTATAACATGTCTTAGTATAATTATTTTAACTAACTATTATATTGACAGCAGGTATTACAACTACCTTGCTATCATAGATTGATTCATAGAATAGTTGGAATCTTTTTAACATGTTGAGGCCATAGCTGAGCAGAGCTACTAAGAGTTCATGAGATTAAACAGGAAGGTCATGCGAGGAGGAACACTTGAGGAGGAAACAGTCACTCACCACATGGAGGGAAACATCCAGAAGCTGGGTAGAGATAATAGGGGGAAAACAAAAAAAATTACAAGAAAGAAAGAAGAGGCAGAGAAAACTATTTAAGCAACAACAACAAAAACATTTTTACTGATGAACATCGACATGACAAGTTGTCTTGACTTGATTGACATGGTTCAGTGTAGAACCAAGTATATCGTTAGACTGATAAAAGTAATATACAGAGCTATACAGAGTCCATACTATACAGAGTCCATACTATACAGAGTCCATACTATACAGAGTCCATACTATACAGAGTCCACACTATACAGAGTACATACTATACAGAGTCCATACTATACAGAGTCCACACTATACAGAGTCCATACTATACAGAGTCCATACTATACAGAGTCCATACTATACAGAGTCCATACTATACAGAGTCCACACTATACAGAGTACATACTATACAGAGTCCATACTATACAGAGTCCACACTATACAGAGTCCATACTATACAGAGTCCATACTATACAGAGTCCACACTATACAGAGCCCATACTATACAGAGTCCATACTATACAGAGTCCATACTATACAGAGTCCATACTATACAGAGCCCATACTATACAGAGTCCATACTATACAGAGTCCACACTATACAGAGCCCATACTATACAGAGTCCATACTATACAGAGTCCATACTATACAGAGCCCATACTATACAGAGTCCATACTATACAGAGTCCACACTATACAGATGACAGGTTGGGAAGGTAAGGTAAGAATGAAGACATTTCTCTGATGCTACTTACCCCATGGCAAGTAACGGTCTGGATATGAAAGAAAGGTTCTGAAATATGGTGTGAGGTAGTAGTGAGGAAAAGGAAATACAAGGGAGAGAAGGCGATTATGTCTCACCTCTAGGCAGTTTGAAGGCAGCCGCAATGAAATTGTCTGCAGCTGTCAGTAACCTCTCGTCATACACTGTGTCTGATGGATAGAGAGAGAAGGAGGAGAGAATGAGAGAAAAATATATCTCAATTGCTACATCCAGTGTAAAACATCCAGTGTAAAACACCGCCCCCAGTGTAAAACATCCAGTGTGAAACACTGCCCCAGTGTAAAAAATCCAGTGTAAAACATCCAGTGTAAAACATCCAGTGTAAAACACTGCCCCCAGTGTAAAACATCCAGTGTAAAACATCCAGTGTAAAATACCCAGTGTAAACCATCCAGTGTAAAACACTGCCCCCAGTGTAAAACATCAGGTGTAAAACATCCAGTGTAAAACATCCAGTGTAAAACACTGCCCCCAGTGTAAAACATCCAGTGTAAAACATCCAGTGTAAAATACCCAGTGTAAACCATCCAGTGTAAAACACTGCCCCCAGTGTAAAACATCCAGTGTAAAACACTGCCCCCAGTGTAAAACACTGCCCTCAGTGTAAAACATCCAGTGTAAAATATCCAGTGTAAAACACTGCCCCCAGTGTAAAACATCCAGTGTAAAACACTGCCCCCAGTGTAAAACATCCAGTGTAAAATATCCAGTGTAAAACACTGCCCCCAGTGTAAAACATCCAGTGTAAAACACTGCCCCCAGTGTAAAACATCCAGTGTAAAACATCCAGTGTAAAACACTGCCCCCAGTGTAAAACATCCAGTGTAAAACATCCAGTGTAAAACACTGCCCCCAGTGTAAAACATCCAGTGTAAAACATCCAGTGTAAAACAAGGGAATCAAAAAGCATGGGGATGTAGGAAAGTTTGAGAGAGAGTTATACAGTACATTTACATCTTAGTCATTTAGCCGAAACTCTTATCCAGAGCGACTTACAGTTACAGGATTACAATTGAATCACCCTGTTGCAGGGGTACTTCCCTGCAAAGCAGGAAATGTAAAACATGTTGTGTATTTGAGGTTTTAATACTTTTGAAGTTTGTACTTTACACTTTGACATTTCAGACTTGTTTTTACCTTAAATGTATCAACCCCTACACAAATGTCCATTCATTATGATCCACATATTAATTCACATTTCCTGTTGCTACAGGATTATTTTCCTGCTGTAGCAAACTGTCTCAAATGATGACCCTACATCTGCAGAGGATTTATCTTAAGGTAGCTAGGTAAGACAACCACATCTCACAGTCATACCTAGTAATGGTGGTTGTGTGCATCAAATAAAATGTCCATTCCATTCTTGGAAGGCAAAGTGTTCTTTCTGATCAAACTTTGAACATCCATGACTGTGATACAGTATGCAGAAAACAAAATCCACCGTAATAACCTAACTCTCTCTCCAAAAGCAATTATTTAATGTCATCTCCCAACACCATTAGCGGTGAGGAAAGCACATGAGGAAAGGACTATTTTGTTGGGAGTGACGCAGACAGCAGGACTTGTACCATCATTCATCTTCTTGTCAAATTCCTCCGCCATGGGCATGATCTCAGCATTTAGGATCTCCTTCAGCTTCTGATCATAACCTTTCCCTGAGAAATACAAAGTTCCAAGTTCTTATCATCCTCTTATTTTATAACCCATCTAGGGAAGCCAAATCACAGTGCCTAAATAAAACAGGATCAGTTTTCTCACCAACTCGTCCTGCCTCAATCACTTTCTGGTTGTTATTGAATATATTCTCTAGTTTTTTAAAGCACGAGTCTACATTTCGAATGTTGTATTCGGTGAGGACGTGTCCCCAACACAGACGTATGCTGTCTTCAACCTCCACAAAGCACTGATAGCAGCTAGAAGAGGGTTTGAACAACGTGCTGGCATACAGAACCCACAACCCCCACTCCCACATCTTCAGGATGATGTGCTGTCATGTGGGAAAAGTTGGTTGAGGTTCCAAAACTTACTGTATTGTTGAATATGAATGTATGATGTCATAAAGGATGTCACTGAGATACAAGATATTCACATAGAATTCTAATTCAGATTCCATGGATATTCCATTTGCATGACACACTAAATGAAATGCTGTGTCTTTGAGCCCATGGTGATTTGTGCAGAGCAGATGTTCATCTTCACTTGAGGTGTAAGTGTCTTTAATAAACCACTCCACTTATATCTGACAATGACAGTGTAATACATGTGAAATGCTCTCCCACTTCATGACTAGGTATAGGAAGAGCACCAAAGCCTTCTCTTTGCCTGTGTCAGTTTCAACCACCTTTCTTCTCAATTCCATTGTCTCTGGTCCCCTCTCTCTGCTACCACAATGCACCAGTTTTACTGCAGAGCAGAGGGATGGAGGGAGGGAGGGAGGGAGGGAGGGAGGGAGGGAGGGACGGACGGACGGACGGAGGCAGGGAGGGAGGGAGGGAGGGAGGGAGGGAGGGAGGGAGGGAGGGAGGGAGGGAGGGACGGACAGACGGCGGGAGGGAGGGAGGGAGGGAGGGAGGGAGGGAGGGAGGGAGGGAGGGACGGACAGACGGCGGGAGGGAGGGAGGGAGGGAGGGAGGGAGGGAGGGAGGGAGGGACGGACGGACAGACGGAGGGAGGGAGGGAGGGAGGGAGGGAGGGAGGGAGGGAGGGAGGGAGGGAGGGAGGGAGGGAGGGAGGGAGGGAGGGAGGGAGGGAGGGAGGGAGGGGAAACTAGGGGGGGAGTGAAGAGAGTTTAAAATGCTCATGAAACCGTAACAATACAGAGTAGAAGTTTGTCTGTGAAGGAGCCAAAACAAAAATGAAAGAAGACAGGCTCACTGGTGGTCTGGAGAGGGAGAGGGAAACAGAAAGGGAAATAAACCCTGTGCAGTGGAGGACACTGAAATTATTGAGATAATGAGTGATGGAAAAAAGTGCCAATCCCTAATTAATGAGCGAGAAAGAGAGGTTGAAAAAAAGGATAAAGACATGGAAGAGAGAAAAAGAGAGATCATGAGACAACAGAGAGATAAAGGATAACAGAGAGAGAGAGAGAGAGAGAGAAAGAGAGACTACCAATCAAGCCCACTGCCTCATCACATCCCTTATCCCCTCCCCTCCCCTCCCCCCACAACCCCCACTCTCCCCATCTCTCTCTCTCTCTCTCTCTCTCTCTCTCTCTGTGTGTCTCCATGGTAACCAGACAGGGTGCCTAATACACCAAGTTAATATATTTCCAGTGGCATGGTGAGCTGGGTACTAAAGCATTCATCTGTCTCCACACAGACAAGCTAATCAATATTGGCCAAGAGTCTGCTCCAGGACTGCCAGAGTCAGACAACCAGTCAGACAGCCTCCCTAGCTTCAAAGCTGGGTGGGGGGGGGGGGGGCACAAATACATGTGTGTGCCTGTGTGTGACCAACTGGGGACATTGTGTTAGTCCCCACGAGGTAAAATGCTATTTCTAGGGGGTTTAGGGTTAAGGTTAGAATTAGCGTTAGGCTTAGGCTTAGAATTACGTTCAGGGTTAGGAGCTAGGGTTAGGTTTAGGTTTAAGGTTAGGTTTTTGGGTTAAGTTTAGGGTTAAGGTTAGAGTTAGGGTAAGAGTACGGCTTAGGGTTATGGTTAAGTTTAGGGGTTAGGGAAAATAGGATTTTGAATGGAACTGAATTGTGTGTTCCCACAAGATTAGCTGTACAAGACTGTGTGTGTGTGTGTGTGTGTGTGTGTGTGCCTTGTTGTGTGTGTGTAGCCAACAAGGGCACTTTGATGAACTGACACTTCAGGCAGTAAAGCTAAATGTTCATTCAGTTCTGTTTATATTTACATTTAAGGATTGAAATCCTCGCCATTAATATCTAGTGTGTGACTGGGAGGTCAGCAGGATGATATTTCTGGATGACTGCATGTTTGTACATTACCTAGATGATAGTACGGGATATGTTAAATGTGGCTTTGTGGTTAATGTGGTTAGTGCTTCAGTGCCAGCAGCCACATTAACATTAAGTCTTCAATTAGATGATAACATGTTTAACACCTCTGGAGTCTCTCCCATGCAGATCTGCCAGACATAGCTCATAGCATGCTCCTCTTGACACGTTCACACAGACTGTCACACCGTTTACATTACTCTGTCTTTATTTAGGAATTAAGACATACAATTTATACAGTAAAAAAAAATACAGTAACAGTGTGTAAATACTTTATTTCATTTGGATCATTAGCTGTCTTCGAAGATGATAACTTTGACGGGGTCACCACCCTTGGCTGTCTTCTGATTGGCTCCCATGATGGGTTAGAACACAAAGCCAGCCAATAGGGTGGGCCCCCTGAGGTCATAGACAAACATCCTCTTCAACAGGTATTTGTTGTTAAGAGGGAATCACACTTCAGACAAGTACATAAGTACCACAACATTCAGTAGAGACCTGCAGAATGGATAGGGCTGTGTGTACCATTATCAGATATAAAGACATGGGACATCCAACCACGGTGGCAAAATCTGGGTTTTTATTTTGTATTCAGATGTGTGGAAGCAACTCTAACTATGATCACTTTAAAAGGAAACACCAGTTGAAACACTATACATTGCATTCTTTAAACTGGAACATTCTATGGGAAATAACAAGTAGTTGATTGACGTATAAAAACAGTAAGTCATCTTCCACAGCGACTCTTCTCTTTTCTTTTTCTCCACAATGATGAACATGAATGCAGCCCTGTTCCCAAGGACCTCACCTGTGACCTACTATGACCTCACAGGTTAAGGGTCTCAGGGACAGAGGGGCATGCTGGGAAAAGTAGTTCCACAGGCGTTTCACATAAGCAAAGGTGGCCAGATGGATGAAATGATTTTTTACGAAAGAAAAAAGAAACGCATCGTCGCACCGACGACACAAAGCTATGACCTCGTCTGACACTTTCATTTCTGCGGCAACCGGCCCGCTCCTGTGTGGGTTTGAAATGTGAAACATTATGAAACATATGAAACAATATGAAACATGTAATATAATTAATACACATTCCAGACATTCTGTATAACAACTTGTTAATGTCCATTCTAGAATGCCCTTTTCGCCAATCAGAAAAGTATTCAACAATGCTGTGGTATAACATACAATATAATACATACCTTCTAGAGGTATACTGATTGACAGTGTGTGTATTCATACCTAATATATTCCGTTAATATGTAATATACTATCTTAATAACCTCGACTCTGAATCATTTCTCTAATAGCTCTTTAGAGACATTTGCCTCTACGGACCTCCTAGGCAGTCCACTGAGCTGTGTCAATCAGAATAAAATAGTCCCAGTCAGTATAATTCCTCTACACTTAAGATACCACTATGTAACACTTGACAATCTCCAGCCTGATTGTGTGGGTCTGCTCTGCAATTTAACAACACTATGTTGCAGGGGCAACCAGCTACGGGCCAAGAATGGCTACATCTGCTTACGAGGACTTAAAGAGCAATTCTCCCCTTTCTCTCTTCTAACTCCTAGTGGTTGAGCCACTGTCACCCTGTCTTCACTGACAATTACAGGTAGATGTTGCCTTTGTTAGTCTGACAGTGGTTCAAATGAAGGACATGAGCTGTGCTCTCACTCACAGGGTGAGATGGGGACAGAGGACATGATGGTCGTGTAGGGTTAAAGGAGGATGTGGAAGGGTGAAGAGAGAAGCCTTCGGATCCATCTTAGCAAGATGTCGCTGGATACAAGTTTCCAAAATGTCCGACTCTACCTGCGGAGGGAGGGAATGAAATGACGTCATTCTCAGGGACAGTCAAACACTATGAAATAAGAACATGTTACTGTACATACACTTCTCTCAAACATGTTGATTTGTTTAAAAAAACTACTCAAGTACATTGTGTCCAATATATCCTACTACAGTGCCAAGAGCAAAAGTTCTGTGAGAGAAAATTTGGCGTAGCAGTGCCACCTATTGGTAGACAGTCTGACTGACACACTGACTGACTCAACACAGGTAAATTCTCTTTGTGACAATAATTTCAAATAATGAGAAAAATACAATCAATGAGTTAAATAAAGAATCAACTATCGGCCGTATCTGTTTAGCTGTCAGAAATAAATAGATGTTGATGAATGTGAATCATGTGAAACAGGGGGAGTCTTTACAGAAAGGAAAGAAGAGCCATTTGAAGACATTTGTCACAACTTCACACATTAATGAATGATGTATTTATCTGCGGTTCAAGTTACAAGTCCATATTATTAATACACTTCAGTTGGATCTGTAAATATCGTTTTTACCACAATACTGCAATCACAAACTAAATTCTGCTTTTGAACACACATATGGTGTGAACGCAGGTGCAGATATCAGCCATATACTGATAAACCACATCAAAATATCAACCAAAATAGATTTCCTCTCTCCATCAATTCCAATCTCAAACGAGTTCCCAATCCCCTTTCATCATTCTAAATGGAATATCATCAATGTGTGAGAAAGATAATTTGAAACGCAGAAAAGCAGAGATAGATTGACTAAAGCAATCTGGGAATCTAGAGGAGAAACAAGACGAACACATAGAGTAGCAGCGACACAGACATGTGGACAACATGTCTCCCTCAACATGTGTCCTCTGATGGTGCAGTTGTTGATTAAACACACAGACACAGGCACACACACAGACACAGACACAGGCACACACACACACACACACACACACACACACACACACACACACACACACACACACACACACACACACACACACACACACACACACACACACACACACACACACACACACACACACACAGACACAGGCACACAAGGACACGCAAATACATGCATATTCACACAAATACAGACACAGGCACACAAGGACACGCACATACATGCATATACACACAAATACAGGCACAGAGACACAAAAGGATGGTATCTTCCTCTATCCAAAGTTCCAGTACATCTTGGCGGCAGAGGCACTAAACAAAACACAAAGGTTTAAAAAACACAAAGGAATCAAACTTAGCCTTTTTCAACACTCCATCTTCATTCACCATCATTTGAAGCAAATAAAAAAGAAGGCGGCAATGCCTGCATTTCCCCTCCTTTTCTCTCTCTTTGTCCCCCCCCTCTCGTTCTCTGTCTTTGCTCTACGGCGGCTGGGTCTGATGGCTGACTGGCTACTGGGGCCAGACTGAAAGCCCAACGGCAGGTATGTTACAGACAACAGTATTGATTCTATTATCCTGCATGCTCTACTCTCTACCTACCTCCCCCACCGCCACCAGCACAGTCCCCTCAGCCTCTGTCTTCTCCCTCCATCAATCTGTGTCACCGGGAACACAAACACACATACACGCTAAAACACACGCACATATGAACATATATATATGCATATGCGCACCCCCTCCCAAAAACAAAACACAAACTGTCTTACACACACGTACACACACACATAAATACCCCCCCCCCCCACACACACACACACATACACAAAGTCTGTCTTCTCGCTTTCCCCCTCCTTCTTGCTTTCATCGTCTCATTCTCCAGTCTCCTCTCTCTGCTCTGAGCATCCCTCCCACTTCTACATGCCTTGTCCCCAATCTAAAACTCTCTCTCTCTCTCTCTCTCTCTCTCTCTCTCCTACCCTCCATATCCCTCTCGCTTTATATCTCACGTTTTTCGAATAACACGTCTCCACTTACCCGCCCAGCCCCCTCTTTGCAATCTGTGGGCTCTGTGCTGGTGTGTGTGTGTGTCTGGGAATGAGGAGAAATGTGTGTGTTAGACAGGGGGAGCTTAGAGGGTGTCAGAGAGGCTCGGAAGCAGAGGGAATGGAGGGGGAGGGTCAGAATTTCAAACAGGGTGAGAAGTGAAGGTGCACCAAGCCAAAGGAGAGCACATGAACCTGCGCTCCTGATATCACCACTGCCTTCCAGGTTTACATCAATCATCCAGCCATTAATATCTCTACAGTTAATAAACGGCAGCTTGAATGACAGAGAAAACACCAAATAAACCGCCCAGATAGGAGGACCAAATCAATAACGGAGTAAAGCATGCAGCCTACTACAGTATATCCATTATTCCCATAGAAACTAGCATTAACGGCTGGTAATAACCAAAGGCAGATGCCAGGCTCATGGCAGTCGGCTGAGATGTCTGTGTTGCTCTCAGGTCCTCAGAGAGAACATCTTGTTACCTCGTTTGTACATATGTGTTTATTGTATAACAGAATCACAGGGCCCCTGAGGGGAATGCGGACCTGAAACAGAATCTTATTTAGCCACTTGGTTGTCTGTTCAGAGAGACAGGACATAAATGGAAGGTTTGATGTGTAAGCATCATGATTGGTCATAAAGTGCTCTAACCTTGTTACACTGTAAAGACTATCACCGATGTGCACAAGTCTTTGAGGGCGCGGGAGCGTCTAAATCATGTGTGTGTGTGCATGAGTGCTTGCTTCCGTATGTGTGTGTGTGTGTGTGTGTGTGTGTGTGTGTGTGTGTGTGTGTGTGTGTGTGTGCGCACATGTACAGTATGCTTGCTGTGTGTGTATAGTCTTGGAGGGAGCGACTCTGAGTGCACTCTCCTTGGGAAAGATTTCTCTTTAGCCTATAAACTATGGTCTAACGATAATAGCTGTTTGTAATCTTAATTTAGCAGCCAGCAGGTGGCGGTTGAGGAGCGGAGGCATATTGACCAGGAAAACAACAGACATCAACAGACAAAGGAGATCCTATCAGACATCAAAGAGTCCTACAAGGGGAGATCATTTATCAGACTGATCCTCTGTATCATTCAACCAGGCTTTTAATACAGATCTTCACTGGAACCTCTCGTCATTCTGATATAACATCAGACCAAGACCTCATTAAGCAGAGAACTCAACAGCAGCCGAATGGATTATTCCACAAAACACACCAAAACCAGCACCATCATTACCAACGACGCCATCATTACCAATGACACCATCATCAACAACAACACCATCAACACCATCGACCGACACCATCATTACCAACGACAACATCATTACCAACGACAACATCATTACCAACGACGCCATCATTACCATGACACCATCATTACCAACGACAACATCATTACCAACGACGCCATCATTACAGTGATACCATCATTACCAACGACAACATCATTACCAACGACGCCATCATTACCATCGACAACATCATTACCAACGACGCCATCATTACCATGACACCATCATTACCAACGACACCATCATTACCAACGACACCATCATCAACAACGACACCATCAACACCATCGGCCGACACCATCATTACCATTGACACCATCATTACCATCGACAACATCATTACCAACGACGCCATCATTACCATTGACAACATCATTACCAACGACGCCATCATTACCATTGGCACCATCATCAACAACGACACCGGCAACACCATCGACCGACACCATCATTACCATTGACACCATCATTACCAACGACAACATCATTACCAACGACGCCATCATTACCAATGACACCATCATCAACAACGACACCATCAACACCATCGACCGACACCATCATTACCATTGACACCATCATTACCATCGACAACATCATTACCATGACACCATCATTACCATCAACACCATCATTACCATAAACACCATCATTACCAACGACACCATCATCAACAACGACACCATCAACACCATCGACCGACACCATCCTTACCATCGACCCCATCATTACCATCGACACCATCATTACCATCAACACCATCGACACCATCATTACCAACGACACCATCATTACCATCGACACCATCATTACCATCGACACCACCCGTACCATCGACACCATCATTACCATCGACACCATCATTACCATCATTACCATGACACCATCATTACCATCAACACCATCATTACCATCAACACCATCATTACCATAAACACCATCATTACCAACGACACCATCAACACCATCGACCGACACCATCCTTACCATCGACACCATCATTACCATCAACACCATCGACACCATCATTACCAACGACACCATCATCAACAACGACACCATCATTACCATCAACACCATCATTACCATTGACACCATCGACACCATCATTACCATCGACACCATCATTACCATCATTACCATGACTCCATCATTACCACGACACCATCATTACCATCAACACCATCCTTACCAACACCACCATCATTACCAACGACACCATCATTACCAACGACACCATCATTACCATCAACACCATCCTTACCAACAACACCATCATTACCAACGACACCATCATTACCAACAACACCATCATTACCATCAACACCATCCTTACCAACAACACCATCATTACCAACGACACCATCAATACCAGACAGACAAATCCAGTGCAATCTTTTTCTTAAAGTAGATTAGAATGAATATAAAGGCAAAACATTCATTTTCAAGCTCACAGCTACTCGCCTGACAGAGTGAGTGCCAGCATACCTTCCTGTATCTGTTTCTGAGCCTACCACTCCAGGCTGGAAGCTATCTCTGAGACATTTGCACTTAAATAGCAAGAGCCACTCGTGGTGCTGGGGCTTTGAGACAGAGAGACACAGATGCACACAGATATGCTGTCCTAGACAGGTGCATCTGCTGGCGGCTCTGCTCTGCACCGCATCACTCCACTGTCAGGCAGCACAAAGAGTGTTGCAGAAGATGTGACGTCATTGGTCTGAGTCGGTCCATCCCCCCCTCTCATGTCTGGGCTGTTCTAACTAGCATGTAGCACTGTATATGTTTGGATCATACAGATCACATAGATGCCTGTAACAGCTGGCTGGCTGGCTGGCTGTGTGTGTGTGTGTGTGTGTGTGTGTGTGTGCGTGCGTGCGTGCATGCGGCATGTGTGTGTGTGCGCGTGTGTGTGTGTGCATGTATGTAGGCAAGCTGCATTATCTACCCAGACTACCAATGAGCTCTGATCAGCCATGTGGATAAAATACCCACTGATCCAATCAGTGATATCCAGATCTCTCTCTGCCACAATGATGGAGATACAGAGACAAAGAAATAAATGGCAGCTCCCTGTTCTCACTAAAATGACAGAGGATACAACAATTATAGAGACAAGAACACAGAAGGAGAGAGAGGGAGAAAACGCAACCCTTCCACGCTCGACACGTCAGGAATTTGACAAAGGTGCATCTATCTGGGACGGCATGAGAAAGGCGTTGTGGGTATGATAAAGAACAGCGCTGAATCAGCAGAATTCTGATATGTGCCCCCTTTTGTCCCTTCCAGGAGAGGAGCCACAACGCAATGCGGATGCCTGTTGTCTTAGCTACTAGCCCAGACACACTGGGGGGACGAGAGGAGGCAGGGAGAGGGAGGGGGAGGTTGGTTGAGTTAGCATGAAGGGGGGATGCAGCAGGAGAGGAGGGGGGCTTCTGGGAGGGTGGTGAGGGGTTGGCTGTTCGCAAGCAACTGATATATTTCTCTGACTGTGAATGCAAACCTCAGGAAAACGGAACACAAAGAGTACATGTTCTGGAGTGATATGAGAGACAAGAACACAGACGAGAGAGCCATAGACATGGATCATGTTACACAGAATGAATGTGGGTGCATGACACCCAGTTACATAGCTAGAATTATTAGTTATTGGGATGTTATATGATATTGTTATCCTGTATGAAAGTAAAGCAGGGAGAGGAGAGACTAGAACAATTTTACCACTGTGCAGGATGGCAGGCATTAGTGAGTTTCTTTATTCCAGACAGGCGGACAAATTCTGGGTGTCATCGATCAGAACCACAGAGCCAGAGGCTGCAGAACAATGACAGTCTGGTAACGACTGAAAATGAACACTTGTACTAGTTTTGGCCAGTAGAATCCAGTCAAATGGCTGCAGGAAAGAGGGAATGCAGTATTGAGGTGTGTTATCGTGGGGAGTATGATACAGTATGATATTGGATCTGAAGGTCTAGTTAAGGACTTTAAGAGGCACCTATAGAGAGAGAGCTCTGGGACCGTATTTTGGCCTTCAAGGAGAGGTAGTCTACAGTAAGTGCACTATGCAGTGTACAGTACATAGTATAACTTACTGACCCAGAGTAGTGATATGTAATAA
Organism: Oncorhynchus mykiss; assembly: GCF_057628025.1. Taxonomy (NCBI): domain Eukaryota; kingdom Metazoa; phylum Chordata; class Actinopteri; order Salmoniformes; family Salmonidae; genus Oncorhynchus; species Oncorhynchus mykiss. The sequence continues at coordinate 25,561,998 of NC_143024.1, forward strand.
CACAGGGCTGTAGTGCCTTGATTCAGAGGGGTTGGGTTAAATGCGGAAGACACATTTCAGTTGAAGCAAAAGAGACCAGACAGGAGGCAGCTCTTGCATCTATTGAATCCAACTCAACTCAACCTTCCACGACAGAAAAAAACTAATGGATCACATAATGAAAAATGGCCTCCATGCACAGTTCACTTACACTGTCTGTTCTTCAATATAGAGCAAATGTTACCTTTTATGACCTATACTAGCCTCTGTGTTGTCTTGTGACCTAAACTAGCCTCCGTGTTGTCTTGTGACCTAAACTAGCCTCTGTGTTGTCTTGTGACCTAAACTAGCCTCCGTGTTGTCTTGTGACCTAAACTAGCCTCTGTGTTGTCTTGTGACCTAAACTAGCCTCCGTGTTGTCTTGTGACCTAAACTAGCCTCTGTATTGTCTTGTTAGTGACCTAAACTAGCCTCTGTGTTGTCTTGTTAGTGACCTAAACTAGCCTCCGTGTTGTCTTGTTAGTGACCTAAACTAGCCTCCGTGTTGTCTTGTTAGTGACCTAAACTAGCCTCTCTGTGTTGTCTTGTTAGTAACCTAAACTAGCCTCTCTGTGTTGTCTTGTTAGTGACCTAAACTAGCCTCTGTGTTGTCTTGTTAGTGACCTAAACTAGCCTTTCTGTGTTGTCTTGTTAGTGACCTAAACTAGCCTCTGTGTTGTCTTGTTAGTGACCTAAACTAGCCTCTCTGTGTTGTCTTGTTAGTGACCTAAACTAGCCTTTCTGTGTTGTCTTGTTAGTGACCTAAACTAGCCTCTCTGTGTTGTCTTGTTAGTGACCTAAACTAGCCTTTCTGTGTTGTCTTGTTAGTGACCTAAACTAGCCTCTGTGTTGTCTTGTTAGTGACCTAAACTAGCCTCTGTGTTGTCTTGTTAGTAACCTAAACTAGCCTCTCTGTGTTGTCTTGTTAGTGACCTAAACTAGCCTCTCTGTGTTGTCTTGTTAGTAACCTAAACTAGCCTCTGTGTTGTCTTGTTAGTGACCTAAACTAGCCTCTCTGTGTTGTCTTGTTAGTGACCTAAACTAGCCTTTCTGTGTTGTCTTGTTAGTGACCTAAACTAGCCTCTCTGTGTTGTCTTGTTAGTGACCTAAACTAGCCTCTCTGTGTTGTCTTGTTAGTGACCTAAACTAGCCTCTCTGTGTTGTGTCATGTACTTTCTCTAACAGTCCTATACTTACCACAGTGTTGTCTTGATGGTGTGACTCCAGGGGTGCTTACTGTAGGTTGTGGTGACACCGCGGGGAAAGCTAGAAGGTTGTACAGTTATCTCCGGGCTGTTTATTATGTGAAACCATACAACCAACTACCTCACACCGCAGCACACTCTGTAGTAGCACTCCCTCTGCCACGTCTTCACCAGCCGGCCAGGTGTCTGTCTGTCTGTCTCTCTCTCTCTCTCTCTCTCTCTGTGTCTGTATGTCTGTCTGTCTGTCTGTCTGTCTGTCTGTCTCTCTCTCTCTCTCTCTCTCTCTCTCTCTGTGTCTGTCTGTCGGTCTGTCTGTCTGTCTGTCTGTCTGTCTGTCTGTCCGTCTGTCCGTCTGTCCGTTTGTCTGAATGGTCAAAATATAATCTGTCTGTTAATAGACATGTCTTTTTTGATGATGATGATAGCATACAATACACACAAGGGGAGTTTAGACATATCATTTTACAGAAAGCACACACACACACACACACACACACACACACACACACATCGTTATAATAATGTCAGGAGAAAACTGTGCACAACTGGTACCACCAACCACCACCGCAATCATTTCTGGGGCACTGTTGCCCTCTTGTGGCGACTGACCTTGCTTTGTCCCCTCTTTCTCTCCACTCCCTCTCAGCAGCGCTCTAACAAGCATCACACTGGTCTCGTAACACAGTGCTAACCCAGTTCTAACCCAGTTCACTACAGAGTGGCCTGAAATATCTATTCTGACCCCATAATGGTTTTAAATGCATTATCTCTTACTGTCAATATACACTATGTGGCTGCATATCCTCTTCTGATAGTTATGAGTTATGATATAAACACATTAATGAAATGTAATGAAATACCACAGTCAAAAATAGCTGTTCTGCATCATTTCTGTGTGCTGTTGTCATAATAGCTTTAGACAAAATTATAGTTGATGTAGTTATTGAACATTTTATAAATAAAGCATTTTTTATTTTAAAGTGCTTACATCTGCAAATCCAAAATCAGAAATGTCTTTGAGACGATGCTTGTCATTGTTCCTCTGTGTTTATCAGGAGCCTCTACCCTGAAGGGTTTTAACCAAATTAGTTGACTCATTTAGCTAAACGGATTTCTGCTGTAAAGGTTGAATGGGGAGCGCAGTGACCTGCACTAAAATGAATGGGCCTGCAATGATAAAGTCACACTGTGTGTTTGTGCCATAACAGCCTGATTTCCCCCAGTTTGTGAATGGTACTACCTGTGCAATTAATACTGACGCATATCGTTAGCCTTGTGGATATAGGTTCAAATCCCTCCCGGTGCCCGGCTGAAGAAATGAAGTGAAGCTGTGAAATTGTAACTATGCGACTGTAGCTCTGCAACAGATTATTTGTGTCTCTCTCTGCCTTTGAAAAGCAATATCTCTGTGTTTGTGTGGCGTGTGGTTTGGGAAAGCTGTTATGAGGGATATCATACTGCCAGTCGAAAGTTGTCAGATGACATTAGCAAGAAGGAAACAAATAAAGATCAGTGACTGTGTTTTGCCCCACCTATCATTCTGCAGACCTTACTTCGAACTTTCGCTAGCTAGCTATCCGTGGATGAGGCTGGTATGTGAACGGAGAGAGCGAGATACACCCAGACACATCCAGCCTCAGAACACTCCCTCAGCCAATCAGATGATTCCAGGGTTACCATGGCTATGCCAGCGGAACCATTCAAACGTTGCCAGGTGGAATTTTTCTCTTCCCCCTCCGTCCTCTTCCTCTTCACGCCCCTCCCCCCCTTTGGACTGTGCTCAAATTCCTAATCCCCCCTGTCTGCTTCTCTCCCCTTCTCCTTTCCACCATCACCCTCTCTCGTTCCTCTCCTGTCCAAAAGTGCTGGCCTCCCTGCCCCTCCCTCTCTCCACTCAGCTGACCTTTTTCTCCTCACCCGCCCTCGTTTCCCACCTCTTATCCTTTTAGTCACCCTCTCTCTACAAATCCCCCTCCTTCCCCCTCCCTTTCCTCCGCTCGGTTCCCTGCCTGCAATCTTTTTCACAGTCAAATCACGCAGGAATGCAGCGTGGTTGTGCCATTATCGGCTATCCCACTCTCTCTTTCTCTCGTAGTCTTTCTCTCTTATCGTCTCTCTCTCTCTATTTCCTCAGCAGGTATGTCTGTGTGTCTGGGGGCCTGAGGCAATTCCACCAAGAAAGCTGGCCAACTTTAAGTGTCTGTGCTGGGGCCGGTGTGTGCCCCTAGAAGGTTGTCGCAGCCTACATAGTATTCTGCCAGCAATGGACTCCTAAACCCTCACAGACCTATACCACACTATTACGTACAGTACTTTGTCAGTTTCCATCTCCCCATTCAACCCTTCACTTCAAAACCCTCTGATCATCATAGCCAGGAATTGCCTCAGAATATAACTTCCGGCGCCGACAGACATGGCCGCCTCGCTTCGCGTTCCTAGGAAACTATGCACTATTTAGTTTTTTTACGTGTTATTTCTTACATTGGTACCCCAGGTAATCTTAGGTTTTATTACATACAGTCGGGAGGAACGTCAACTCACCATCATTACGACCAGGAATACGACTTTCCCAAAGCGGATCCTGTGTTTTGCCCACCACCCAGGACAATGGATCGGATCCCAGCCCGCGAACCATAACAACGACGCCGTAAAAGGGGCAGATGAAGCGGTCTTCTGGTCAGGCTCTGGAGACGGGCACATCGCGCACCGCTCCCTAGCATACTACTCGCCAATGTCCAGTCTCTTGACAACAAGGTTGATGAAATCCGAGCAAGGGTAGCATTCCAGAGAGACATAAGAGACTGTAACGTTCTTTGCTTCACGGAAACATGGCTCACTGGAGAGACGCTATCGGAGTCGTTACAGCCAGCTGGTTTCATCAAGCATCGCGCCGACAGAAACAAGCATCTTTCTGGTAAGAAGAGGGGCAGGGGGGTAAGCCTTATGATTAACGAGACGAGGTGTGATCATAACAACATACAGGAACTCAAATCCTTCTGTTCACCTGACTTAGAATTCCTCACAATCAAATGTCGACCTCATTATCTACCAAGAGAATTCTCTTCGATTATAATCACAGCCGCATATATTCCCCCCCAAGCAAAAACATTGATGGCCCTGAACAAACTTTATTTGACTCTATGTAAACTGGAAACTACATATCCTGAGGCTGCATTCATTGTAGCTGGGGATATTAACAAGGCTAATCTGAAAACAAGACTCCCTAAATTCTATCAGCATATTAAGCTCCCGCGCTCAGGTGTGTTCAGCGCAGGTCCGACCAATCTAATTCCACTCTTCGACATTGCTTCGATCACGTGGATTGGGATATGTTCCGCATTGCGTCAAACAACAACATTGATGAATACGCTAATTCGGTGAGCGAGTTTATTAGCAAGTGCATCGGCGATGTCGTACCCACAGCAACTATTAAAACATTCCCAAACCAGAAGCCGTGGATTGATGGCAGCAGTCGCGCGAAACTGAAAGCGCGAACCACTGCTTTTAACCAGGGCAAGGTGACCGGAAACATGACCGAATACAAACAGTGTAGCTATTCCCTCAGCAAGGCAATCAAACAAGCTAAGCATCAGTATAGAGACAAAGTAGAGTCGCAATTCAACGGCTCAGACACAAGAGGTATGTGGCAGGGTCTACAGTCAATCACGGATTACAAAAAGAAAACCAGCCCCGTCGCGGACTAGGATGTCTTGCTCCCAGACAGACTAAACAACTTCTTTGCTCACTTTGAGGACAACGCAGTGCCACCGACACGGCCCGCTACCAAAACCTGCGGACTCTCCTTCACTGCAGCCGACGTGAGTAAAACATTTAAACATGTTAACCCTCGCAAGGCTGCAGGCCCAGATGGCATCCCCAGCTGCGTCCTCAGAGCATGCGCAGAACAGCTTTCTGATGTGTTTACGGACATATTCAATCAAACCTTATCCCAGTCTGCTGTTCCCACATGCTTCATGAGGGCCACCATTGTTCCTGTTCCCAAGAAAGCTAAGGTAACTGAGCTAAACGACTACCACCCCGTAGCACTCACTTCTGTCATCATTAAGTGCTTTGAGAGACTAGTCAAGGACCATATCACCTCCACCCTACCTGACACCCTAGACCCACCCCAATTTGCTTACCGCCCCAATAGGTCCACAGACGACGCAATCGCAACCACACTGCACACTGCCCTAACAAATCTGGACAAGAGGAATACCTATGTGAGAATTCTGTTCATCGACTACAGCTCAGCATTTAACACCATAGTACCCTCCAAACTCGTCATCAAGCTCGAGGCCCTGGGTCTCGACCCCGCCCTGTGCAACTGGGTACTGGACTTCCTGACGGGCCGCCCCCAGGTGGTGAGGGTAGGTAACAACATCTCCACCCCGCTGATCCTCAACACTGGGGCCCCACAAGGGTGCGTTCTGAACCCTCTCCTGTACTCCCTGTTCACCCACGACTGCGTGGCCATGCACGCCTCCAACTCAATCATCAAGTTTGCAGACGACACTACAGTGGTAGGCTTGATTACCAACAACAACAAGATGGCCTACAGGGAGGAGGTGAGGGCCCTCGGAGTGTGGTGTCAGGGAAAAAAACCTCACATTCAACATCAACAAAACAAAGGAGATGATCGTGGACTTCAGGAAACAACAGAGGGAGCACCCCCCTATCCACATCGACGGGACAGTAGTGGAGAGGGTAGTAAGTTTTAAGTTCCTCGGCGTACACATCACAGACAAACTGAATTGGTCCACCCACACATGCGCAGCAGCGCCTCTTCAACCTCAGGAGGCTGAAGAAATTCAGCTTGTCACCAAAAGCACTCAAACTTTTACAGATGCACAATCGAGAGTATCCTGTCGGGCTGTATCACCTTCTGGTACGGCAACTGCTCCGCCCACAACCGTAAGGCTCTCCAGAGGGTAGTGAGGTCTGCACAACGTATCACCGGGGGAAAACTACCTGCCCTTCAGGACACCTACACCACCTGATGTCACAGGAAGGTCATAAAGATCATCAAGGACAACAACCACCCGAGCCACTGCCTGTTCACCCCGCTATCATCCAGAAGGCGAGGTCAGTACATGTGCATCAAAGCTGGGAC